>NC_133555.1:12477065-12785760 GCF_048773025.1 Camelus bactrianus
TAATTAAATAAATGCTCCTCACTTTTGAATAATAGCTATTTTCAAGAGTAAATCATTTACGTACTTAGTATTAACATCCAACCACTGTGTTTACTGGAAATATTATGATTCCATGTGGAACTGCTGAAAACCTCTCAGTATTAGATTCTGCACATTTACCTATCTTGACACTTGTTTCTTTCATTAGTATTCATGCAGTCTTGCAAATGGAGAAATAAGGTAATGAAAACTTAGCCTGAATCAGATCTGTATTCACATGGGCAGGCATGGATGAGGAAGTTCATTTTGGCTGAACCCATGAGCTCTCTGATTTGTTTCCTTATTAATGTTTTCCTTGTAATCATTAATATACTTTTACTGCATCCTGGGAACAGTGTGGGAGTTAAATATGGTCGTTAAATAAATTGAGGCATGTGGTTCAGCTTCCCTGCTACTGTGCATAAGGCAGGAGAAAGCACAGAAATAGATGTATAAATTACTCATGTGCAGTCATACCTACTTCTTTCTGCCAATATCACGACTTATCAACAGTTCATAGTTGGATATGCAGGAGACTTCCTTCAATAATGTACAGTGAATTAGTACATCTTCCACTCCCAATTACTAAAAGCACTAACAAAAAGTGTCCAGTTAACAACACACACAGGAAACAAATGATTGCTCACCGAAGCTTGAACACCAAAGGAGGCTTCCTCTGACATTAATTCTTTCACTTCTCCATTCATAAAAATGGAGTTGCTTTTCCAAATTACATAAAGGGTATCAAATTTTGCCTGACTGCACTGATCAACATGAGAGGTATAAAATATACTATATTTTCAAAGACTAATTATAATTAATTGTTATCTTCTAAATTTGAATTGTAGCATGATACTGTGTTGGTGTTATACTAACACTGATATTTTATCCTCTTAGGCTAAAGATAAGCTCAGAATCATACAGTATAATTATTCTAATAAGAACAGTCACCAAGTGACATAAACCTAGCTTATTTTATTAATGAGATCAAGACCACGCTCTTATGATAAGAACCCAGGAGGCAACAGAT
The DNA here is from genome assembly GCF_048773025.1 of Camelus bactrianus. Classification (NCBI taxonomy): domain Eukaryota; kingdom Metazoa; phylum Chordata; class Mammalia; order Artiodactyla; family Camelidae; genus Camelus; species Camelus bactrianus. Next base: position 12,478,114 of record NC_133555.1, read on the forward strand.
TATATAGTTGACTCTAGCAAGCCACCCTCAAAATCCATGAACTTAGTAAGAAATTATCATAATATCTGAAACTGCATAAATCTAAGGAAAATTATCAGTATATCAATTTTAAAACAATAAAATAATAATAATATTATTGAGCACTTTTATGTCAGGTACTTTCACAGTGATTTACATGTACTCAGATGTGGTCATTTGATTTCTAAGTCGACACAAGGGATAAGTATAACTGAGATGCCCATTTCACAGTGATGAAATCAAGGCACAGAGAGCTTCACCAACTTTCCCAGAGCTGCTAAGGGATGGGACCACAATTCAGACCCAAGTAGTCTGGGATTTGTGTTCTCACTCACTCTTTCATTATCTTTCTGGATAGTCTCCATCCTACTAGTGATTATAATGATGGATGCCATCCTCAAATATGACAAAGAACATATGACAATAGTTATTCATAATCTATTACAAATTTCAATTCTGAAGATAATCATTGAGAACATTCTTTTTTTTAATATTTTATTTATTTATTATTGAATTAGTTATTTTTTATTTGGGGGTAGTAACTAGGTTTATTGATTTTTTAGAGGAGGTACTGGGGCTTGAACCCAGGACCTCAAGCATGCTAAGCACACATTCTACCACTTAAGCTATACCCTCCTCTCGAGAACATTATTAACTGCACAAAAGAGAGAGATGCTATAAGAGCAAGGACGAAACTTAGGGATGTATTTTTCAGTATAAACTGGTTTTAGTGAATACAGATATCAAACTATTTGGTTAGGACATTGAAGGCGGAATAAACTCTATTAGGAACAGGAAAGTTTTAAATTAAATGCATTTTGGAAGTGTGAAATTTTGACAGCAAGAAGAAGAGGCTTTATCTCCTATTGATAGGGGCAATGATATGAGGTAATCCACAAAGTGCATGAAAAGTAAAACAGGTTACCAAAAAAAAAAAGTCTACTTCTATCCTTGCCTCATAATGGCTCTTTCAAAAATATGATAGCAGGAGGCAGGGAGGAAGCAAAAAATGCAAGTTAAGGAGATTATAAAATAAACACCAAACCCAAATGTTGTTTAGTAAAGAAAATACTTACAATTCATTGTCCTGGCTTGAGCTAAATGCAGATGTATTAACACAATAAAGTTTTAAAATATTTACTTAAAGAATCTCTTATAAATTTTTAAAGAAGTATATTTTTCCATGATTTATATTTAACACACACTGATCAATCTATTCTATCCACATACTTAATAGAAGTTATCACAGTGTAACCTACAATCAGAATGGTAAGAGAGAAGTACCTTGCTAGACTATTGTTTTCTGGTACAATTCCACTTTTGTGTTGAATGAAATACTTGAAAGAGTCTGAACAGCAAATTGTTTTTAAAAACCTGTGCTCATATTTGTATACAAAAATATATACATTTATGCATTTAATGTGTGTCTACATGCATATGTAAATATTTATTTGTAGATGATGATATATATTATATATGTTATAAGGGATCTTATTACAATAAAAAAAGCTTACTCTCATTTACTGTTCACTCTAGTTATTGTCTTACCCAGGAAGATGGGCAAAAAGTTTAAATCAGGAACAACTAAACAGAACTGGGTAGATAAAAAATAAATGCTGCATTTATAAATTCTGTTTTGAAATATACTTTTCCTTTCTGAAATCAGAAAATATTTTGTTGACTTTCCTTGTCTGTTTTATGACCACTGCTTATCTTGATTCTTATCTACAAGAGTATTTCTATGAAGCACACAATGGACATCCAGCTATTTTTGGTTTATTTTGACCACTGTAGGTCCAGCAGGGAAAGTTGCATAAAATGGAAAGAACACTGGTTTTGGAATTAGACTATCTGGAAATAAAATTCCAAGTGGAACAATTATTAGCTGTGTAATATTTGCAAGTTATTTAAAATACATGAACTTCAGTTCTCCTTATATGAAATGGTAATACTCTGTACATCCAATTATTATTGTTAGAATTCTCCAAGTACGTGGAAGGAAAAAAAAGGAAAAAAAAAACATCATTTTTCAGACAGATGATGTTTAATAAATATCCACTGACCAAAATCCAAACTAAGTAACTATTTGTAAAAGATGTTGAACTTTAACTGCCTAGGTGGCTGTTTCCATTTATCAAAGTGTTAGAAAGCTTTTCATAAGGTCTGTTGTGAAGATCTGATGTACTGTATTCTCTTATTCCCCTTGTAGGTGTCTGTCTCTAGTGGCCTGAATGTAGTGTCAGACACACTGCTCTCTTCATGCCTCATCAATCTCACAATTCTATATTCACCCTAAAACAGGAATTTCATTGGGTTGCTCTTTTCTTTGCTACTTTCCCCTATTGGCAAATTACTTTTAACTCTCACTTTTTATTAAAAATCTTAAATCAGATGCATGATTCCCTATTGCTCTATACCAGGACCTCAGCAGGGCTGCTATCTAGAGTCTAAATGAAGATTGAACAGTTTAACAAACATTATTAAGAACTTCACGTTTAAAACCACTCTTAGGAATACAGTGGCAGAAATGCTTTGGCAACATGATATAAAACAAAAACAATGTTGGAATAAATGTAGAAAAACAAAACTTTAAGATCAAAAGCGCCCCCTTATAACAAACTAGGTAAAAACAAAACTGGAAGAGAATAGAGACTGGGGATAAAAAGGTTTTTTAAAAGGCAAACAGAAATAAAAGAAAATTTGAAACTGCTAAATAGCAAATGGCTTTTTAGAAATGCACTCTCTGAGGATACGTTTATGTGCATTCTCTGCCAAACTTCAGAAGCACAGCATACTTTTTTACGCTTTTGAAGTAAGACCAGTGTTCAGGAATGGTTAGAATGTGGCCACAAGCAAAACTGCCACTTTGTTGTTGGTTAAAAAAAAAAACCAAAAAACAAAAAACTGTAGGAGACCACAAAAGTGCATTAAAGTAGTTGGGAAAGTTTTTGTAACTGAAAAATTTTATAGTGGTTCCCTTGGCCCCACTCTACTGTAGCAAAAGGCGTAAGCAATTAAATATGATAACTTGTACTGTAGTCATAGAGGCCAAGGATACAATTTTAAATTATTAAAACAAAACACATATGGGTCAAAATTACACCTTGCTAGCAGTCTTGATGAAACTTCTTCCTACTTTCCGCTAAAATGCCTTTGAGGGTTCTAGAAAAGGTGGACACAAAAGCATCATAAAAATATAAGTATGACAGTCTTCCTGGAAAGAAGTCCCGGAAAGAACACAGGCCTACGAAATTTAATAGGAAAATATCAAAGGTGAGACCTCTGAAATACATATCCAGAAGCAGAGGAACTTTGACCATTGGAAAGTTGCAGGGAAGATTTTTGGATCAGGCACATTTACACAACACATATTGAGGATGTACTATGTGCCAGGCACTGCGTAGACACTGGAATGGAACAGCTGATGTCCCTGTTCTGAGACAGCTGGCATTCTTGTGAAGGGTGGCAGGAAATAAATAGATTGATCTTGAGTCAGTGCCTTGAGGAAACATCAAACAAGAGGAGTAGATACAGCTGGTCCAGTGAGAGTCATTTAATCCCTCAAATATTGCTCCAGAACCCAATTTGCTCCTTGGTCACTGATTCTTAACTTGGAAATCTTTAGTGTTTGTCCATGTAACATCGTCCTTATTTTCGAAGCAGTGCTCTCCTAAGCCTGACTTGCAGAGATCTCTGTCCTCTGTTGTCCATCAAAATCCCATTCTTTTTGTTTTCCATATGTTAATAAAAACTTCATGTCCTCTAACACCCCTGCCCCAGGCAGCAGATGTATTGTTCCTCTAATGGAGAGTGGAGGAGGGGAGAGGCTGGGGAGAGAGGGAGCTTACATGTCCCATTTACTCTCTGATACACAACGAGAGCTGATTGCTATGGTCTTACTCTTTAAGTTTCAATACAAAGTTATAAAAAAAAAAGCCAAAAACTAAAAAATATATTTCCTCTATAATCAAATTAAACTGCTTGAATATTAAAATTTCATGTCTATTTCACAGACATTTGCTTTTCTTTCTGAAAGTAAAGCAAAAGACAAACATTGGATGTGGTCTCCTACAAGTTTTCCCAAAAAACTACACTTGTAAAATATTTTAAATAAAAAATTAAAGCCCTGCAAAAATCTAAGGCCTTGTAATCTACATATTGACAGATAGAACTATTAAATAAACACATGATATAATATTAAAGCTTGATAAGAGTGAAAATAAATAAAACAAAATGTTTTCATTTTAGAGCTTAAATGCTCAAAATGCATCGTCTAATTTTTAACTTGACTATTCCTATTTTTGACACTTATAAAACCCCATACTGTTGACTGGAAGTGCGATTTAATACAATATTTTGAGAAAGCAAAATCATTCAAATTATTTATTCCTTTGATACTATATTTCTGTTTTTTATTTTTTCTAAAATAAGTATTTTAAAAAGAAAAATAAAAAACAAATATATAAAGATATTTGTCACTATATCTGTAAGAATAACAATTATATAGCTTAAATATTTAATAACAAGAGAATTGTTAGGTAAAACATTCCATGATGTTTCACTTCATTGAATAATAAGTAGCCATTAAAATAATTATTGAGACTATACAGTAAAACATGGAAAATGTTTATAATACATTAACATCCCAAATTAACTATATATGTATGCACATAAATTTTAGGTGAACATGATGCATAAAAACAAAGAGTAAAGGATAAAAATGTAAAATTAATTTGAATTCCAAGAGTAGCAGCGTTATGGGTGACTTTTCATTCAATTATTGCCTGTTATTCCTGTTACTGTATCCTCATAATGTTTGTATAATTATACTTCATTAAAATGATAAAACAAATGTAAATTTATTCTAGCTTCAGGGTCTTTGCTCACTATTTTCTCTCTTGGAATCCTCATTCCCCAGATATCCATATAGCTTTCTTGTTCATTTTTTTCAGATCTTTATTCAAATGCCATCTTCTTATTGGGTCCTACCCAGGCCACCCTGTTTGCAATTGCAAATCTTGCTATCTGCCAACTGTTTTGACGTCCAATTTCCATTCTAAAGTTTCTCCTAAACACTTACTACTATGTAATATATAATCTCTTTCACTTGTTCATCTGATTAATTTTCTATCTTCCACACAAGAATACAAGATAAAATCCATACTTCTTAACCGAGAAAACAGGGCTCTTCATGATTTGATCTGTCTACCCCTCCAGCTACACCCCTCCTTAAAACATTTCTTACATCCTCCACTCTGGTCACATATTATTGGAAAGTTTCAAAAAATGATATAGATTGAATGCAGGGATAGATGGATAGATATTTGATAGAATATGTGTAATAAGATGTTAATGGTTGAATCCACTTGCTAAATATGCATTTGCTCTATTTTTTTATCAGCTTTGTAAGTTTGAAATTTTTCATGTGAAATGCTGGGGAAAATCCTATCAAACAAGTAAATGTCATGTGGGGATTTTTTTTAACCTAATTTGAACACATGAACTATAGTGATACTGTTTGAGATAAACCAGGGAAATATGAACATTGATGTGGTATCAGTTAATATTAAGTAAACAGTGCTATTAGCTTTTTAAGGCATGATAATTTAATAGGTATTGTCATTCTTTTAAGCACTCTTATTTTAGACAAAGATAATGAATTTTTTAATTGGTAACATGCTATTGGGTCTAGGATTTTTCTTGAAATAAAAAAGCAAAGGTTGAGGGAAGAATACAGGTAAAAAATATGAGTATGGAGCTGTATGATGGGTATCTAGGGGTTTAACATGCTATTTTGTGTTCATTTGAAAGTTTCCACAATAAATGTTTAAACAGTACACTGCTTTTCTTTTTCATTTATCATACCATATGGAATCATATTTAATCTCTTTTACCCGATCACACGTACAACAATTATTGCACCTCCCAGTTCCTAGCATAGTGCTCAGAACCATGAAGTAGATATTCAATGAATATTTGTCAATTATTAAATTTGAAATAATGTACAAATATTAAATTTCTAGGAAAATTATTTTAAAAAATTATTACTCTCATTATGTAACACAGATGAAAGTCAACTTTGATAACTAAGACTATCTAGCTATTTACAATCCTTAGGATTGTATGTGAGTGTAAATAGTATGTTAAGAACAATTACATAAGGTTCTTCTAGTCCACTACTTTTTCTAATGGTCCTCACTTTACTTCATAACCACTGTGTTAGCTTTCACAACATCCTTAATTATAACCAATTAAGTAGTTGTCTATAATTCTCTTGATATAATTAATTTTTTCTCATGTTTTGCTCTTCTTCCCACCTGCTAGCTAAGTGGTTAATGCATTGTTGAGGACGTTGCAAAAGTCAGAGTTAACAGAACTGTAGAGTCCTTTGCTCAAAATCTACAAATGAACAACTGTCCCTCTACTTCCTAGATCTTAAGCAGGTGCCAAAGTTCATAGGAAATATAATTATGTTTACTCTTATAACATTGGCTTCCTGATAGAGAGTTGCTGCTACAGGAACAGGTTAAATAGTGTGTCTTTATGATACATCTGATTCTTTATACTCTCTGAGTTTGGATATACCTTCTGCCCAGTACATAACTGAAGCTTGGAAAGAATTCAGGCCTGAATAGCTCTAGGGAAGCAAATATAAAGCAGATTGTGCAACTGTGTCATCTCTAATGCTATTGCACAAGCAAATTACATTAGTAAGCCATAAGCTACCTGAAGTATACAGTTGGTTGGCAGAAGAAACGGACTTTTTTCAGAACCAAAGACAGTGCATAAACCTTGTGTGCCTGTGTGGTTAGAATGAAAAATTCTAATATTAATGTTTTTGGAGAAAATAAATTTGTTTAAATCTCTTGTGTAACAAACAAATTTACAACCTGTAATATTTCCTGCAAAGTATGTCATTTCACTTTTAATTACACATTTCATCATTTGTCTCAGACGTGCAATTTTCTGAAACATATAACTTTAGTCCCTCAAAGTAAATCAGGAATTAACTTCATAGTGCTGCAAACTAGAAATTATTGAACCAGATGATTAATGAACAACAAGTAGTGAAAGTCAACAGAAAACCTTTATGACCTTCCTTATATTCAGAGGAATGATTTTGAAATGAGTTCTACCCTGAGGACCTTTATAAATCTCTAGTGAACAAACAATTGAGATTTTCATTTGATTGCTGGCACTTTTTAGAGACTTATGGAATGAAATGTGTTGTCTGTTCTCTCAACTGAACAATTCATAAAAATGCTCTTTTTACTATGCCCCCTCCAGAAAAAAAAAAAAAAAAACCACCAGAAAGATGAGCTATATGTTTTTAGCAAATTGCAACTGGGAAAAAATCATCTCTGTTCTGAAAATCATAACTCTTTCATCTACACCTTCAAATAACAATATTTAATATCCAGAGTATAAATACATTATTATATGCTATTATATTATTCTCATTCTATGAATGGAACTTGTCATCTATATACCCACAAAATTTAAAAATTTATCCCATTCATTATTTGGCTCTTGTCAAATGCCCAAATATTTTGGATCAAGCAAGAAAATATCAATATGATTGATGAAACTTGTATTTGTAATCAATGTTTGGCATTTTATAAATACAACTATATGTGATATTATCCTTATTGTACATACACATCATGTATAATTCATGTCTTTGTACCATGCATATATGCAAAGACATGAATACTTGCATTTAGGTTAAATACAATTTAAAGAAAAATTATTTTTTCTTACAGAGATAAAGTAATTTAATTTTCATTCAATTTAATATAAGCAAGAACATAAAGGCAATCTGAATGGAAGGAGGAAATTCTGTCACTATGTGTATTTGTGAGAATAAAAAAATATTATAATACATTAAACTTCACGTGCTTAAAGATGACAAACTCTTGATGACTGGCTTTGCAAACTTAAGAATATGACTATGTTAATTTTGACAATAAATACAGGAGATGTGGTTAAGAATTTTTTTGATGGGGAGGAAGAATATTTGCTTTTGTATTATATTATTACATAGATTATTTATTCCCCAGGTTTCAAAGACTTTGAAACCACTGGTAGAAACCATTGATAGATGGACATTAATTCATTCATTAGTTTATCAACAACAACAAAAAAGATTTCACACAAACAAGGCTGTAGCATCTCAGCCTTTAAATCTACGACGAATGCATAAAGGAGATTGTGATCACTAGAGTAAGATTCTTATCTGGAACTGTGACACTGGATGGAGCAAATTTCAAACTTATTTAAGGAGAGTTCAGAAGTATGAGTCCAGTCTGTCACTTTCCTATCATAATTTCAAACTGAGATTAAGGATTCAATTTCCTTTGAAGTAAGAGAAGGCATCAAGTTTGGATCATGTTTTCAAGAAAGCAAAATCAGAAAAGGGAAGGAACATGGCATTACAGAACACACACCAAAAAATGGACAATATTGCTTTCTAACATCTAGAAAGTAATAAATATTATACTTATTTATTAATGAAGTACAGTTAATTTACAATATTATACTAGTTTCTGGTATATAACAGTGATTCAACATTTCTACAGATTATATTCTATTTAAAATTATTACACAATAATGGCTATATTTCCCTGTCCTGTACAATATATCCTTGTTGCTTATTTATTGTATACATAGTAGTTTGTGTCCCTTAATTCCATACACCTATCTCACCTCTCCTCCACTGCCTTCTCCCCACTGGTAACCACTAGTTTGCTCCCGATATCTGTGAGTCTGTTTCTGTTTTGTTATATACATTTATTTTGCTTTATTTTTTAAATTCCACATATAAGTGATAACAAAGAGTATTTGTCTTTCTCTATCTAACTTATTTCACTATACTCTCTAGGTCCATCTATGTTGCAAATGGGAGAACTTCATTCTTTTTTATGGCCGAGTAGTAGCCCACTGTATGTATATACCACATCTTCTTTATCCATTCATCTGTTGATGGGCACTTAGGTTGCTTCTATATCTTGGCCATCATAAATAATGCTACTATGAATATTGAGGTTCATGTAGCTTTTCAAATTAGTGTTTTGTTTTCTTCACATATATATATAACAGTGGAATTTTTGGATAATATAGTAGTTCTATTTTAGTTTTTTGAGATCTCCATATTGTTTTCTGTAGTGGCTGCAACAATTTACAATCCTGCCAACAGTGTACGAGGGTTCCCTTTTCTCCACATCTTCTCCAGCACTTGTAATTTGTAGACTTTTTGATGACAGTCATTTTGGTAGGTGTAAGGTGGTATCTCATTGTCTTCTGATTTGCATTTCTCTGATTATTTGTGATGTTGAGCATTTTTTCATGTGCCCATTGGTCATCTGTATATCTTCTTTGGAAAAATGTCTACTCACATTTTCAGCCCATTTAAAAAAATATATGGAATGCTTCATAAATTTGCATGTCATCCTAGGGCGGGGGGTCATGCTAATCTTCTCTGTATTTTTCCAAGTTTAGTTAGTATATGTGCTGCCAAAGCAAGCACTCTTCTGCTCATTTTTTAAGTCGGGTGTTTGTCTTTTTGATATTGAGTTGTACAAGCTGTTTACATTTTTTGGATTTTAAACTCTTATTGGTCATATCTTTTGCAAATATTTTCTCCCATTCAGCACGTTGTCTTTTTGTTTAAAATATTGTTTAAATGGATTAATATTATTTTTAAAAGCTATCATTTTATTACAGATATATCTGTAAATATAAGCTATAATATCTATATTGTGACTTGACTAAGAGCAATTTGTAAGTCTTAAGTCTTTCTAAACATGAAATTGTTTAATTTCTGTGATTAATTATATTGACTAAGTCATCATTAAAGTAAATGTGAAAACACTTTAAAGAAGCTTGCAATGTAAAAAAAAAAAAAGTGCTTTAACCTTGTAACCTAGCAGCTTTTTGCTTTCTGTCTGAGCTGGTATTTTCAAAACTTGAAAAAATGTTGAAAGATGTAAAGGATGACAGAGAGAGAGAGAAAGAGAATGAATTAGTTACAGAAGAATGCAAGAAAGAAGTATAGAGTGCCTGAAGGCAATGTTGTTATATCATTTCTGGTTCGGTATCATACTTTTCAATGCCTTTCCATCTCTAAGGGACCATGACTTTCTCAATTCTTGATGGCACCATTAAACAGCTGTGCAACATTCATTCTAGAACAAAAACGCTCAGGCAGGAACACTGGAATTAACTGTGGAGAATACAAATTAGCTAACAGATTTATTCCTCATACTGACATAATAAACAAATATTGATGGCTTCCTGTGGTGTAATACATTCTTATTCATTGCTTCACAATTCACTCAGAGTTTCTTCATTTTCTCTTCAATGCTTCTAAATGGGTGATTCATCCTATACCTCTTGAAATATCAGTCTGTTTACCCTCTTCATATAGCTAACAGACTGTGTATCATTAAAGTGGCTCTGTGATGGCTTTCACTATAGATTGTTGTTCTCTTTCAACTTATTTGCTTTTTTTTTCTTTTTAAACTTTAAAAAAGAGAGGAAAATAAATGGTATCTTTTTATTTAGGAATAATGTTTTGATTGTACATAGTGGTGTTATGTTTTTAATAAATTCCAGCTTTCCAAATATATTTAGCATAACTAAAATATGAATTATTCAAAGTAAAAATCCATAACCAAAATAAGTACCTCTTCCTCCTTTTTTTACATAACCATTCTCCATCTGTATCATCAATTTGAATGGAAATCTTAAGAACTCTGTCCATCTTTCTATTAAGAGCAATGCTGGGATTGAGAAAATGCTACTATTCTCCTTAGGATATATTTTTTTTTAGTATGAATGAAGTTTCCACATTTCTACATTATGTAAAAGACTCAGCACTAGAAATATGTTTCACACTGGTCATACCTGATTCTATTTTATAGTTTACTAAAGTCAAAACTACTCTTTTGAACATTGTTAGGCACAACATATAGGGATAAAAGGACACCAAAAAAGGGATAAAGTTACATATTCCAAATTGTAGAATATACCATAGTAAGCAACAACACAAAACTTAGACTGTACACACATAAATTTTGCTAGGTACATGCTAGCTGTATTTTAGAATCCTGAATACAGGCATCTTGAAATGGAAAACCCAACTCTCATGCCATTCTTTATAGGCTGCTTTTTTGTTGAACATACGTTAATGCCATTGTTTGCTATTAAATTAGTATTCTTTATGGATTCCACACTGGGAATCACAAGCAAATCTGTCCATTAATGATAATGGACACTGAATATAAATAACTGCATTCATAATGTAATGCATCCCTTAGTAGTGTTTATACTACTGTATTATCAAAAAATCACATTCTACAGCATTACTAGGTCTAAATTCTTATTAAAATGTGTTTTTGCCTTGGGGGAAAAATGACAAGATTAGACCTGAGATAGTAAAGGGCATGTCAGTCACAATTTAGTTGGAACTCATAAAGTTCCTATAATTATATAAGCAAGGACTTTACAAAGCACTGTACTTGCTTGCAATACAGTATTCTCCTCACTGCAATACCAGGATTTCAGCTTGATGATGCAGGAACATCCCATTGAGCTCCGTAAATATAGAAGTTACATTGGAATGACATATATTATTAACTGTTTATTGATAACATGACACAGAAAAAAATCAATTACAATCTCTTTGGAAGGAAGTTATCGACATGTCTGAATCCAAATGCCTATATATCCCCTGTCATTTATGCCAAGGAAATAACAATAAATAATAAGATAATTGATATAATATTTACGTAGGTAATAGTTTTGTAATAATCTAAATGTGGCATCTGAAATGATTTAATACCAAATATCCAAGACCAACATTGAGGGGACAACTATGCTCTGAGGATTGATAAGTGGTGTAATGAAAAGAACTAGATTTTGACTCAGATATCCTGGGCATATAAACCAGATCTGCTGCATACTATACTGTTTGAGCTTAGGCAAGTCATACAACCTTTCTGAGCTCTGCAATTTTAACAATTATAAAGTGCAAAATAGAATAATTCACAGGGTCATTATATAAAGAGATATATATGAAGCCCATTGCAAACCATACATACATATGTTGTTAGACAGAATTTTGGCACAGATACATCTAATCTTTGACACCTTTCTCACATTCCCCATTAACATACATTTCTTCCTTTCTATAAAATCAATCCTCCCTTTCATGTCAGTAATAGATTTACGAAAAGCAAATGAGTATGTCATTTTAGCATCACAGAGCATTGTATACCACACAGAAATACTGTTTAACAACATCTTATTGGCTTAATTATTTAACCTCTCTTCACCTCAATTTCCTTGTATATAAATCATGAGAAAAAAATCATCACTTATGGTTGTTGAATAGACTAAAACTAATATGCCATGATTACAAAGTAACTCCCAAATAATTCGTAGTTATCATAATTTTGTGCCATATTCTTGCTGAAAACTGATCGCTGTTAAAATACATTAATGATTTCATGTTTGATGTATCATCCATCATGTTTGCATTCAAGGCATAGCAGCTATCAAGATTAATTTTTTGTATGACCTCATTCTTTTAAATATAATCCTGATCATAGCAACTGATGTTGTCAGATATAGGTTGTGCTTCTAACAATTCCAACCTCATCTCCTATAGTCTAGGTATCCTGTGGGACAGGTACTAGACTATCTAACTGCTACACATTTAAAGGTTGACAGGTTCTACATATCTGCTAAATAATGTGCGGTTTTGCTACTATATTGCATACTGTCATAATTATCCTCTCTAAACACACACACACACACACACACACACACACTTTGTAAGACATGAATAAAGATTACAGCACTTACAAACTGCATTCACATCAATAATTTGATTGCCCTTAAAACAACTCTATTTTACAGATGAAGAAACTAATGCCCAGAGGTATTAACTAATTTGCTTAAGTCACAGAACAAGATACAGGAACCAAATTATTTATCATTTAATTTTCCTGCAATCTGTTAAATATGTTACTAAAGCTTTTGAAAGATCCTCAAGATTTCAGATAGATAGATAGATAGATAGATAGATAGATAGATAGATAGATAGACAGATAGATAGATAGATAGATAAAGATACTCCTTGAACTTCCCAGGCATACAGCAGCATCAGGACTTCTATACTTGCTGTTTTCTATACTTTGTTCTTTCCCCAGATACCTACATGACTCACTTCTTCACCTCTTTCCTGTCTTTCTTCCATAATGTTAACACCTTATTAAGGTATTCCATGAACACCCTACTTAAAATTGCATCTCCATTATTGCCTTTCTTCTTCCCTTTTTTATTCCAGCTAAAAGCCTCCTGGTATGTTTTTTGATTATTGTTGTTGTTGTTGTTGTTATTGTTGTTGTTGTTAATTTAGGGTTTTTTTTTTTTGGCCTACTTCCATTAGAATGTAAAGAGAACAGAAACTTGTCTGTTATATTCACTTCTGTATCCCCAACAACTAAATCTAGTCCTGATGCATAGTATGCACTCAATTACTTACTGAATAAATGAATGAATGAGTCAATCTGGAATAAATGAGTCAACATCCATTATAAGTAATGGATGGGTCATAATACATTAGAAATAAGATAAGCCCTAATACATTGCTGGAGGGTACTAGCTAGATGAGTCCAGTCCTACATTTTGAGGACAAATTTCTAGCCATTACCATTTATCTAACCCATCCTTACTCTGGCTGCAATTTGGAGACAAACATTCCAACAGCTGTTGTGTAGACTCTGACAAAATACTTTCTAAGCTTCCCGATTATTCACTGGGAAGTTCCACTGTTCAAGTCATTAGATATGGTGGCTGGGAATCCTATTACAGTTGTTAGAATTCCACTGAACTGATTAGGTTTTTCGCCTCTAGAATTATGCTTATACAGCCATTGCTTGACTCAAATATGATCAGAATTTACCTAATGAAAACAGTTCATGATAAGCTTCCTCTGTCATTTCAATTTGCATGCTCATCTTCAGAGAAATCTGGAGCACACGTGCTCTAAGGCAATTTCCCTTACAGAGGAAACATCATTCCTTGTGTATCCCTTCAAAATCAAAGTTTGTCTTCAAAGTCCTATAAATTATAGATAATATAGCTCTTGTGTTCCCTTGAAAGTTGGTTCAGTCATTGCTGCTCCTCTTTGAACTTCTAGGGTAGGCTCCAAATGCTAAGCCACAGATAATATCTCTGTAGCCCCAGCATCCAATTCTCTGGCAGGCATTTCTGACAATTGCCTTGGCAGTCTGCACACTCACTCCAGTTCTCCTCATAGCCTCAGCGTCAACAGAGGGTTGCTTTCTTGAATTAAATAATGCTTTATACCTTTATAGGCTCTCTAACATGAGGGACATCTTTTTTTCTGAGCCATCTATGAATGAAGCAAGTCCGTCTGCTCTTGCATACCACCCCGGAGTTCCTGTCCCCAGAACTGCCATTTCCTTCATAGGGTTCTGGCCAAAAATCTGCTCTGTGTGGAGAGGCACACATCACATTCTGGGCATGTTACATAAATCTGTCTCCTGGCTTTTGGGTCACTTTCCTGTTTTAGAAGAGGCATGGGGAAGCTTGCTTCTCTATTAAATTTAAGTGGTCCTCATCAAAGTGCAGAACCTCTGCTGTGAGTGAAATTAACAGCACATCTGACACATTGCTGGCACTACACTAATATGGATTTTTGACCACACAGCAGAGTGAATATGACAGAAATGTTCAGAACATAAGCCCTTTATGCAACTTCTGTTCTTGTGGTCAGATGGGATCAATATTCATCCTATAGGTTAAGCAAAACACTTGAGTTTGTGATTGTTATTTGTTTTAATTTAGGAGTATGATTTTTTTCCTCTTATAATAAACAATAATGTGTTCATTAACTGCTTAATATCTAAAACTGTGTCAGTCTCTATTTTTTGACATAATATTAGACCTCAAGGTGCTCTTGAGTTTTTTGGAAGTCACACAATGAACAAAGATGAAACAGTTAGAAATTGAGACAAGACAGATTGACAGATTGCAATTAAGGTGAAAATCTCTGTCGGATAATAAGACTGTCATAGAGCAGAGATATTATTAAGGGTCACAATAAGTGGAAAGCCTTTATTAAAGGTATAGGATTTGAATTGATCCTTGAATTAGTGACATACTGAATGCTATAATACAGGATTTATACTCTTTTGAAGTCAAATTATAATCCTGTCCCAACACTTGCTATGTTCTCAAACTGAACCATATTTTCATCTACACATACCTCTATCCCATGAGACTGCTTGCTGTCTTCCAAAGTGTTCTGTGGTTTCCTACTTTTGCATTTGCTCACAACCCAATGTCCATTCATTAAAGGTTTACTCTTACTTTGTCTCTGTCCAAATTCAAATTATTCGAAAATTATTTCTAGGTAATTTGGATCAGAATTAATTTCTTCTTATGTTTATAACATTCAATAATATTCCTTTAAGCCTCCTTGCATTCCTTTGGTACATACTATTTGATTTGTGTGTGTGCTTCTGTTTAGTGTTTTCATAGAAGATCAAAAATTTCATATATCTCAGTAAAACAAAATATAGTCTAAGTGCAAAGAAAAAGTAGGGATCTCTCATAATTGATAAAAAAGACAGGGGTTTTGTTTTTATTTTTCAATTTCTAACCTTTTGCACACAGAAGAATTACATACCTACTTTCTTGAAGTTGTTTTGGGAAAGGCCAGAGAGGATTGAAAGCAGAGGGAGGTTTACAAATTGTGTTACGATAAGGCTATTTCTCCTGCCTTTTCTAGTTCAGTTCCATTTTGTAGATGGCAAAGAGGAACAATTTTCAATAAAGATGAAATTTTACAGTGCCCACTTCTAATACCATCAAAACTTCTGCAGTCAGTAGCCTTCTTAAGGACCCATTTTCAACAGTAAGCTTCATTTCATCCCACAATAGACACAAGAGAATCTTCCCTTTTGTAGAATTCTCCCTCAAAAAGGCAGTCCCTCATTTTCCTTGTCAGACTCAGCCACTGGCACTGGAATCTAACTTGAAATCCTTGATGGATAGATCCTGTTCTCCCAAATGCTGGGGCAGGTTAAAGTTTATTCAGAAAGTTAGTCACCACTTTGGTGCACTCAGAGTGTATCAGAGGAAAGAAATGAGTCAAGCATGTAAAGACTTAAACATAAGACAAGACACGATAAATCTCTTAGAAGAAAACATAGGCAAAACATTATCTGACATAAATCTCAGCAATATTCTCCTAGGGTAGTCAACCCAGGCAATAGAAATAAAAGCAAAAATAAACCAATGGGACCTAATTAAGATTATATGCTTTTGCACAGCAAAGGAAACCATAAGCAAAACACAAAGACAATCTACAGAATGTGAGAAAATATTTGCAAAAGATGAGACTGACAAGGGCTTAATTTTGGGATATATAAACACCTCATACAACTTAGAAAGAAAAAAACAAACAACCCAATCCAAAAATGGGCAGAAGACCTAAACAAGCAATTCTCCAGTGAAGACATACAGATGACAAATGGGCACATGAAAAAATGCTCAATATCACTAATTATCAGAGAAATGCAAATCAAAACTACAATGAGGTATCAGCTCACACCAGTCAGAATGGTCATCATTCAAAAGTCCACAAACGATAAATGCTGGAGCGGGGATGGAGAAAAGGGAACCATTCTCCACTGCTGGTGGGAATGCAGTTTGGTGGAGCTGTTATGGAAAACAGCATGGAGATTCCTCAAAAGACTAGGAATAGACTTACTATACGAACTAGAAATCCCAATTCTGGGCATATATCCAGAAGGAACCTTAATTCAAAAAGATACATGCACCTCAGTGTTCATAACAGCACTATTTACAACAGCCAAGACATGGAAACAAGCTAAATGTCCATCAACAGATGACTGGATAAAGCAACTGTGTATTACTCAGCTATAAAAAGTAATAAAACAATGCCATTTGCAGCAGCATGGATGGACTTGGAGATTGTCATTCTAAGTGAAGTAAGCCAGAAAGAGAAAGAAAAATAGCATATGATATCACTTACATGCAAAATAGAAAAAAAAAAAAAAGACAAATAAACTTATTTACAAAACAGAAACAGACTTACAGGCATAGAAAACAAACTTATGGTTATCAGGATCGGGAGGGGATGGGAAGGGATAAATTGGGAGTTCAAGATTTGCAGATACTAATTAATATATAGAAAATAAACATGCAACAAGTTTATACTATATAGCACAGGGAACTATATTCAATATCGTGTAATAACTTATGGTGAAAAAGAATATGAAAATGAATATATGTATGTTTATGTATGACTAAGCATTATGCTAAACACCAGAAATTGACACAACATTGTAAACTGACTATACTTAAATAAAATATATATATATATATAGTAAAAGAAAAAAAAAGAGTCGAGCATGTAACTTTTTTCACTTTTTTGTCTTTTTTAGGTCTGCAGTAAAATCTGTAACCCAAACTAAGGTTATAATACCTGCTACAAAGAGACAAAGATTTTGCAGCCCCAGTTCTAGTTGAGATTCTTGGGAGCCTTATCAGTGATACTAAATAAATAAAATTGCCTTTCCTTTTGTTAATTTTCAAAGGAGGCTACATTGACATAATAAAAGATGGAAAAAATACACAGGCACAAAAATAAAAGCACAAATGCACATGAGCTTCATCTTAACATTCCTCATGTATCTACTCCTGATCTTACAAAATAAGGACAGTCCCATAGTGGTTACTATGACATCTATTCTAGTTTGTACCTTGGGAAGGCTGCCTTGGCAATTGATAGACTTTTTCATGGTATCCTCTCCTTACAGATTTTTAAGGAAGGCCTCCAAGGCTCTGTAAACCCTTCACCTGCATTTGAGGAATGCTTGTGTGACAAAATCTATAGGTTCAATAATTGTACAGCAGGAAAGCCCCTGCTTCTCTTAATGTCAACCCCCTTTTTACAGAGATGAAAACCAGAGCTGAGTGATGAAAGGGAATTTTCCCAAGGACACCCAAAAGTTCATGACTGCCTTGGTCTGGTCTAGTGGCTCACAGTATGGTGTTATTCTGTCAACCCTATGGTTGCATCTTTGGAAAATTAATAAGGAAGGTTGGATTAGTCTCTTATTTTTCTCAAGAGCCTAATCGTCATTTACTTTATACTCTTTCCTTGTTGAACAAATCCCCAGGTAAGTAAACCAAGCAGATTCCTATATCTATCTGACATTTCTTTCTCTTACTCTCTTCAAAATTATCTAATTTGGGTTCCATTCCCTCAGGACATAATTAGGCAACCACTTAACTCATCTGGTCCACTATACCACTCATATCTCAGTAGGGTGAAAATGACATCTCTGGAAAAGCATCAAGCTTTTTAAAAAAAATTTTTTTAAGTATCAAGCTTTTAAATAGCTTTCACAGATACAGTGCCTTGATTTCAAGTATTAATATCACTGGGGAAATACTGAGCTGCTAATTTTTCTTTTTTCTACTCGATCATGTTTTGTCTAACACCAGCATGCAGTTATTAAGTTCCTCCTATGAGTTAGGCCTTAGGGATCAAGTAATGAATAAGACAGCTATTAATTCTTGCCTGCTTGGAGTTTATATTCTAGTTGGAGGAAATGGGCAATAAGGTGAGGGTGCAGCACATCAGCCAAGGTTGTTACTAAAACCTCTTGGTTCTGGTGATGTATTTCATTAGATATCTACTACTGCAAAGAAGGCAGCCATACAAAGGTCTGGAGTAAAAACATTCTGGTGAATAAAAATAGTTTTAACACCCTGAGCTAGAATGGAGTTTGATTCCTGATTGACATAAATGAGGTCAATGGAGCAGCAACATAAGAGTAGGATGTGACGAAGGTGCAGTGGGAGGGAAAAGCCAGGTGGAGAAGGGATGTTAAGCATGGTTAAGGGTGTAGAAGATATCCTTATTTTGATGAGAAGATATTCATTTTAAACATAAGACTGATTGGGTAAATTTTCTCTTAAAAGATCATTTTGATTACTTTGCAGAAAACATCCACTAAGAGGACAAAAGTGGAAAATTTATTTGGAAGCCTGTTTCAGCAATCCATTGAGGGATGACAGTGGCTTAGTGTGAGATTGTATCTGTGGAAATGGCAATATATGGGCAGAGTCATTATCTAGTCTGGACAAAAATCAACTGCAAAATCCCTGTGTTTTGCATGGATAGTGCATTTATGGATACAAGGAAGATAGACGTTATAATAATCCAGATGATAATTTTCTTACCCTACAGCCACTGACACTTAGTCATGTAACAGATTCTTGCTGAATAAGCTACTGTAAAGAGAATCATTCTTTATCTACAATTCACTGGCTCTTCATTAAAATTATATATAAACAGAGATATCACTTTGTAAGCATTTGTTATGTGTAAGCATTGTGCTAAGCACTTGGTGTGGAGTGCATTTGGTAGTTATTGTCTTTTTTCTGCCAACAATCTCTTTCTGGTATTTCTCTGATTATAGTCAGAAGTGAGCACGTGACAGAGAGTGAGACAACCAAAGTCCTTTCCTGGGATTTTTTAGCTAGATCTTGAAGAGAAGATAGAATCTTTTTCTTTGGAGAGCCCTTCTCCTGACATGCAAAGACTGAAGAAATGAAGCAAACATTTTAAAAAATGCCAAAATCACAGCCTGGAGAGACAGACTTGTTGGAGACGAGTTCAGAAATATCTGAAGACTCAGGAGGTTCCTTAAAACCTAGAGTTCTCTCTTTGATCTTTGAGCTTCCCCAGTTACAGTCCTCTCATCAAAGCATACCCTCTCCATATCCACTTATTCTTGCTAAGAGAGTTGAAGCTGTATATCTATCTCAAATAACAAAGGCAAGAAAAACATATCTCATTTCACCCAATAGCAACTGGTTAAATTGGAATAATTAGCCCATTTCACAGAACAACAAACAGAATTAAAAAGCCTGAGTCATTGTCTAAGATCAGCCTAGCTCTCATGCGGTGAGTCAGGTTCTAAATTTTGGGTTTCTCTTTGCTTAGAGTCTATGTTACTGATACCTGCATGGTTTTATACTCTGTACTCTGGGTGAAAGAGAAAGATGAATATGTGATTATTTGTGTAGAGATCAGAAGAGAGAAGAAACAACTCATTCAGACCTAGGTCTTGTCATCAAGGACATTAAAATTAAAATGTCATGACATGAACATAGTATGTAAATAATAATAAAGCAAACATGAAATAATTGGTATAACAGAGGGACAATGAGAGTGAAGAGAAAGGATGGTTAATTCCCAGCAGGATATCAGGAGAAGGTCTTTGAACTGGACCTTGAAAGACAAATAGTTTGTTTACTACGCCTCCGCTGTCTATGCAAATCACCTATTATGCAGCTGCTTTGACTTATCTCATCAACTTATCCATCTTTATGGTTCAATTACAGGTTTTCCTACTAATTATTTTATTCTAATATGACCCACTCACTCGAATCTAATTGTTACGTTTGTAGACCCCAAATTGAAACTCTAGAAATTATCCAGTTCATTTGCTCACTGGAAACAAGTGAAAGGAAAACGTACTCTGATTCAAGAACAAATTAAACTGATCATCGTCAAAGCTGTGCTTTCTACTATACTAGAAGTTGAAATCTCAATTCCCTACAGACCTTTACAGATATTTCCCCCAAGTCAATTCCCTTTTTTCCCCTACTAACTGTATTTTTTCTTTGCCTTATTTTGAATCTTATTCTCTATTCCATCTCTTTTCCCAGTTCATGCCAACAATCTTGGCTTATGTGAAAATTGCTTCATGAAGATAGTGCTGCTTCTGCTCTTGAGTATCATTATTTAGTGCTAAGAAGGGAATGAAGAGCTCATGAATGAAATTTATTTGGAAATCTTTTTCTATTCCACATTTGACAGTTTTTGTCTTTTCAAACATTATCATTACACTCACTTTCTTTTGTTTGTTTTTGCATTTGTTAGTGATTGATAATAAATCCCCTTTGAACATCACTGTACATTTCACATTGCCTGTGACCTCCATGGATGATACTGCTTTTTATATATAAGCTTCAGATTGCCCTGAGGGAAAGTAAGGCAGATCAGGATATGAATTGCTTCTGGGACTTTCTGAAAGATTATAATTTGGAGAAAAACACTGTAAATATTCCATACCCTAAATGACCTTCTGTCTATACTCTGAGTTTTTACTATCCTCCTTTTTTCAACCTCTCCAAGGCCTTAAATTCCCTCCATCTTTTCACTCTTATTTCATGTAATATTAGTTCTCATCTTCTTGACATTAAGCCCAACTGAAAAATACTTTGAAGACAGGATCCTAATAAAGGAACAGAATAAGAAAAGGGCATTGAATGACATCGGGTGTATTCCCCAGCATCTTAAATATCACACTTTCATTTTGCTATGAATTTAATACAAAACTCATGCACAACTAGACTGTTCTGAAGCTTCATTAATAATCTTTGGTGGTTGTCTGACGGCATGAAAAAAGTTAACCTACTTTCCAAAATCTCCCAGCTTTCAACTAGCTGAAAGTACCATGTTTTCTCCTCTTTGCTGATTTTTTTTTTGATAGTACTACATCATTGCAATGACATAAAAAAGAGTGCAAACTGAATTATTTTGGATTCTTTTTTATACATAATCACAAGCTAACACTTTCAGTATGCATTTCTGAATCCTTCAGAAATTATCATGAATCTTATTATCAACTCATTCAACTGACAAACATTTTCATGAATTTAGCTCTCCTTTGTCATGGTGGCATCAACATAAATGACACTTGTCAGTAGATGGAAAATAAATATTCCCTAAGAAAATTCATTTATAAATCTTTTCTAAAATATTTACTTAGTAATCAAACACAAAGGGAATATTTTAAAAAACATATTGGTCTCAGCCTTGAGTCCTCACTCTTCCTTACTTCAATCTTGTGTTTAACAGAACCTAGTATCAGTCCTCTCAAAAGGACTTTGTGATTATTCTGCCTCACCCAAGTATCTTGTTTCTTAGTATCAGCTGCACCCTGTCAATACTTTAAAATAGCACCCATCACAGAATGATATTCTCTATTTAAATACCTCTATGCTAAAGAGAATATAAGTATTAGAAGGCAGGAATTGGGTTTTATTTATTCACTTAAAAGAAAGTTGCTGACCTTAATTCACCCATTCATTTCTCACATAACATTTGTATTATTAATCCTATTTTAAAGAGAAGGAAGTTAAAAATGTGAGCCTCAACCCAACTAGGGTCTACACAGCTGGTAACAGTAGGGATAAAACATGAACCAGGACTGTCTGACTCCAAAGTCTACACTTTATTTACTACAAGGCATTACAACTTATCAGCAGTCAGGAGGATTAATGCTACTGTGGTCTGCCTCTGATTTGAAGTAATGATATCTGATAAAAGATATCTGATAAAAGATTTGTATCCAGAATTTACAGAACTCTAACAATTCTATAATAAAAAGATAAAAAATTCCAGTTAAATAGTGGACAAAGAATTTGAATAAATTTTCCCTAAAGACAACATATAAGCAGCTCTTAAGCATATAAAATAGCATTCATTGTTTATAGGGAAATACAAATTTAAAAAAAAAAAGGCCATACTCTTTTGCATTCTCTAGGATAGTTAAAATAAAAAGAAAATAACGACTGTTGGTGGAGATGTGAAGAAATTGGAACCACAACTCACTTGTGAGAATGTAACATGTTATAGCCACTTTGGAAAACATTTTGGCAATTTCTTAAAAATGTAAGCATAAACTTACCTGATAAGTAATTCCACTCTTAGGAATCTACAAAAGATAAATAAAAATATATGTTGTTAACATAAAGACTTATTAGTGAATGTTCACAGCAGCAGCATTTTTCATAAAAGCCCCAAACTGAAAAAACCCATATGCTCATCACTGGTGAATGGATAAACAAAACATCATATAGCCATAAGATGAAACACTGTTTAGCAATTGAAAGGAAGAAAAACTGATCATGCTTCTACTTGAGTGGACCTTAAAAAGAGAATCTTAAGTGAAAGAAGCCAGATGTAAAATGTGATATATAATACAATTCCATTTAATGGGAAATGTCTATAAAAGTCAAATTTATAGAGACGGAAAGGAGATAAATAGTTGCTTGAGGCGGCAGGTAAGAGCAGGGACTGACCTCAGACAGGTATAGGGAATTTTTCAGAGTAATAGAAATGTTTGAACACTGGATTTGTGACCACAGCTGTGCAACTCCATATATAATTGTTGGAGTATATTATTGAATCATATGCTTAAAATGGTGACTTTTATGGTATGTAAATTATGCTTCAGTAAAGCTTTAATAAGAATAAGTGAGGACTTTTGGATAATTTACTTTTCATGAACCATTTTCAACATAAATGTCTTTTTTTAAACATTAAATTTGCAGAGGTTCTTTGCAGAGAAACCTATTCCTAGAAATCACTTATCTTTCAAACCTTTCTCTAACTACTGCTATAACAAGGGTTAAGCAAACTCTTTCCGTAAAGGGACACATAATAAATATTTTAGGCTTTGTGGACCAGACTGTCTCTAATGAAACCATTCAACTCTGCTACTGTAGAGCAAAAGCAGAGACAGATAACATGTAAATGAATGGGTGTCACTGTGCTCTAATAAAACTTATTTATGAGAACAAACAGTGGACAGGATTTGTTTTGTGAGTCATATTCAGTTAATAGCTGCTATAGGCTAGGAACTTTTGACCTTGTAAAAACTGAAGTTGCAGTAAACTATATCCTAGAATTTGGAACATAAGGAAACAAAGCCCTCAAAGGATTGTAATTGTGCTTTTTCTACTTCTGACTTTGGCTTTGTTAAAAAAAAAATTACAGGATTTTAAACCTAGAACGATAAGAATTGAATTAATGATTGAATGCTTTCCAGTGGCCAGGTACTATTCTAAAAATAATTACATTTATTGTCTCTTTTAATCCAATGTGGAAAACATACAGACAAGATGAGCTACTTTGCCCAAGATACAGGTAGAATGTATTAGACTCAGAGACATAATTCCAGAGACCACATTTTCTAAATTCCTATGCTTTACTGCCTCCAAGTATAAATTGGTACCTAACTGCTTTTGAAGAATAAACTGCGGTTTCTGCTTTGTTGGCTAGGGACGAGGTCCTTCATTAAAGAAGAGAAAGACATAGGCGGCTCATTATATCTGGAAATTCAGATTATGTACTATTTCCCCTTGGAACTAATAACATTTAACACAGGTAAGATTTCAGATAGGAGAGCTTTGTCCCTAATAAAGCACCTCTTATTTCTCTGATAAAAGAGAACTTAAGTTCAATTTTTTAAAAGAGATTGGATAGTGATTGCAAGCATTAGTTAGAATTGAACTGTCTCTTCAACAGACTTCTTTGGATTGACCTTTATGACTATTGATGTCATATTGTACCTTAATGACAGCCACTCCTATCTATAAATACATGTTATATACTATATATTCCAAAATAGTGATTCATTTTGCTAGTTCCATATGAATGAAATTCAAGAACATCTACCAAAATGTTGATTTACTCATTATGTTTATCAAATGTAATTGGGGCAACTACTTTGCAAGTCACAGGGGAAGTGAAGCATTTCTAATTCAGCAAGTTAATCCTTTGATTTGAGGGTTTTGAGGAGAAAAGACGCAACTGTTTAGTGCACTGAATTAGTAAGACAAGCATCCATGAAAATAAAAGGCTATTAAATTGTTCAAACTTAATATTAAAATAAAAAGCAGCAAGTTTGAGGATTAGGGAACAGTGATTTCAAAGAGAGCTGTAATGTTTACAAAGTATTACTATAGTGCTAGACAGAGAACTAAAGTAGAAGCTCATAGGATATAATTCAAATTCATACATTTTGGAGGTGCTAAAGCTTCCTGTCCCACTATGATTAGCTGAGAAACTGGAGTAGCCTTAACATACATGGAATGCTGATTGGTTAATAATAAATTGTGATAGCATCATAATTCTGGAAATTACAGAGCATTCAGTATGTGTCAACTGGATTTCAGCTGGAGATGTCAAAGGGAAGGTGATAAAACAGGGAGAAATATTTTCAGCCCTGTCTAAGCTTCCATCATTTGACTCAAATGCTTGTTTTAAATTTAAATCAAAATGGAGCATGGTATAATGGAAAGTGTATTGCAATTAGAGCCTGGAGATTTGAGTTCTAATTTTGTAATCTTGAATATGCCAACTATCACTTCTAATGATGATTAGCAATAAAAGTTTTTATGTTTAATGTAAGATTTAGACTGGGTGATCTCCAAGATCCCTCACAGATACGTCATGTCAGAATTTGACTGTGCAGTATCATTTCTAATGCAACATGATTTGACAGACTGTCGTTTTCCCCATAAACACTTGGGACATTCCACATCAGAAGAAAAGGCTCCTTCCATTTTATTTATCATATTGTTTCTCTGTACACTCAGGATCTATAAGGACAACCCACTCTTTATTGGCCATAATTAGATTATTCTTTAAATGTTTAATTTCAGACTTGTCTCTTCCCTAACCTCATTAGAATCGACTGATAAATATTGGGGCAGAAAATCTCATATTTAAATATAACTTTAGACAACAGATTCATCCTGCTAAATAATATCACAATGACTTTGGAAAACAGTTTTTGAATGACTTGTGGAATTATCGATGAGTATTTACAACCATAGGTTGACCTGATATGATTCTTATGCTTAGGAAAGATACATTGTTTTTCAAAATAGATTAATATATAACAGAAAGACCTTTAATGTATTGCCTTAGTGTCCCACAGAACAAACACATTCTTGCATGCATCTAGAATATATAATAAAGTAATTATAGTAAATAGTACAAAAAATAACATTTCTTAAGATCTACCTTGAATTCTGAAATAAAGACCTTGCCTATATCCCAAGAGACCCAGTGCTAATTGCATTAAATGATTAATTTTGCAAAATTCAAATACCACAAAGTGCTCTGCTGGCTGAGGAACTGTCAGAGCACTATGAAAAGATAACCTTCAATTACCTTGTACGATATTGTTATAACTAAACACTGGCAAAAAAAAAAAAAAAAAAAAGAACATGTAGATTAAAAAGTATACAGGTTGATCTAGGGATGTGACATTTACCACAGCTTTTCTTATCCATTCTCAAATTACACCTTACTGTTGTTTATTTCAGTCAAAATTGTTACCACATCAACTTCCCACTTACATATTTTTACCAAGAAAATTCTACACTTTATTAATAAAATGTCAACTGCATCCATGCCAACATGACATGAAAAACTTCAGATTTAATGGCTTTAGAATCTTGTGATCGGCATGAACTTCTTTGGAGTCTATGTATCTTTTCTTTCTCATTTCAGAATATTGGGCCCAGGATATGGAAAATGCCTGGGACAAAAGCATGGGGATGTAAAACAAAACAAAACAAAACACAGACATAAATGTGACAGATTTAAAGAGCTGCCTCCAAGTTGCTTCCCTTCCGATTTTCTTTCCTATCTGTTAACCTTTTACTTGAGAACATCAAATAAAAACATTTGCAAACAGCATTTCAGTAAACGTGTTTAAAAAATTATTTCTTTCATTAAACCCCCCAATTGATTGTAGTTTCTATATCTGTTTGATTCTTTTTTGTTCTTATCATATGCTACAAGTCAAGAAGTTCCTAGAATCATGCCCCATATTGAATCTCAGTATCTAAGGCCCTAACATTTAGTCTTCTAGTTGTCCTCTTTTATAAAATGTGAGCTACAGTTCTTCTAATGACACAATACAAAAAAGTTTTTTAAAAAAGTAAAAATTGAGAGTCTCCATAAGACATAATTAGCACATCATAAGGCATTAATTTGGTTCAGTGCTGTGTGGAAAAGGTGAGACCTTCATTTGAACAGAGAAGAGTTCAGGAGACAAGGCACAGTGACAAAATCAAAGTGCTTTGATAGTTTTCATTTAGTAAGAAATGTAATATTTTTTAACTAAATGAAAACATTTTTTAAAAATGTATAATCACTAGGCATCAGTGTACACCTCTTTAGGGCAACTATTGAGCACTTAGAACTTGGTTAACTAAGAAGTTCTAAATATTTTATGATCTGAGTGGGCTTATAAAACTTGTCAGGAGATGCAGGTCACAAGTGGCACCTTTAATTCTGCTATATATCAGGCTTGACATTCCTCAGAAGTTGGAAATTTGGGAGTTCCTTTTCAAATGCTCCTAGGAGATATTTTTCTTAACTGTGACCACATTAATGAATGGGTGTTGCAGCCAAATTATTGCCTTTTCTAATGCAATCTAAATTTTAATTTATTGTATATATCAAATAGTATATTTATATATTACCCTGAGACACCAATCGATATAGGAATTACCAGAAAAAATGTTTCCTTAGACAACAATAATTTACTATTTTTGTTCCAGAGTATTTATTAAGAATGCCTAGTTTCACTCTCAAAAGTGCTTCATCTTAGAAAATAAATTGGTCACTTTTTTTTTTTAGACAATATATATAAGATATGCTTAGTCTTTGGCACTATGCAGGTCATTTGAATGTTTCTGTAGAATGAATCACTGAAACATCACTGTATACCTCCATTATGTTGATGATTTAGTCTATTTTAAACATTATATGATAATTTTAGAAGGGTGGCTACTACTCAAAAATAACAAAAATAAAATGTAAAAGTCACCTGGAATCACATCAACTATAGATAGCAGTTTGATATTATTTTTCAGAAAAGAATTGTTTAAATGTACACATATATATGTCCACATTCAGAATTTTATTTTAAAAATTTTGGATCAGATTGTATTTTCTGTTTTCACTTAATATAAAGTCATGAGCATATTCTCAAGTCACAAACTAGGTTTTAAAAATAAGCAGTGTGATGGCTGCAAAAGTGTTTCATTATCCAAATATATTATTACAGAACCACTCCCCTACTGCTGGAATCCTAGATTATTTGCAATAATTTATTGGAATAAATAATAACCCCAGAATAACATTTTCCCTGCATTTCTAATTTTCTTTCTAACATTTTAGAATTAGAATATGGAGTTATTACTATATAGTATCTGCAACCAAAGAATTTCTAATTCTCCCCAGATCATAAGCTTTATGCCCTAAATTAAGATACTGGAGAGTTGAATAGCATATATGAACAAGTAATAACAAATCTATCATACAACTTCATTAGCAGCTGAGCTATCTGGACTATATTTGAATCATCTGCTTCATATAATAAATTGGATAATTGCCTCATAACCACTCGTTTTCTGCTGTGGAGGCCAAAGAGAATAAACCAGAACTTCATCTAAACTGGAGGTGAGGCAGGTATAAGAAGACTTGACTTGTGGGTGCCAATTGCATTAGTGCCTGTGACAGCTGGAAAAGGGCCAAACTAAGCCAGATGATGCTCATCTCGATTTCAGGTCAACCATCTATTTCTCTCCTTTGGGAACAACTGTCTGTTTGCATCTTTTTCAGAATTATTGACTTAAAATCCCTATTTGTGAGCTTTAGAAGGATTCCTAGAAGGAAGATCACATAAAACCTATTCATTTGTTTCAGCCCTGTTTAATCAACTTCAGACCAAGTGACTAACTCCTAAGATTTTCAACACAGATAGTTTATCTGTTTTCCCATGAAAAATATTTTGGTTTTAAATTTATTATAGGCAGAACAACTACAAACCTAATATAAAAATATCAACTGTAGTCACTATGATGACAATGTAAATCAGTGCCTCTCCAAACCTCTTCTGCAATTTATGTATAAAATGAATAAGGAAACTCTTCAAGTTTCTTTGACCTAAAGAACTAGATGCTTTGCAAATACCAGTTGGAGACGTATAGACAGAAGTCAACGAACAGTCTGTTGTTATTAAAGGACTCTAAGATAAGTTGTTTCCTTAAACTCTCATAACTTTCAGAAACTGGATTCCAGAGATTACCTAATGATATACTCTCCCACAAGGTTCTGCTGTTTTTATTTACATAGGGCAACCAAACACAGGGATATTTTGCCATTTGTGAATAAGACCACAACAGAAAGAAACATTTTATTTTTCCTGGAAAAACATACCTTCAATCTTCTGAAGAAAGTGGTCAATGCTTCAGTAGCGAGCAAATCTCCACTTCAAATAGACTCAAGTTGTCTTATCATTTGAGAACATAAATTAGTTTTGAACTTTTTATCGGGTAAATTATTCATCTCTGTTTCATTAACATTTTGTTTTTCCTCCCTGAGGTTTTCTCTCCTTTCATTTGGGGAGAGAATTCCCTCAGTTCCCTCTAACTCTATGCGCGGGTTTCTGTGCGTCAGACGAACCCGCCCCCTTCCCAGCCCGGAAAGAGAGGCCTCCTGGAGACGAACCTCATCCTTCAGCCCCAGCTGGTGGTTGTCTCTCGGCCTTTGCTACCGTCCCGCAGCCTATTTTATCTTTCTTGCTCCAAGAGTTGAGGCTGCGCGGGACCCTCAGTGTCCAAAGGGGAGGATCTCGGTCAGGCCTGATTCGGGCTGACTGAAAGCCGGAGGCTCAGGCAGCAGCCTGGAAAGAATGTGCGTGTCTACACCGTCCTGTGGGACCTAGCGCAGAAGTCGCCAGAGCCAGGCCATCTGAAGGTGTCCCCCGAGCGGCAGTGGCAGATACTGGGGCTCCAGAGGAGAGTCTAAGCTCCCCCGCGGGGAACACGGGCGAGCAGTCCAGTCAGAGGGGCGCGAAGATGGCGGCGGCCCAGCTCCCTGAGGTGCGTCCGCAGCCTCTGTGAGGGCGCCGGACCTGAGCTGCCCCTCAGGCTGAAAACTCCTGACAAACAAATTGGCCTCTTTTTCAGAAAGACAGGACGCATTTTAGTCAGCTGTCTGGGCCGAGCCCTGTGGCGGGGAGCAGGCTGGAGAGAACTGTGTCTTCCGTGGTTACAGGTTACAGGCCCGTGGACTCACAAACCTCAGCGCCCATCCCCGCCCCTATTTCCGGTGCCCGGAGCTCAAGGGGCGTCTCCTTGGCAACTGCTAAGCCTGGGTCAGCGGACGTAAAAACCAGAGCATCAGACGTGTGGCAGCTCCCTTCTGGGAGACACTGGTACACAGCACGTGACAGAGGAGAGCACAAAAAGGAACCCTCTGCGTAAAGAAAGAAAAGAAAAGAAAAACAAAGTGGGGGGAGGGGAGGAAAGGTGGCGCCTGTGGGCTTCGAGGCCTGTGGGCTTCAGCACCGGTAGGCTTCAGCGCTGAAGAGAAAAAGCGGGAAGATGGCGCCCGCAAGCCTCTTCAGCGTGGCGCCCTGGAGCCGGTGAGTCTGAGCGCCAGCCCTGTGAGTGTCATTTCTCAGTTCTCGTTAGCCCCTCAGTTCTTTTATGAGTGGGCCCCCTTGGTCTTCAAAGCCAGGTGTTTTGGGGGCGCGTCTTCCAGGCGCAGGCCTTAATAATTGTGGTGTCCTGTGTGGAGTGTGAACTCCTCAGCGAGAAGCTCCAGGTTTGGAGCCCACTCCCCATTATGGGTCGCAGGGCCGAGGTGGGGTCTATGGAGAGATGTGTCAGTGTCCTCGTCCTCTTGAGATGTGGCTTGCCTCTCTGTTCCCCACTGTGAAGAGGTTGCTTCTCTGGTTTTTAGGTTCTCTTCTGAGGAAATGATTACACAAATAGCTGTAGATTCCATGTGTCCGTGAGAGGAGGTGAGCTCGAGATTTTCCTATGTCATCATCTGGACCTGGGGCCTAGAATATAGATTAGAGGTGTAACTGGCAGTACCGTTACCATTTCTGTCTGAGTTCTGGTTTCTTGGTTTGAAACCTCGGCAGTTTCCCCAGTGAAATCTGAAACCGGCCCCCATACATGGAGGGCAAGGAAAGAACAAAGAAAGTGGCAGAATGCTGGAGATTGATAGGCAGCAGTTTTAATAAGCAATGAACTTATATACAAGGTTTGTCTTGGGCGGTAGCAAGATGAGTGGATTTCTGCACCTGCTGGCCAGAATCCTAAAAGTTTATGCAGAGGCCTTGACTGAGTTCTGTCGTATACCTCCGTAGGGTCTCAACAACACATTAATCTCTCAAGGCAGTGTTCTTAGTGCAGCTTCTAGTGCAGGGAATGCAAATAGAATGCACATTCCAAGGACAGGGGAGCGATGAGGAGTCTGTGTCCAGCTTACCTGTCAACAGGTAGTTGCATTCTCTCCATGACCTCCTCCAACATGGTTACACAAAAAGTACAAGTATTTTCTTGTATATTTGTTTTCTCTCTCAAGCTGTAAGGAACTCTGCAAATGGAGAGTGACCTTATTCATATTTTTATGTTTGATTCATTTAACTGCAGGTCCCTTTTCAAGCATGTTTTGTAAAGTTTCCATATTAAAACCTAGTATGGCAGTTGGTACATAGTAAGTACTTATTAACACTTGCTGAATGAATGAAATTAGACTTCAAGACAACAGTTACCAAACACTAACTTATGCCCCTCAATGAATGAAAAGTTATGGGATTTAAATAACTTACTCTAGACATTAAAGGGTACATAAGCATTCTAGTAGCCCTCTCACATAAGAGCAAGACTATGAGAATTCCCATTTTGTTAAGACAAACACAGGAAGAAAATGTGACATGAGTGACTCAAGGCATAGAATTTCCTGATAGAAAAATAATGTTTTATTGAGATAAGACCCTTCTTTAATAGGAACATTCATTCATTGATTAAAAGTAATTCTGTATCAAGCTAGAAACAAGAGCATTGTCTCTCACTGTCCTCTTTATCCTTTGCTTCTATTATTACCACCCGATACTTTTCAACTTGAGGTTTTCACTCCAACAATTTAATGATGAGAAGCACTGATGTTTCCCATGACTAGCAGCGTGGATTGCCTCATTGGGATGTAATCATTTGCAATTATGCAAAAAAATTGAAAAGCAAGATCTACACTCAAATGTACTGTACAAATTCCATTTAATATGTAATTGCTTATATTGGCAATCTCTGTATTGACTTTCCCCAAGCAGGGCTCAAATTAAATGAATCTGTCTTTCTTACAAAATGATCATTCAACTCATTTAAAACAGTTTTATAGTCAACATGCATTTGTATGATACTCATAGCAAATGTCTTATTACAGTACAACCATGAGTTTTTATCTGATAGCAATTATTTGTCTATCAGGCACTATGCAAAAAGTCAACATATTGTAAAAACTGTATCCATCATGCAAGTGGAATAGGGGGAATACATTAGTCAAATTTCTCAGCTAAGATTCAATTCAGGTTACCCCAGGTGGTATTTGTAAATTTTCATAAATCTCTCATATAAGATTTCTAACTAGATAAAGGACAACACTTTGCTCGTCATTTTCTGCAGAAGCTCTTTAATAAGAAAAACAACCCTCATTGCTGAAATATAAACAATTTAAAAAACTAAAATGAATTGGGAGAATGCTTCATAACCCCATTTAGAGAACAATTACTTAAGATGTTTTGGTGTTGCAGATTCTCTTTTACTAAGACATCTACTAAAAACTTGATTAAAAAATAATCTTAGGTATTTAACAATGTAAAATCTTAGTAAAATCACGAGAACTATTTTCAAACTACTTACATAATTTCTGCACATTATTCTTTTAAATATTGAGGTTTTCATTTGGAAATACAAATCAAGTTAATAAAGTTTTTATTGAGATTTATTTTTATTATATATTATATTATTTTTATTGCCACGTAACATTGTATTAGATTCAGGTGTACAACATAATGATTTGATATTTGTATATATTATGGAATGATCATGACAGTGAATCTAGTTAACATCTGTCATCATACATAGTTACAAAAGTTATGAAAACTTTTTAAGATCTACTTTTTTAGGAACTTTCAAATATACAATACAGTATTATCAACTGTAGTCACCATGTTGTGCATTACATCCCCATGACATTTATTTTGTAACTGGAAATCTGTACAATAAAGTTTTAATGCCCCTTGCATACTCCTCTAAAGTGAACAAAAAATCTCAAACCCTCTTCCATTCAGTGTAGGTCTTCCTTTAATCATATTGACCTTAGTTGCTTCCATACCTTAAAACAGTATTATTTTCCAATTCTGTGGAGTGCCTTTTCTTGAATTAGAAGCATTGCATAATGCTTTTGTTGCTTGCAGTTATTATAATAAAAGTTCCCCTTCAATTAACTTTTAAAAACCAGAGTATGTTAAATATGGCTAATTATTTCTTGGTTATTTGTAAGTTCTACAAATATTTAATAAATCCTTGACTAGAAAAGCATAAAGCCATGGTTTTCAACTGTCAGGTGATTATGACTCCTAGAGGACACTTAGCCATGTCTGAAGATAGTTTTCAATGATTGTCAGGACTGGGTTGAGGTTGCTACTGGCATCTAGTGGGTGCTAAAACATCTTAAAATGCACAGGACAAACCCCACAACAAAGAACTATTTATACCAAAATGTCAATAGTGTGAAGGTTGGGAAAAATCAGTATAAAAGAATGATCTATAAATCACTGTTAGGAAGCCAGACTCTAGCCCTGACCAGCCAGAGCCACTTCTGATAATTAGCATAACTATCTCATTATTATATTAAAAAAAAAAAAAAACAACCTTCTATCTCCTGTTTTATGAACTGAGAACAGTAACATATACCTCAGTGGTCTACAGTGTGTATTAAACACAACAAAACATACCACAATATTTTTGCAAACGCTAGAGGAGTTTACAAAAATTTTTGTAAATGCTAGAGGACTTTACAAAAAAGAAAAAACAAAACTTTCTAATAATGAGGCCTTTCTGATGCACTCATATCCAATAAAATATCCAGCCCCAAAGGATCATTTAATATAATATATATAATTTAATATTACGCTATATTCTCATATGCTACAATTTTATATTTAGATGTATATAACATTCTTCCTTTGCCCTAGATAATACCTAGTCTTTCTCCCCAAATACTCAAAGCCTTGTTAACTGTATGTATCATTTTTGTATTGCTGCATAAAAATTACCCTAATACTTAGCAGATTGAAACATTACACTGTTAAAATCTTATTATTTGTAGGCCAATAACTTTCTATTTACTTTTGCTGAAATATAGTTTATGTTCAATATTATATAAGTTGCAGGTGTTCGATATAGAGATTCACATTTTTTAAGGGTTACAGTCCATTTATTGTTATAAAATATTGGCTGTATCTTCTGTGTTGTACAATAAGTACATCCTTGTAGCTTATTTAATTTTTATTGAAGTATAGTTGATTTACAATGTTGCATTAATTTCAGTTTTACATTTATTTATATATTTCTTTCCATATTCTTTTTCATTATAACCTATGACAAGGTATTGGATACAGTTTTGTGGGCTATACAGTAGGACTTGGGTTTTTAAAATCTATTTTATATGTAGTAGATATTATCTGCAAATCCAGAACTCCCAATTTATTCCTCTACCCCCTCCTATCTTCCCCCTGGTAACCATAAGTTTGTTTCCTATGTCTGTGAATCTGTTTCCATTTTGTAAATAAGTTTTCACTTGTGTGATTATTTTAGATTGTGATGCAAGTGATTCTATATGGTATTTTTCTTTCTCTTTCTGGTGTATCTATTTCCAGGTCCATCCATGTTGCTATAAATGGCATTATTTGATTCTTTTTTATGGCTGAGTAGTATTCCACTGTGTGTGTGTGTGTGTGTGTGTGTGTGTGTGTGTTTGTGTGTGTGTGTGTATCAGTGTATCACATCTTCTTTATCCAGTCATCTGCTGATGGGCATTTAGGTTGCTTCCATGTCTTGGCTATTGTAAACAGTGCTGCAGTGAACACTGTGGTGCATGTATCTTTTCAAATTAAAGTTGCCACTGAATATATGCCCAGGAGTGGGATTGCTAGATTACACGGTAAGTCTGTTTTTAGTTTTTTAAGGAACTTCCATACTCTTTTCTGTAGTGACTGCACCAAATTACACTCCCACCAACAGTGTAGGAAGGTTCACTTTTCTCCACACCCTCTCCAACATTTATCGTCTGTGGACGTTTTAATAAAGGCCATTCTGCCTGGTGTGAGGTGATATGTGATTGTAGTTTTGATTTGCATTTCTCTGATAATTAGTGATTATGAGCATTTTTTTCATGTGCCTGTTGGCCATTTGTATGTCTTCATTGGAGAAATGCTTGTTTAGGTCCTTTGCCCATTTTTGGATTGGATTGTTTGTTTTTTTGTAATTGAGTTGTACAGGCTCTTTGTATATTCTGGAAATTAAGCCCTTGTCGGTTGAATTTTCTCCTATACTGTGGGTTGTCTTTTCTTTTTGTTTACAGTTCCCTTTTCTGTGCATAAGCTTTTAAGTTTAATTAGGACCCATTTGTTTATTTTTGCTTCTATTTCTATTGCCATGGTAGGCTGCCCTAGGAGACTATTGCTACAATTTATATCAGAGAATGTTTTCCCTATGCTCTCTTCTAGGAGGTTTATGGTATCCTTTCCAGTGTTTAAGTCTTTAAGTCATTTTGAGCTCATTTTTGTGTATAGTGTGAAAGAGTGTTCTAACTTTATTGATTTACATGTGGCTGTCCAGCTTTCCCAACACCACTTGTTGAAGAAACTGTTGTGTGTTTTTTCCCCATTATATATTCTTGCCTACTTTGCCAAAGATTAATTGTGCATGTGGGTTTATTTCTGGCCTCTCTGTTCTGTTCCATCAATCCGTATGTCTGTTTTTATGCCAATATCATGCTGTTTTCATTACTGTAGCTTTGTAATGTTGTCTGAAGTCTGGGTGTGTTATTCCACCAGCTTTGTTCTTTTTCTTCAGTATACTTGACAATTCTGGGTTTATTTTGTGATTCTGTATAAATTTTACGATTACTTGTTTTAGATCTGTGAAAAATTTTCTAGGTAATTTGTTAGGGATCACATTAAATCTGTAGATTGCTTTGAATAGTATGGCCATTTTTAACAATATGAATTCTTCCAATCCAAGTCATGGGATATCTTTCCATTTCTTTAAATCATTTTTAATTTCTTTAATCAGTGTTTTATAGTTCTCTGTGTAAGTCTTTTACCTCCTTGGTCAGGTTTAGGCCTATGTATTTTTTTTTTTTTTGATATAATTTCAGAAGGGATTTCCTTGTAGCTTGTTTTATACGTAATAGTGTGCAACTCTTAATCCCCTAACTGTATCTTGCCCTTTCCTCCTCCCCTTCCCCCACTGGTAACCACTGGTTTATTCTCTATATGTGGGACTCTGCTTCTTTTCTGTTATATTTACTAGTTTGTTGGCAAAGAATTTGGGAACATAATTTAAAACCATCATGTTCTCTTTCTGCTCTCTGCTTTCAAGACCTGACTTAAGGTCCATGGTCCACTACCTCTAGAAATACTTTATGTTCCCTTCTGCTCATGATAATTTGTTTAATTTCCCATACTATTTTCATATGTTTACCTTACAGAAGTTATCAACTGTGGTATAACCAAACTGCTTAGCCTACAATCCCAGATAATCCAATTCTGTCTTTCTGGAATATGACTCATTAATTTGTATTATTTTAAAATACTATTTGCTGTGATTTTTATGTATGGCCATATTTGGGAAACACTGATAATTATACATGAGCAAATTTATATAAGTCATATTCAGAGTTCTTTTCTAAAGGAAATTGTTGGAATTTGGACTGTTTGTTTTTCAGATAAGTCATTTAAAAAAACCCAGGAATTAAGTGTGGCTGGAATAATATTCTCATATGATAATTTCATACTATTGAAATATGAATAACTAAGAGAAATTACAGGGTTTTGATAGTACTAACTTTACTGTTGCCACCTCACTCATCATTGCTCTCATTAGCTGAATGATTTTAAGAAAGGGGATTTTTATTCCTCAACTCTCCAAATTAGAATGATATTTTTAGGATTTCAATTATATACATTTTTTTCTTAGCAATTTTTAGAGACAATGGCAAATATCTAACTTTTGCAGCTAAAAATGCTCAATGTTTAATCAGTCTTTAAAAAAATAAATCAAAACACCAAGGAAAGTCATTTTATTCTGCAGGGTAATGACCACATCAGTTGCAACTACTGTTGCTGCTTATTCCCTGAATTCCTCTTACGTGTTCTTTCTTAATTTCTACTCTATTCGTTGTACCCTGGCTGGTCACAGCATGATCATTTACTGCTTTGGAAAATTCATATCATTTTAATTATTACATGAAGAAACAGATAAGGGATCAAGTTTAATCTTACCAGAAATTTAGACTTAGGATTGAGTGGTATAGTTTGTAAATTTCTTGGTGGAATAGGTAAAAAATATGTTTACTTGATGGATAGTTGAATATGTGTGTCTGTGTATGTGAAATGTAGTAAACCGCAAATTCGTTTCTAGTTTTATGACCAATTTTACCCATGTTGTATATTTTTATTTTGTTAACACATTTAAAAGGGATAAACCAATGAATTCTTCCTAACACGTGATATTGACTGCATGTGTAGCAATGGGTTAATTTTTGAGATATTCTGGGCCCTTGGGAATAGTTTTTAAATTAAAATACTACTTTTTAAAATAAAGATTTTCATCAATATAAAAGAATAAATGCAAAAATACAAAACCATGTTCCTCCAAGTTTATTCATTGTAGCATTATTTTTGATAATGGAATACGAGAAATATCTAAATGCCCTTGCACTGGAGACTGGTTGTGTAAACTACTGTATATCCACACAGTAGAGCACTATGCAGTCATAAAAAAACAAAAACAAAAAATCAGTAAGCATGATCTCTGTGATCGGATAAGGGGTAATTTTCATTATATAATATCAAATAGCAAAGCAAGAGTAAGGTGCAAAAGAGTACATAGAGTAAGCCACCTTCTGTGGAAAAAAAGGAGAGTAGGAAGACTGTATAATGTATGTATATATAGATATATATGTATAATGCATATATAAAAATTACTAACTATATTATTAATATAAAATTAGATTAATTGTATGTGTGTTTGTGTAGCTATATGTACATATTGCTTATTTTATAAAGAAACAGAAATGATAATGTAAGAACTAATTAAACAAGTTACCTGTAGCTGGTTCAGTGGGAACACTGTAGAAGGGATACGAAAGGACATGAGGCTTTTAGGAGTTTACCTTTTCATGCTGTGTTGACTTTAGAGTTTTACTATTTTTTATTTTTATTTTTAATATATTTTAATTGAAATATAGTCAGTTTACAATGTTGTGTCAATTTCTGGTGTATAGTACAATACTTTAGCCATGTGGGAACATACATATATTCATTTTCATATTCTTTTTAACCATAAGTTACTGTAAGATATTGAATATAGTTCCCTGTGCTATACAGTATAAACTTGTTTATGTGTTGACTTTAGAACCATGTAAATGTTTCACATATTCAAAAATAAAACAAAATCAAGACAAATGCAAAGAAGTACTCCTAAAATTGAATACAAACAAAAGCAAATGAATGTACATGTGTAATCCAAACACACAAGCATAAAGAATAGTTCAAGTTACATTTGATCAGAGTACAGCCTTATGTTCTTTAAAAAGAAATTTTGAACTTTATGTAGGAGGTTTGTTGTCAGCAGAGGGTATGAATACATTAATTTTGAAAGTACTTCATGTGACTCAAGTAATAGAACAAAGGAATAAATACACTGTTGTGCTTTGGAAATGATACTTTCAATATTAGGGAAGAGGACAAAAAAACTGTTGAAATTGAATTAGCAGTGATAATATAAATCTGTGATTTTA
The DNA here is from genome assembly GCF_048773025.1 of Camelus bactrianus. Classification (NCBI taxonomy): domain Eukaryota; kingdom Metazoa; phylum Chordata; class Mammalia; order Artiodactyla; family Camelidae; genus Camelus; species Camelus bactrianus. The sequence continues at coordinate 12,516,968 of NC_133555.1, forward strand.
GAAATATAAACATTTCCTAGCTCTTTGCACTGAGCATCTAGATAGAATTCAATTGCAGAACTTGACTTCTAATGTCATTCCCTGGGGCAGAGGGAGGGGAAGGAAAGGAGAGGCAGACCAACCTTTTACAGAAAGTATTGGTTTTGGGTCTTGGACACAGAAATAACAAGCTGAGTCTGAATCAGAGACCGATGGGGACATTATCTGAGGACATAAGATCGCATCAAAAGCCACTGTTACAAAAATGAATAGGAAAGCCGTAGACTGGGAAAACGTTTCCTAATACTTACATATGACCAAGCATTCCACTCCAGTCCATCTGTCTGACACAGGAATGTCCATATATACCTGACTAAGAAGCTTCCAGATCTATGCATGGCTAAAGTATCCTTTCTCCTTTATAAATGTAGTAGAATATTTGGAAAGTATGAATTTGGGGTATTATTTTTGTTCTTACTATCATGTATTTTGTCATATGTTGATATAGTTTAATACTTAATATTGGTTGTGTTCAAACACTGGTTCACAAGACTCCTGATGCTTAACAACTGGCTCTCATGAAGATGGATGGCGCCAGCACACTACCATGTCTATCTCAGTATGGTCCCAAATAGATAAATTATCAAATTACGTATTTTTATTATATTATAAAATTCTATATATGAGAGAGACAAAATCAGTAATTATAGTTTAGTAGTTATAATAGTGAATCTCACTTAGAATCTGCTATGTTCAAAGAAAAGTATTCACAGATGAAAAGTCTAAATAACATGACTAATTGTGTCATTTAATATGTGGATATCAGTTTTGGTTAGTAGATATACAGACAGAAAGGCAGACTTGGAGAGAATTATGTACAGTGGAGAAAACACAATATGTTTCTAACAAACCCATGGCCCAGTCATAGAAAAGTCATGCCTTTACTAGGCCGCAAATAAATCAGTGAATTCCAAAGACACAAAACAAAACAATACAACAACAAAAAGCTGCTCCATCACCGAATGTCTTCTTTTATCACACTGCAATAAAATTGGAAGCAAACAACAAAAAGATAGCTAAAATCAGATATAAATTTTTTAAATTATATTTTAAAATAATTATTGAGGTAAGAGAGAAAACACAAACTATTTCAGGCTGAATGACAGTGAAAACAGTAGAGACATTACATATGCAATTAAGTTAGTACTTGTGAGTGACAAAAATAGCTTTGAATACCCTAACGAAAAAATGTGAAACTTTTGATTTTCAGTTATGAAATGAATTCAACTTTTAAATTAAAACTGAGAGAAAAAAGAACAGAGAAGGAAACAAACAAAAAAACATATTAAAAAAGCAAAATTAAACTTATATAAGGTATTAAAAACAATAAAAGCAAACACTAATATCATAGCTTGCAATGGCAAAAACAATAGAGATGATTATGAATAATGTATTATAGGCAAACCTTGAACATGACCAAGCATGGAAAAATGAAAAGATGCAAATGTTTTGTAGAATGAAAAAAGAAAAGAAAATCTGTATAGATTAGAATATTACATATTATGAATAATTCCACATCAATAAATCTTAAAACCTAGAATAAGTGAATAACTTGCTGGAAAACTATAAAGTAAAATAGTCTAAAATTTATGTCTTGAAAAGAATCATCAAGCTCAGATGGCTTCACAAGTGACTTCTACCAAAATTTCAAAGATCATATCTTATATGAGTTGCTTCCGAATTTAGAGGAATAATGGTTCATTTATCATTTCATTTTATGAGATCACGTATCTCTGATACCCAACTGAGATAAAGATAGTCTAATATAATTAAATTAAAAGACAGTTTTATTATAAACATAGATTTTTGAAAATTAAGTACAATATTGGTCAATATATGTCTCTATATCATTGATGTAGGTTACAGCACTGATGTTTCTATTCAGTCCTGCCTCCAGTGGTATTCTAAGTCTGTTAGTATGTTTTTTGTTTCCTTGCAAGTATTTATTACATTGATCTTCCTTTTAATCTCATGCAGTAGTATTTTCATGTCAATATGTTATCTCATTTTGGTTTTCTACTTCTATATTAGAAAGCATGTCTTTTGACTCATATTAAAGCCTGATTTAAATTTTTTCTTTCATTTCCTATAATAACTCCTAATAATTAACTGACAGAAGTTACATTTCTCACCTGAAGAACTAGTTCATGAAAAAATAATATGAAAATGTGATTGGAATTGTTCCAAGGAATTCTTAGTGTTAAACATAAGAATGTTTACACAATATAGCTTTATCTTTGGAAGGCATATATTTCAATAATATTATTAACTAAGTGCTAATGATTATTATTACTAAGATTTAACCCAAAAAACCCTACAAATTTTAGAATGCTTATTATGTTTCAGAAATAACTTTGATATTCATATTATATATGAAGAAAAGCAGAACTTAGTCAAAGATTTTGATCAAGATCAGGCAATTAGTTAGTGGCTGAGCCAAAATTCAAATTCATTCTGATTTTCCTAACATCACACATAAACTTTACTATTAAATATTGGGCTCTATAGTATTATTGGATATTATAAAGTACCTACTGTCTACTTATTATAAAATAATCAACATCAGTTTGTATTTCTAACATCACTTCATCTTCATCTATTTTATAAATTTCTGTTTTCTCATTTTTCCCAGAAGCCTCTGACAATTTTGAAAATGAAATCTAAGAATACAACATTTTCCTCCTTAGGTTAAAAATGTATAGACTTTTTGGAGAGTGATTCCATGCATAAGGCTGCGCAATAAAGAAATGAGTGGTTATTTTTTTCAAAGATTATGCTATACAGATATTCATTTAAATATTGTATCTGAAAGCAAAAAATGATACCTACTAAATGTCTTAAAAAGTGGAATGAACTAATTAAGGTATTGGAATGCAGTCAGTAGAATACTTTGAAAGCTTTTTTGAAAAGCACTGATATCGTAAACATAGTCAGCAATGTGTTGTTAAACAATTAAGGATTTTTTGTTTGTTTAAAAATATTTTCACTGAATTATACACTTTCAAAGAGTGATTTTTATGGTATGTGAATTAATTTATATTAAAAATATTCATTCTCCTTTGGCACAAATTAAAACAATGGGGTGATTGGTTAAAGGATTTCTTTTCCTTACCTGTATGACACATATATCCTTCTCTTCATTTGTAAAATTTAAATTAAACAATATCAAACATAATTTTTCCTTTTTTTTATGTATTTCACAGCACATACCCTATCTGCGAAATAATGAAAAACACCAAATATTAACATTGGCTACCTATTTGTACCTCTACTCATGGATGATTTTCATTTTTTACATTTCACTTAAACAAATCTTACAATTTCTTTATATCAAGAAAATTTGAGGAACAGCTTGTTCAGAGACTAAAAAGATTGACCTTGAAGTCAGAGGAACAGAGTGAATGAGACTTTCTCTTGCACTGCTTTGATCCAGTTAATCTCTCTGGGTTTCAGTTTCTTCATCTCTAAAATGAAAACTCAAAAGAAGCTGAATAATTTGGTAACTAGGGGAATGGAATTAATAGATATAAAGTCCTTAAGATAGTACCTGGACAGACTATTTTGAATCAGTCCTTGCTACTACTATTATTGTTATTGTTACTTTTTCAGTGTGTAAAGAAAGATCACTGCCCCATTTTCTCTCCCCCCAGTAGGTGTTCAGTATGAACTGTGCCATAATAATGATGGCAATTAAAGTTACCCCATCTGCGGACGTACTTTGATTTAAGATATCTCATGAAATATGTCCAGATGCCTGACTTTCTGCCACAAATTAACTCTTCTATGCTTATATCTTTAAAAGTTCCTGCAATTAATGTTTGCTAGTGGCTGGTCCTTAAATTATATTTTAAGAAGGCTGTATTGTACCTCAACTTCATCTGCAGAATCGTTTAAAACTCACAAAGCCTTGCATTATCACACATCAAATGTCACAGTCTGGCAGTTAATCTTATTGAAAGGTTAGTTATGTGTAGCACCTGCAAAGGTGTCTGAACTGAAGATTCCCAGGGTTTGATGCTAAAATGGGGATAAAGGTAAAATTAAATTGAGGATCAAAAAGGCAGCTGTGTATTAACTGACTTTTGGATATCTCAGTGTCTTAAACCTTCCAGCGTATTTTTCACTGGTTATTGATGACAAAACTACAACATACACAACAAATATCAATCATCTCTTTCCGAAAACAAGGTAGTTTTTAGGTTTGCTTCTCTCTGTATAGCAGCAAAATAGGGTTGAAAAATAATTTTAGTGTTTTTGTTAATAGCAAACGCGATTTTTATTCGCTTACTAATCTAAGAACTTTTTTTAAATGTCAGATACCACAAATTCTCAATTAGACATGTGTAAATTATATTCAGTGTGCAGAAAATTTAAATATTAGTCTATTCCCACTAAGCAGAATGTCTATGATCAGTTTTTGCAAGGATGTGTGCACTGGGAATGTAATCTTTAATATTTAACTCAATCTAAATATAATTATAAAGGACAAACTACTGGGAAAAGGAAAGAAAAATGCAGCCCCATTTGGATTACACAGTTTCTGATTACTTCTTAGACAGATGTCTAGGAGGACAAGGCAGGTAACATAAAGGAGTGTAATGGGCCAGCTCAGGGGTTCGTGTCCCGTTCAGTGGGGCTGGCAGCCCCCTCTGCCACTTCAGTTCATGGCCAACTAGTGGGTATGCTAGGCCAGTATTACTAGTGCTTCTTGAAGTGACTCGTTCCTTAAGAATGTACCATGAAGGCCAAACAAAAACTGTCTGTAGACAATGCGGCCCAGAGGCCATTAGTTTTTTACTTCTAGCAGAAAATGTGAGGGCAGATGCTTGACTTCAGTGAAAAATGTACTCAGAAGCCATAGGAAACTATTGTTTTATGAACACTACCATAGCGCGGTGTTCTATTTGGGGCTATTTACCATAAAAATTAATTTTATGACTTCATAATAATGCTGGTTCTCTCCTTATGTGATGGTAAGTGGTGTGTAACAGGTATTCAGAAATAGGGGTTTGTCTCACCACCTTGCAAAGGACCCACCATTGAAAGAGAGAGGTATGGAGAGAAATCTGAAGGTGTTACTGTTCAGTTTGACCAAGATAAAGGGTTTATTTGGTGGGTGGTATTTTCCTTCCAGACCAATGATCCTCCCAACCCCACCAGACCTATGAGTCTAAAGCCCTCGGGAGCAAGTTTCCTCAGCTTTCTGAGTAGGGAGGTTGCCTAATATTTAGGTGTTGGTAGACTTCGTAAAGACAGTGTGGGGGCAGCATTTCTATTAAAAGATCAAAATTCAAGCTGCTCTTATAGGGATTCCCTTCCTGGAAACCAAGGTGAGTATGGTTAACATATCTCATCTCTTGAGTGCTGTGTGTTGAATCCATGAAAAATGAGATAGATGAGTTTTTGCAGCAGGCTCAGCTCCAGCTGTCATCCATGATCCCATCTGTGGAATCAGTTGCTCTTTTGAGGGACTGTTGGGTGGTTATGACTCAGTTTTTCCAGATCCAGTGTTCTACAAGCCTCTTTATCTTTCTTCTTGTCTCAGTTTGTCCAGCAAGAAACGTTTTCTTCTCTCTGCTTTTCAATGTAGTATTTATGGAATACCTTTGTATCCTGCTATAGCAAGAGTTTTCCGATTTGAACAGAAAGCTCTGGGGGGCTGAGGGAGAGAGAGTATACACCTGTTGAGGAAGCCGTGGAGCTGTGCCACTTAGATCTCTTTTAAGAGAACTTGCTGTGGGGAGCACAGTAGACTAACAGCCTCAAACTGCCACTCTAGAGAATTCAATGGCCTTGTCTACCACAGGTTGCTGCCAGCCAGTGACTAAAGGGGGTGGGGTTCTAGTGTCACCAGGATTTCTGCTCAATGAAGAATTCTCCTAACAGACAACCTGCTTGAGGACTACCCATTGTTCTGGCAGAGAACTTTTCAGACCTAAGCTGTGGTCTGAGGCTTTTCCTACTCAAATTCTTCCTCCACGTTCTCTTTTCACAGGATTTAGACCTGCCCTGTATTCTGAAGGCTTTGCCTCAGTTTGTGCTTTCTCCTTTTCTCCTTCACAGGCTTTTCTTCCAATAAATCTCTTTAGCCTGGCATCTGCTTCTCGAAAGACATATGTGACTGACGTGTGTAATGTATATGTAGGTTTGTGTGTATGTATATGTATGTTTTTCTATTATAATGTGTGTTTCTATAATGTAAACTAGATCACATACAATTGGCATATAGCAGAAAAATACCAGCAAAATGCGGAAATTGCTTTAGTCTGTACTTGATTTTTCCAAAATGTTGATATTTTGAAGCCATCTGGGACATGCGTTCTCAGAATTAAAAGAGAAACCATCAGAAAGTAGGAAATGACTACAAAAGTGCTTTCTATTAGTGCAAATAGTAGCTGGTTTGGTGGTTTCAGGAACTGCTAAGCTTTCCACAGTGTCTCTGCTGAAACTACAGATGCAAATGAATCTGCAAAGACATTTCCCATGTGTTTAAAAAAAAACAGTTGAGACGGAAATTCTCACTTAATTACATTTTAAATTTTGATAAAACTGATCTCTATTTGGAATGTATCCCTCTAAGGAAGTTTGTCTTGGGTGAAGAGGCATGAACCTTGGAAAAAAAAGGAATGATTATTACCTTAGGTACCAGGGCCAATAGAGATTTAACTCTGCTAATATTTATATAAAGATTATTATTGTTTTTATTAGGACTTTGGCTACAAAGTTTCATGGGTTTTAGTGTTCTACTTTATCTTATTTCCCAAAAATATGCTGTTATTTTAGTTTGTAATTTTGTATGTGTTTGTATGCATCAGTATAGCTGTATATTTGTTCATTCTTTTCAGAGAGCCAGGGTTTGGCAAACTAAAAGCTTTGTTTTTCAAACAGTATCCTCAAAATGAGCTTTAAGGGCCTGTTGTGGAACTCAGAAACTAAACACTGAATCTTTCTCATTCATTGGTGCTCAAACAATTCTCTCTTTTCATTCAGGCAATTGAAAATCCAGAATGGATTCAGAGAAGGCACACATTAAAAGTGTAAAGAAGAAACAAATAAATATGGTTGAAGATAAGCCTCTGTTTAGGTCTGTGGCTGATGCTAACTAGACTCTGACTCTTCCACGCTTACCTACCCTGAAGCACATGGGATTCAGATTCATGCACCAGAAGAAAGAAGAATATTCACGGGTCATGGACCTTCAGGATCACCTGGTAAGTTAAAAAAAAGTAAACTCCAGTGGTTTGCTGTTTTAAGCACATAACAGAAAGGAAAAAAATAACTTAGAAAGGTGAGAATGTATTTTATTAAATGCTGCTCACTACAGTTGTACAGATGCGAAGTAGTTTTCTCCTCCAGCTACATATATAATGATCTTTCACAAGGAAATTTTCATTCTGATTGCCTAAGAGAAGTACCAAAACATAAATGTATTTTCAGGTTTGCATAGAAAAATAAATCTCATGTATAGACTCTTTTGTCCTTCTATAAATTGTATGTCTTCTCTAGGAGGGAAGTTTGGAGTGCAACTTTGTAAAAGTAAAATCCAGTACTGAAGAATAGCTTTCCCCCTGCTCTAATGACAATGAGAGACATAAGGGGCATATGACATTAGTGGTTTGAAGAAAATATAAGGAAGCCTTTCCTAATAAGGCAGTCCTGAAATAACTACAATATTAAAAAGGATTACCAAGAACAACATTGAACATTTTAGTCTTTAGAGCAATGTGTCCTAAATGCAGGTGGAAGGAAAAAGAGCATGGTCATGGCTCACATGACCCTAGCATATAATAAATTGTATCTATTTTATTTGACTTTAATGATAGGTTAAGGTTCTTAAAATCTCTGCTGTCCCATTATTTTCAGGAAATATTTGATTCATGATTATATATTTTCCTATTCACACGATTAAGAGAACAGAAATATAAAGATGAAATTTATCTGCAATAATTAGTCTGTAGCACTGGTTCTCAAACAGTGGTAGATAGTAGAAAAAAAAAATATGATTGGGCCTTACCCAGAACTTACAGAATCAGATTTCTTAAGGGAGCCCAAACATCTATCTTTACTTCTTTTTACAGTTTAACATTATGTATTTTTTTCCAAATATTGACTTGAAATGCCTATCAAGAGCAAGATAGTCACTTTAATTTCCTCATGCAAAACTAAACAAAAACTACACCAAGAAAATTCAGGGTCATCTGGAACTTTTAAGTTGCATGATGGTCACCTAAAATCCTTAATGAAAAAGATAGGGCCTGAATCAAACATAGTGAAATTCAAAGTCATTTTGGTCTTTTTAAAAACAGACTTTAGAACAGAAGTGTCAGGAACAGATATTTTGGGGAGAAATACAAGATATTTTTAACCCTGTGATTTATATTGAATTAGGAGTAGGTTTCAGCAAAGGTAGTCACATGTCTTCAGGAAATCGGTGAGATAAAGTGTTACATTACAAAATACCTTGTGATTGGGTAAACTGAGCGTCTCTGGTACACTGATAAGAAATAAAGGTCATTTGGAAGGTGAGGTGGGGCCACTAATGTGAAGTCTCAGGAAATGAGCATTGCCAGTGCCTGCTAGAGTATAACTCCTTTCCCCAACCCCTCAATATAGTTAAGTAACTGTGGATAATAAAGGAAGATTTGAGGATAATAACTATTTAAGTAAACAGTGATCTTTGTATTTTGAATATCAGTTACAAGTGAAATAATTCCCAACATATAATCTGCTGTAAACACTGCCCAATTTGTTTTTACATTTTCAGGAAAATAATTCTTGCATTCAAAAGCTACAGAGAATGAAAAAATATAAAATGTGAAATTAAAAAAAATCATAAGTTAGTTATACCATCATTTTAACACATATAGATTTTACACATGGTTATAATTATAAAAGGAAAGTTTCTGCCTTGTCTTTGGTTCTGATTATTAGAAGTAACACCCTCCAGCTCAAGCTTGGCATTCTATACCATCACTACACTGAACTTCAAAAGACATTTGTAAGATGGACAGTTGCCAGTAAGTAGCCTGCTTCCATCCTACTTTAATATTAGCTTAACAACTGGAAGGATCTGGCTATTTAAATATTAAACACATGTTCAATTATTAAAGAGTTAACATTCTTTTTCTGATTATTAAACCTGTATGGAAAGAACATTGAAACTAATGTGCAGTCAGTGTTACCAGTTTCACAGACCGCAATGTCACATATGCTAAATTGTTTCTCTACTGTTTTGACCATCAAAACAAAACTCAGCAACACCAAAATCTAATGAAAACACAATTAAAACTACTGTTCAAAGTTTCCAGTGGGCACAGTGGATCATTTCCAAGACGGATGTTCAGATTATTGCTCAAGGCAAGATGAATACGGATTATTATTTTGCCGTTGATCTAACAGGAAAGAATTGCCAGCTAATGAACCTCAGGAAAGAGATTAATTAAAGGAATAAAAGATAGCTCCTACTCCCACCCTTTTTCAAACATGAACAAGTCTAACAATAGGATGTGAGATCCATTAAACTGTGACAATAACAAAGGGAAAATAAATGTGATAAATACTGAATTTCTGGGTAAGTAACAGCATTCCATAAATACTAAGTCAAACAATTAACTAATGAAGTTGAATAGTTTATCACCTTTGGACATGTTACCATGAAGTTTAAATATTTACATATTTTAATTAATGAGTCTTAAAATTACTTTAATAATATAGGCTACCTCATTCCAGTTGCTGGTTTGAATAATTCTAGGGGTCCCCCATCCTCCTGAACAAATGATTTAGATCATTTTCTTTCTTGCTTTACTTTCTTTCTTGCTTTACTCTATTCTTATACAAAATAGGAAGGAAAAATATAAGGAAAATTTAGTAGAACTAGATTTAGGAATAAAATTAATTGATTTTGCTGCCCGGTATCCAGCCAGCATTTCATATAAGCAGGAGCATTCAGTTACCTTGCTTAAATTACTACAGATTTTCCTAAAATTAAGCTTTGTATGAGGTAAGCTCAACAAACATGAGGTCATATGTTTCATGATAAACATTAGGCTGGGCCATAACATGCAAAAAATGACATCCAGCTCTCAAGAGACTCTGCGTCTGGTGGAATATTCATGTTATGGAGTCTGATGTTACTGGTTCCGGTACTTCTACCATTGTGAGGTTATGTGACTCCAGACAAGTCATGTTACCTCATCCACAGAGTGAAGTGCTGGATTAAATGATCTCCAGGGCTCCTATTCACACCACAATTTTATAATCTATAAATTAATAAAGGGGAATGTGGCTGAGATAATGCATCAGCCTAGAAAAGAGGACGTCATTGACATTTAGACTTGAAATTTTTTTACTGTCATATTTATTTTTTGCATAGGCTAGTGTTAAAACTAGTTTCCATTCCCTGATAGCATCACATGATGTTGAAGTCAGATGACTCAGATTCCTGCTGGGAAGAAGGGTGAACTAGCCTAGGAATAATTCACAAGGGAGGTGATACGTATGTTGAAATGGCATTTTATGGGTAAATAAACATGAATTCTCTTGTGGTTAGTGGAGACTAAGACATAATCTATCAAGCAAATGTTTATTTAAAGTGCTTATTTTGTGCCTGCCAATTGTGTTTGAAACTGTGAGACCCAAAACAGGAATTAAAATGTATATTCTTTACCGTAAGCAAACTTGCATGTTAGTTGCAAGCACCTCAAATGACAGAACACCACCTCTTTCAAACTAAACTATAGTTAACTGAGTAAAAGTAAAATTGAGAAGCTGGACATTAAGTTTCTTAATGAACGTATAAAATAAAGTATAAAAGAGAAGATAGGAATCATTCTATCACTATCCAAAAGGGAATACCCTTCTGATACAATGGAAAATTAAGCAATTAACTGAAAATACGAGGAACCTACAAAAATGATTAGGGATTTTCAGATATTAGGATCATAGATCTCTCATAAGGTATGGAATGAAAGTACCTGATTCAATTTGAAACTTGCCTCTTAAAATTGCTTCTTCATGTGACTGTGGTGTGGAATTTGTTAGAAATAGGAAAGGATGTGGTATACCTTATATCAGAAATGGAAATATTACAGTGTCTAGGAAGAACATAACACTGTATGACATGAATTCTGAAACATTATTTGATAGCTTACTTACTTTCACAACATAGTCCAGTCATTGTTATAGTTAATACAGGATAAATTTCTGTTTCACCTCTGCATTGTTCAGAATGAAACAGTCTTTGCTATGGAAACAAAACAGTACACCTGAAATGACAAATATTCACTTACTTGCTACATATCTCCTCACTCTGGAGCCAAAGCTAATGAAGCATTCTCAGTCTCAACACAATGTTACATGCCATGAAAGAGGAGAAAGACAGAATGGAACCACATGTTGGTTCTGCAATGTTTATTACTCAAAGTGAGTCATGTGCTCAAAATTATAGCCAATAGGGGAGTGAGTGGAAGCAAATATTTGTAGAGAGTAATAATTTCTACCACAGTCTTCTGTTCATTTTCTCTTAGGGTCATTTTTTTTAATTAAAATTTTCTTCATGAAAGTAAGGCATGCACATACTTTTTTTCTATTATTGAAATATAGTTAGTTCACAACGTTGCATCAATTTCTGGTGTTTTAGTCATACATATATATTCCTTTTCATATTCTTTTTCATCGTAGGTTACTACAAGATATTGAAAATCTTTCCCTTTGCTATACAGCAGAAATTTGTTGCTCATGTATTTTATATATAGTAGTTAGTATCTGCAAATCTTGAACTCCCTATTTATCCCTTCCCACCTCTTTTCCCCCCAAGTAAGCATAAGTGTGTTTTCTATGTCTGTGAATCTGTTTCTTTTTTGTAAATAAGTTCATTTGTGTCTTTTTAAAAATTTTTTTGATTCTACATAAGAGTGGTAGATGGTATTTTTCTGTTTCTGGCTTACTTCACTGTGAATGATGATATCCACGTCCATCCATGTTGCTGCAAATGGCATTATTCTTTTTTATGGCTGAGTAGTATTCCATTGTATAAATATACCACAACTGCTTTATTCAGTCATCTGTCGATGGACATTTAGGTTGTTTCCATGTCTTGGCTACTGTAAATAGTGCTGCTGTGAACATTGAGGGGCATGCATGTACTTTGAAAAAAGCAATGTTGTGAAAGATTCTTAGTGGTGAAAATAGAACAAAAACAAAAGACAAGTGTTCCCTGCCCAATTTTTCCTTCACTGAGTCTTTTCTCAGAGGTGACTAGCTTGTACTTTTTATTCACTTATTGTAATATATATCTGTGCTGTGTCTTTCTATCTTCACATTTTAAAATAATGAACAGCATCTTAATATGTTCATTTTGTTATAAATAGATGTATCGATTTTAAATATTGTGCATTTATCTTTTGTTTAATAGTCAGAGATTTATCATTTTTAGACCAGCCTGTTCATTTTCTCTCCCTAAGCCTCTTGATATAGTTTTATCACAATTGTCTACTAAGCAGTCAGTGCATTTTTGTATGTATAAAATTACTACTCACTGTTGGATAAAGAAGTGACCTATTATGTTTATTTTCTATTTGATACATTTTTTAAACCTAGAGTTAATATTCACCTCTGTTTTTCACTTGCTTAGAGTACTATGTATGTATTGTATTGATTTCTTCCCAAATTCTCTAACAGATATGTTACCTGATTATAAATAATTCTTTCAAAATATTGAAACTAATCAAATAATATTTTAATTCTTTTTATTTCTTTTCTGGAGACCTTCTTTAAGATCCACTTAGAGCTGCTCTTGTTTGAACAATTTTTACACTGAAGTAAATCTTGCATTGTTACTTTGGGACCTCTCTTTTTTGCTCTCTGATGTTGGATTCTGTTTCCTGCATCCCATGTCATTCCATCTGTTGATTTCTTTTCTTTCTTTCTTTCTTTTTTTTTTTTTTTTAAACTCATCTTTCAGTTGTTTCCTAAAAGGGGGAACTTGGCATATGAGGTTTTCCTGGTTTTCTCTTCTTGCATTTCTGCAAGAAGTATATAATGTATCCTAACAATAATTTAGCTGGTTATATCTCTAAAAATTTGAAGATGCTGACTTACTATATTCTGGTATCCACTGTTACTGTTGGCAAGTCTGATGCTAGTCTGATCCTGATATGGTATATATGATTTTGACCTCATGAAAGCATATTTTATTTGAGCTGCCATAACAAAATGCTATAAACTGAGTGGCTTAAACAACAGAAATATATTTCTTACAGTTCTGGAAGCTGGAAAGTCTAAGATCAGGGTTCCTGCCAATTTGGTTTCTGGTGAGAATGCTTTTTGTGGCTTGCAGACAGTCCTTGCTGTGTCTGCACATAACAGGGAGGGAGAGGTGGGAAGAGAGAGAGGGGAGGGGAGAGGGAGAAAAAGAGAGAGGAAGAGCGCTTTCTGAAGACACTTCCTATAAGGATACTAATCTTGTAGGATCAGAACCCTAAGTTTATAACCTCATTTAGCCTTAATTACTGCCTTCCTCCAAAGATAGTGACAGTGGGCATTAGAGCTTTAACATAAGCATTTTGAGGGGATGCAATTCAGCCCATAGCATAAAATATTTAGAATCTTTATCCCTGGAATTCTGGAAATTCATGATGTAGGCTCATTTTTGGTTAATCCAATCATTCTTTCACTTCTGGAATGTTTCCACTATTTGAAAAAAATACAATTTCCTTTACTGTAACTTTTATTATTCACATATTACATCTCTTGAAGTCATCTTTCAACTTTTTCATATTGTTCCACTATCTTTAATTTTTTTAGTCTTTTTACTCTACTTTGTAGAATATTCCTCAACTATTACACTATTATTCAACTTTTCTCCTTAATTTTTATATGATTATTCAGTATTTATAAGAGTTCTCTATTATTCCCTTTCTCTCTTTCTCTATCTCATTCTCTCTCATGCTTACCCAACACCTTTTCTTACTTATCTAAAAAAATGTTAATTTTGGTTTTTGTAAACTTTAAATTTCACACAGTTAGGTTTCTTTTTTGCCTTCCCTTTGTTTGTAGTTTGTTCATATCTCTAGTTTTTATAATTGAAGACTTTCACCAACTATCTGGTCATTATTCTATGCCTGTGCATATTTAAGAATGAAAATGAAAAATGATTAATATGTTGGAGGTTGGTGTGGATAGGTGGTTTTGTTGTTCGGTGGACTTCACGATTGAATTATTGCATGATCAGCTAGACCCTCCATGACTATATGGAAAGGTTGTTTCTCTAAGGCTATGCAGTTCTTCCAGAGAAACATTTTCTAATTATCAGTCACTTTAATGATTACACCAAGAGGAGGGCTGATGGGAGTGGTTCTGAAAACCTTTTTCTGGTGTCCCTAGAAACAAGGTTCTGGAGTTTGGCATTGAGACTTTCCTGTATTCTACCTTCCTCCCTTTTTTGAACCGTGCTTCACCCTGGACTTCCACTGCACATGGTGTCTCCAGACCAGAAATCTCTTTTAGTATCTCCAGTAAGTACACCTCCCATCTCCTGCTGGATGGAGATAGGCTGGATCATCATCACCTTGCTGTGTGAGGAGAGGACCATGTGGTCCATCCTTATATAACAATCCTGAAACCAGTTCTCTGTTTTTTAGCACCAAGACTCATCTCAATATCCTGTAGGCTTTGAGTTCTTAATTATTCAAACTTACTAATTCTGTTGCCACTCTTCCATTTATTTTCTTTCTTTCACAAATTTATTTATATTTCTTATCCATTTTTTTTCCTTTCCCCATCCTTTTCGTAGGTCTGTTTGTTATAAAGTACCTATATAGGTTGTGGTCCTTTTGTATGAGTTTTCTGTAGTGACAATAAATGAAGACATTTTCATTGTGTGCACTATCTGAAAATGCAGTGTTAGAAATAATGATTCCAGTGGTTCATAAAGAACCTATCATAAAGCAGTCTTCTACTATTGCAGTAATTTAACTTCTCAGTATACTGATAACTCAGTGTGTGTGTATGTGTGTGTTTGTGTGTGTGTATATATATATTGCTATATATATAACTTATTGGTATCACTCTTGCTCCTTCCTATTCAGTGAGCAATTGACAATCTTAAGAAATAGTTATCTGCTCTCATATAATGTTTGACTCATAATATACCTGACATTTCTTAATTATTTGAATGTCACTGTAGGTATCAGAATTTATAACTATACTAAAGGCATAAGATAAAAAGTAAATGTGTTTTATATTAGCCAATATCTGTGTGGTATTTTACTACACAGTTTTCCAAAGATAAGATTGACATCATATACATTGTTGATATGTTCTTAAATATTAAAACATGAAAACATATATATTTTATAGTTCCAAAAGTAAGTGGGAATAATCTGGTCAGGAGCAGAAGTTTTTGATATTGCACAATCCTGGGCTTGAAGACTTTGAAAGATGCCTGACGTTGGACATGATACTTAAATAGCCTTTCTTTGTCCAAGTTTTCTTACCTCTAAAACGTGGTTAAATATACTAAAATTTTTTTCTTCATAGAATCACTTTGAAAATTACCTGAGATAATTTAATTACACCCCAAAGCACAGTGACTGACATATAATAGTGCCCAATAAATTTTGCTATTTAATTTCTAATTAATATTAATGAGTTATTGATTAGTAGAAGTCTCCTGGGTCATGGAAAGAAGACCTAGAGAAACAGTCAAAGGGTTTTGAGAGTAAAACATGAAATAGAATTTAATACCAGAATGAATGTCTGATTCTTTCTAGAGGTATGTGTACTGAAGAAGTAGTATAGTTAAGATGGGACTCTCAGAACACCAAAGAAAAAGTGGGAAGAAAAAAGCTCCAAAGACAAAGTAACAAATTATCTACATTTTGCAGTTTATTAGAAATTTCTGAGGTCTCAATGATTTGTCATTTCACAGCTAAAATTAGCAGATGGGGAGACTGATTTTAAAAATCAGCTTTTCCAACTATTAAGTTGCTAGTTAAGATAAGCCAGTATTGGGTGTAAAATTCAACTTTGTATTAAAAAAAAATGAATACCCACAATTCCACAGGAATACCAGGCCTGTGGAACTCATATTATGTGGATAGAGTACCTGCATTCACTATGTAAAGAGTCTTTGTATAGTTGACACTTGCATTTATATGGAAAATCCAGTGCTAAAGTTCCATCTATTCATGTTCTGTCACCTTCTGATTTAACTCTTGTAGAAGTCAATATGTCACTATTCACTGTATGTCGGTGGAGACTGAAGTGCTGACTTTAAAGACAGGTCAGAAAGTCATTGCAAAAATAAAGGCAACAACCTTTACTGAGGCAGAATGATGCTAAATGTCAAAGAACAAAAGATTATATGCAATTTAAAGATTGACATGCAAAATGTTTAACTATATTGCCAGAATATTAGGTTCCAAATCATGTAAAACTGACCTAAGCTTATCTGACAGCTCTGCAGAGTCACTTTGGAATATCACTTCCTTCCCAGTTTCTCCTGGAAGGGAACCGGAAGAAGAAATAGCCAGGTATTATTTTATGGAAGGAATGCCTGTCTACTCTAAGTCATGTGCGAAATCTCAACACAAAAGGGACAAACAATTCCACATTTAAATTCTGGGTTTTCTGCTCTTTCATCATGTTTTAAACGAAAAATGTTTATAACTCAAGGTGTGCAGTCTGTTTTTCTTTTTATTGGATACTATACCCATCAGAGATTCATATGAAGAAGACATATTATTTCTAATGTAGATAGAATTATTCTGTAGAATCTATGACACCCTGAGGAAGCCTTCAGCAATTCATTTAACTTTCTTTATTGTTATTCCTAAAAGAGGTATTAATTTTAGATTATCCTTGGACCTCAACCCCTTCTGTAGACTTGCCCCATGTTGAATAGGTAAAAAGATTTGGGAATCATCTCTAAAGTGGAAGTGGACTGAGGATGAAATATGATGTTAGAGGTGAGCCAAGGTTTTGTCAGGACCAGACAAGACCAGCCAAAAGAGGTCAGGGATATCTATTGCTTACATTAATTTAAAATACTGAAGTGGGTATTTTGTTTAACACAGTCAAAAGGATTGCCTTTCCTCTTTACATGATTTATTACATTTTAACCAACATGTATTAGAGTTCTTCCTACATGCCACATGTTGTGCTTGGTGCTGACAGAACAACAAAGAACCAGACCTTTTGAGTTCAAAGTTTACTGTCACATAGAAAGTCAGGCACAAACCAGATAATTTCACCATTGCATGATAAAGTACAAGTAGGCACAGAGTGTCTTGAAAGCACTCAGCTGAACCCCAGAGTTCAGAGTTGCCTTCCTAAAGAAAAGCAACAAATTAGCTGGGTCTTCAAGAATGTACAGTGATTACTATCTAGAGATACGTGAAGAGCATTCCAAGCAGAAGAACTAGAATGAGCAAAGCTACAGAGACATGAGTATGTATGATTCACTCAGATCCTACAAATGGTTCAGCCATATTTTGAAAAAAGTTTGGCTAGTGAATACATATGAGGCCACAGAACAGCAATGTTTTGTTTTATTAGAACTTTCTATAATGATGAAAATGTTCTATATTTGTACTGGTCAATACTTCACCACTCATCACTTGTGGTTTTGAAGCACTTGAAATGTGGTTAGTGAGCTAAAGAAGTGAGTTTTAAATTTTATTTGATTTTAATTAATTTCGGTTTAAATTGTTATGTGTAGCTAGTGACTACCATTTAGTGCAGCACAGTTATAGAAGCGCATGCTGTCCATGTTCAGCAGGCTAAGGCCCTTGGATATTATTCTGACAACATTTGAAAACCCTTGATTATTTTAAAACAAGGAAGTATCATGGCAGAATTTGTTTTAAACAGATTACATTGTTAATAGCAAAGAAAATGGATTTAAGGGGCCATGTCATAAGTCAGAGACTAATAACACCATTGTTATCATCCAAGTGAGAGAACCAGTCATAGGGATAAATGGATTGTTTTGGAAAACCACTTAAGTAAAGGGCTTGGTGAGAATGAGGGATAACACTAAAGTTCTGGTTTTGGTGACCACATGTATATTAGTGCTAATGGTATAAATAACACCAGGGTGAGAGTTGTAAGATGAAAGAAAGGCATTTATAACATTGAATTTTCCTGGGGAGAGTAGAACTCCAACCCTGATAGCCACTGATCCCCCAAAATAAGACTGTTATCAATCAAGAAATCAGGAAACGTTTGCATCTGCTGTTTCAGCCTGACCCACATCTCTGCCTTATTTTGGTCAAAATATTATTTTATTAGGGTGATGTTATTCCTTGATTCAATGGAGAATGCTCTGAAAATAAAGCTAACACAGACAGAAGTAAGACTGAGGAAGATTTCTAATGACAATTAAAAAAAATTAGACCTAATGTTGCCTAAAATCAGATGCTTCTAGAATTTTTAGTTACATGATGTAATTTTTTTTTGTTTTTGGTTAGATAGTCTGAGTTGGGTTTATGACATCTGTAAATGGAACAGTCCTGTCTAAGTTCTGACCCAGAATCAGTTAGGAGTGACAGTTTTGTTGACCCACTGCCATCAATGCAGGGAATGATGCTTCGGACACCAAAAGGTGTTTTGTGTTATCTTCCCTGTTTCCATTTGGTGTAGGGCATTTGGGAAGCAATTAAAGATGGTCATTAGTGTTGATCAAGGTTAGATGTCCATGGAGAAACTTTAGAGCATGTCTGTTTCACCAAGAATTGCTCAGTAATTGAGGCATTTGCAATTGACAGCAGGTTATTCCTCATCACAATGAAATTCAAGTTTTCCTGTCAAAATAAAAGAGGAGCACGACCAAAATAAAATCTCCTTTTCCTTCCTCTCTTCTACTTCTCAAAAGGCTCTATGGTCATAGGGTGACTTTTTCAAACATGAAAGTTAGACCTGAATAAATAATTTCTTTCAAACAGGAGTATTGATATTGTCTTCATATAAATAGGGTTCTACTCCTGCTTTCAAAATTGTTAACAATGTTTAAAAGTTACTAAGTTGTCGAATGCAGGTTTGACATTTGGTAATATTTGAAAATTATAAATGCCACTTTATGATCACTCATCACTGGTTCTGAGGGTCCGATCTGGAAGTCTGTTGTCTAGAGCCACATTTCAGATCCACCACTTACTCTGTGGTCTTGCGCAGATTACTTAACCACTCCATGAATATATTTTAATAAATTGTTTTGAATACTGCCTGACCGATAGAAAATACTCAAGACATGCTAGTTCTTTTACTAGGTACATTCCAGAGGCTTGCCAACTAAAGATGGGTTTTTATAACTATGCAAGTTCGAAGCATGTGGATATTTTTATTTAACTACTTTGGGAGATAAATATAGTTTAACGCAAATAATTCCAGTTCAGATGATAAAATAAGGTGTTTACTGAGTTAAAAATAGAGGGAAAAAAACCCTGCCTTAAAAAAAAAAGAAGAAGCCAGAAGGATAAAAATCTCACATTTTTGCATTAGTGAATTTAAAAATTCCCCCCAGTGAGTTGCAGTTATAACATGACTAATGGACTCCCAAGAGAGAGAAGATTCTAGTACACCAGAGGGTAACAGGTGAACAAAACAAGGCCTTCCACCTTCAGTCATCAGCTCACAGCTGGTCTGGTTTTCTTTTTCTTTCGTCAAGAATCATTATTATCTGATGATCTATGTGATGATTGCTGGCTGCTGATTTCAGTGAAATGTGTTTGCTGGCTTACTCCTGGATTTAATTGATTGATGTTTCCGTTATAGAAATCTCGGCTGCACTCCATTCTAAGTGATGTACTGCTGGCAGTGTTTGTACAAAGGCCAAAGCGTGAGTGGGCCACAGAGATAGCCTTTTAGTCCAGACATTGCTCCATTCTTCCTGGGCAGGGAACAGGCTCGCAGGTGAAGAAACAAAGAACACATCTGGTTGCTGCAGCTGCCTTTGATGTTTATTTAGTATTTGGCAAATTTCAAACACAGTCATAGGTTAAAATACTTGCTAGAGTCTTTTCTCTGTCATTACTTGGCAGGTCCCAATGATTTTTTCCCACTACCTCTTATTCACATTTATACACAGAAAAAGTTGACTCACTGCATCATGTGAAAGTAGTTTGTTTATGATGCTGTACGTAAGTAGTTGGGCTGAGAACATGGGCTTGAAAACTTGGCTCCTGTGGTTAGTCTTAGCACACTGGGGAAGTTATTTAACCTCCATAAGCCTCAGCTAGCTCATTTGTAAATGGATTTGTAAATGGATTAGAATTACAATACCTACTTCATAGAGTGATTGCAGAATTAAATTAGATAATGCATGCAGATCACTGGTACATAGTACAGCTTTACAGATGGAAGGTAACAATTATTATTATTATAATAAATCATAAACAATTTTTATAAAAGTTTGTCAGGGGTTTTAAATGGTCTGGTTTTTAATGACATGGCTCAGAGTTTGCCATTTTCTTTGCCCCATTCCAGACAGTGAGACATAAGAATTAGTTTTTAAAAAATAAGCTATCTTGTTCATTTTTTCCCAATGATTTATTATGAAATATTTCAAATTTCAGTGAGGTTGAACTTTACTGTGAACATCATTTGGCCACAAGCTATCCATCTGCCTTGTAGTTTATAAGTATTTTAACATGTATCTGGAATTGGGAGTTTCATTCTAGTTCAAGGAAGAGCTAAGCCTTGCAACTTAGAAAAGTCAATGGCAAAATTGCCTGGCCTAGTCCAGGCTGAAGAGTGCTGTGGCAGAACCACGGAAGGTCATGTTGTTAAGTGTGGGAGCTTTCTGGGTTAAACCAAGCCGAGATCCACTGGAAGAGGAACTTCTAGCTGTGTGGGTGCAGAGAGGAGTAAGGGTTACTTGCACACACATTAGAATAACACCGTAGTTATTTATCTCCAGGGGAAATATCGCATAACTGAACACTAGAAGGCAAATCACAATCACTTTGAAGAATGAGAGGCAGCAGTCAGTCAACTTTATTTTTAAAAGAAGCATCTTCTCCTAGGTGTTCTCAGCTCCTGGTTACTCTATTCCTGATTACAGTTACTGCTGACTCCAAGTGGACATGCTACTTAACCTTTTTAATTCGGGTCCAGTCCTAAGCAATCCCTGCCTCTTCCTGTTTTCTGAAATAGGCTCACATTTTACTCTGTTGCTGTATCTAAATCTGTATCTATGCATATGTATTTATACATATGTTTTACTATCTGTCTAGACAAACCCACACAGTTGTTGAGTTTTTTTGTTTGTTTGTTTTAATTAAATACTAAGGGAGAAAATGAAGGAAGGAAAGAACTTGTTGTAATAAAATAGTTGCGTTAGTAAATACGACTATTGATCCTGTAATAGTTATCAAACACCCAGATAAATCTCAGGCAATTCCACACTAAATTTCCTGAAACAATTACTCTCCCAGATCAAAAGCCCAGTATGTTTTACTGACACCCTTTGGGCTTTCCTCCATCTTCATTTCTTTCCTGTTCGCCATAAGAGCCACTTTTTTTTTTCCCCTCCTAATGATGGTCAAAATTGTTTAAAGGACATACATCTTTTTTGGACATGTTAGAGGACTATCTTTTTAGAAGATACCACTCACAGATTTTCTTCACTTTTCTATCCAGATTAAAATTTAGCAAATTTCTAACATCGGCAGAGAACAAGTGCAATGATGAGTTATATTTCACCACTTATGTAATTCATTTCATATCCTTTTGGCAATTCTGTGACATTTTTCTGGGCCTGCAAATGTTTCTCTTGGAAGTTGATGGTGAGTGGCACACCAGACCCTATGCAGTCACAAATTATTTGTTCTTTCTCTTAACAACTTCAAAAGACCACTTTTTGCATCTGTCACACATAGTACCCTTTAGCTGAGTGTGGGTTTCTTGGAACCATTAGAATTTGTACAGAAATTGAAGTGGTATTTCAAATTCTATACAATAGTAGCTTTCTTTTTAACATGTCCTAAATCTCTTGTCTCCACCCCAATACATGGATAGTATGGGATCAGTTTAGGCTTGTTGAGTGGATAAATGTGTGAGTGTTAAAATACCTTCAGTATGACCATTGTAAATCCATAAAGAGAAATTTCGGATATGGTTCACTGGAGGCTTATTCTATCACCAGTCAAAAGGAGGCTATTTACTCAAATGAGAAAAGAAGCTATTTTGGACAACCTAGATTTCTTTATTCTCCTTACTTTCATCTTCTCTGCTCCCCCAACCTTCTTTTTTCTGATATATGGTCAATATACCTAGAGCTTGCTACCTCCTTGATGATTTTGTAGAACTCCATCTCCCTCCTGGATCATATAGCAGCTTCCCACTCAAGTGTTTTCCTACCCTCCACAACTCCGTAAGTAATACCTGTGTTCCTTGTTCCTTTGAGCCTTTCACATTGCCTTACAGTGTTAACAGCATTATCTCCACCTTAGTCTTGCATTTGAAAGTGAAAAAACAATACTTGCTGTCATCCCCAGACACATGATGAACTCTGGGTAAGCAGCAGCCACTTTGTACCCAAAACATGATAAACCTATAATAGTCTCATTGGTCCTTTCCTCTGACCTTAATTTTCATCGATTTTTCTCTTGCTTTTTCAAATACCTGAAGGACTTCAAATTGTCTTGAAGATAAGGAGCATGATCTGGACATGAAGGCTTCTCTTTTCACTTTTTTATCTTTGATCTTTTTCTGAGCCTCACTGAATATCCTGATTTACAATTAAGTGGATTGGAGGAGATTGTCACTATTTTCTACATTGCAAAGTCAAACTTGATGGTGAGCACAGACCCGTTCTGCATGGACTTAGTAGAACAACAGAGGCACAGTTATGTATTTTCTACCCTTGTAAGTGCTTTGTATCCTTATCTCCGGTAAATTTTAGTGTTCTACTGCTGTTAGGCTGAGATAAGAAGCAAAAATTGGCCAAAAATAAAAATTTAGTCAAATTAGACCAGAGGAGTTGGTTAAATGTACTCCTTCAACCCCATTTTCATGGTGTTGAATAAATATTGATGATTGGTTAACAGTTACTGAATGAATTTCTTATATTAGTTATTTCATTTGTTTCAAGGTACAGAAGACCTAACTTGAATTGGCTTACATTATATAACTGAAAGGTCCAGAGATAGGTCTAGCTTCTGGTTAGTCTTGACAAAGAAGTCCCAGATATGTACCTGGTATGCAACATTTCTCCTTCTCTTAATCTGGCTTGAAACAGTTTTTTCCCCTCCTGGTTGTAGGATGATTTCCAGTAACTTGCTACATCTATATAGTTACAGGTTTAAATCCTGAGAAAATCCCTAGTACTTATCCTATGACCAGTTTAGGTCATGCACCTAGCCTGGGACCAATAACTATGGCTTAGAGAATGGGACACAAGGTGGCTTACAAACCAGAGTCACATGCTCTATCCTTGGAGTTTAGGCTAGGTAAACCCAGGTGGATTGAAATTGGGTGAAGATGGGAGAAAATGAACAAGAAACCTTCGTAACACTATTTACTATATTTTAAAATTCAAAATAATCTTTACTTTTAAATTTAACATAAGTTAAAAAGAGATAAATTTCATCAGAGAGATTAAGAACATATGCAGTGGAGACTTGGAAGGGGAAAGTTGAGAGGAAAATGAGATCAATGAAAGTTTCAAGGGAATAGCATTTCTATGGCCTTGAATGGATTTCTATGTTGAAGAATATACAGCAAAGTTGGGAAAAGCAGAAAACAGCTTAGGCTTAATCACGGAGTAAATGGGACACCACATATAGGAATGTAAGGCAAGGCATTCTAGGCAGAGGGAACAGCATGAACAGAAGCATGAAAGGTGACAGCACAGTGAATTTCAGAAAGCCTTGGCGTTACAACTCCCATTTAAGCATGTAAAATGAAGGTGGGTTAGTTAGAGATAAGCTTGCAAAGGTCCCTTAAGACTAAGTTATATGAGTCTTGGTAGCTCTGGATAAGGGGAGCTTAACCTAGTCTGTAGGCAGGAGGAATCACTGAAGCTCTTCAGTCACTGAAGAATAACATGATCAGAGATGTCAGTAAGACTAATCTAAAAGTAGAATAATAGGTTAGAAGAGGAGACAAACCAGATAACAAATAAGAAATCAGGTAAGAATTAAAGAGAGCATAAGAGGATTATTTAGTATTTTTTTCATAGCCACTTATACATTTTGGAGACAGAGTGTGCCAAAAAGTATTACAGTGTGGAGATGTGAAGCTGTAATCACTGCTGCATGTGTATTAGAATAGATCTGAGTTTAATTAATTTGGGAACAACCTGGTAATGTGGCTGTTTTGGGGAAATGATCCTCTTTGTTCTGTTTGGGTCAAGATCAGTGGTTCTTGGCATTGGCACCTTAGAATGAAGGAGAAAGAGTTCCAGGTGATTTTTTTTGAAAAATGATTAGTGTGAGGTGAGGCTCCAGGTAAGTGTATTCTTAAGGTGGGCTCAGGTAGAGTTAACGTGCAGTTAGGGTTGAGAATCACTGATCTAGTGGGAAGAACATTTAACTGATCGCTTAGTGACTTTAATTCTAGTCTGGGCTCTGTCTAAATTTGCTATAACCATGCATGAGACATTTAACATGTTTCTCCATTGACCAAAAGTAATATGTAGAGACATGCTACATAAAGCAACTTCTTGATATTGTTGGGGGACAAAAGACCAATTTTAGTTTCTCTGCTTACTAGTCCTGTGACCTTGGATAGATTAATCAGCCTTTTTGAGTCACACAGAAAGATTTAGGAAATGGCTATAAGCTCACACAACAAATGCAAAGTGGAGCTGGAAGTTGAATTGAGGTCTGCCAGAAATGCCTGTACACTCCAGCTTTCTTCAGAGAAGGAGAAAGTAAAGGTAGACTAGGTAGACACTTAGGCTAGTTATTTTACTGCTGAGCCTCAGTTTGCTTATGTGCACAATGGTGAAGTTTTGCTGCATGACCTCATCTAGATTTAATGCAGCAGAAGTAAGCGATCTTTGACTGCTTAGTATTTATAGGACACTGTGCAATGTGTGAAGCATGTATAAAGTTGCATCATTCTCAGACAACTTAGGAGCTTGGTGTTTATTATTGTCTCCATTTTAAACATAGGAAACAGTGGTCAAAAAAGTCACCTAAGTTCACAGAGCATGTAAGTACAGGTTTTGAAGCCAGGTGATCTGTCTCCAGAAACCTCACCTTTAACTGCTACCCTATATTTTTACTGCTTCGGCTGTCACTTATGCTGGATCAGCTGAAGTCCATTTGAACTGGGAAATGGCATTAAGAAAATGTGCTTTTGAAGTGAAATGCTACTGTAGGCAACAAATGCCTCATGAAATAACCCAACACATACTGGCTCCTGACATGACAGAATTTCAGATCATTTTACAAAGTAGCCTATTTCCTCTTCCTGGAAGGCTGCCTCTCACTTTAAGGGGTCATGGAATCAGAGTTTAAACCAATATTAACAGAAGTGTGTAAAGAACAGTAAATCTGCCTCCTGTGCACACATATCACATGAAAAGCTAGTATGCAATGGCAATCTCATAAAAACATTATTAGAAGACACAACATCACTATGAAGTATAGTGAGATTAATGGATGAACAGTAAATCTGACAGATTTTGAGTGAGGAGAATTTGGATTTAATGTAATTTAGAATTTGCCTACATAGAACCAGAGTCCCTCTGAAAAATTACACTGATGTTAAATGAAGTTGATTCTCCTCTTCTCTTTAAAAGGGTCGATCAGAACGTTCCATAGGGAAATTTTTGTTGCTTTTTTGATAGGGGAAAGAAAGTAAACAGGATGTGACAAGAATAGAAAGAATTGCTTGCTCCATCTTTATGCTGCATGGCCCCAAATTGTCTATGGCTGTGGTGATCCTCTGGTTTTACAAAGAAAAACCAGGGGTAGAGGTCAAGACAAAGCATCTTAAAGACCTGTGTAAATTTTCTTCTCTGCTTCCTCAGTTAAAGGCAACTAACTAGGTCATTTAATGAAATGAGAGATATGAAGTAGGTGCCGTACCAAACATTACAGATTTAGAGCAGGGAATTCAATTCTATACTGTTCTTCTAAGAACTAAGTGTTATTTATTAGCAAAATTCACGGGATGAAATATTAATCATTTAACAAGAATGGATTTGGAAATATGTTATTATGCATGCCAAAAACACATACGAAGATGCCTTGCTAAACAGCAGGTATACCTCAGGTTCTTACTAGTTAGTGATACAGAAGAACTCTGCAGAGGTATTAAAATTACAATTATTTTCACCTTATTCCCATCAGTTAATTATATATAAACACTAACATGAATTATACACCATCCCACTTGGAAGACAGGTACAAACACATTGAATTTAAAAGTTTTCTAACAAAAGAAGAAAGGGATATTGATACATAATTCTTTGCAATTATAACCATTTCATGCCAGGGGTGCATAACCTATGCATCCTTATGGCCATATAACAACTTCTTAATGTTTTGTTGGAGTTTTGTTAAGTGGAGGCAGTTCATGTGGAATGAAATCTATAATTCAGTGTTTGTTTGAATATCGTAACTGCGCAGAAAACTCCCAAACTTTATACCATAATCACTGTCAAAGGTAGATGATATTAACCTACATTTAACACATTGGGCCATACAAAATGTAAATCAGTCAGAGAAATTTTTATATACTTTGACTCCTTCTCCTGCTATCAGTGCTAGCCAAGTGCATCTCTACTGAGCAGACTTTATAGCATTTCTACTCTAATTAGGTTCTCTCAATTTCCTCACACAGTGAAATGACCTTGAAACATAGAAAGCTCTTTCATTGCTAGCTTAAAAAATGCTTTCTTGTGAGATTTCAAGTTCTTCTTAATTTCTCAACCTAACATCTCCTCAGCAAGGACATTCTTAAGAATACTCTTTGCATTGAATATGCCACAAATAAACATGTTAAACCTTTACCTAGTAAAAAGTTAGTATTTCTGAGAAAAATGTTATGTTTTTGTTGTGAACACTAGAAATTTTTGAGGAGCCAGAAGGTAGTTATTTTGTCTGATTTGATTGACCTATCTAAATTCTCTTAAAACTGATAAGCACAAATAGGAATCAGACATATTATAAAATGTTGTTTTGAAATGAACTCTGCATTTCATTAAAACCATGATTGAGATGGTATGACTAAGTGAACCTGGACTAAGATCAACTTATTACAGATCTTTTTAGGTGGTTTTATTAATTCAAGGAAGAATACATTTATTTACTCAGAAACATAGTACTATGCTTTGTTGTTTGAGAAACATAGCTTTAAAATTCTACATAATTGTAAATGCCAAATATCCACTTGTCTTCAAAAGAAATCCAAAATAGTTTATTGTCATGGAAGAAAATTGAAGAAAACAGTCAAATAAACCTTTTCTTTTAAAATAGATATATATATTTTGTTGTTGTTTTTGTTCCTCTGTTAAGTCAGAAGAATAAGATGAGACTCACGAATGTTGGATTTATTCATACAAAGTGTAAAGTTGTTTTCTTTTAACTTATCAAAACATAGCTGGTTGAAAGCTCATGAGGCTTTCATTTTATATGATAATACACAGATATAAGGAATCATTCTTTTAAAAAAGAACAAAGGCACCTTGTTTCCTGTCTTTTAAGAAGAGACAATGACATCTTGTTCCCCAAATTGGATGTATACTAAGATGAGAACCCACAGGCCCACTCTTGATCTGCTGGAACAAATCACTGTGAAAGAGTTCTAGTGCTGCTTGAAATAGGCCCTTGAATTTGGGAGACAACACATGGGAACAGAGACTAGTGTCTGCTCTTGGTCAAGAGATTCCTGAAAGCAGGAAGAATGCTGGAGTAATTCATGCCAGTAAGATATGAAAAGACCCTCTGTGTTTGGGAATGAAAAGGGAATAAGACCCACTACATCACAAATCTAAGTGATCCTTGGAAGATATGGAAGGAATACCTTAATGGCTCCAGTGATTCCATGAAAATTAGATAAGGAGCAAGATCTAGGTACAGCCCTGGTAGACCTTGGGCCAAGTTCCACCCTCATTCAAAAAGACAGGGAGAAAGTAGTTCTGTTGAGACCAGAGGAGGACATTGCAGCTCCATCCAGGACATCCTCTACAGTAGATGGAGCCAGGAAAAGCTGAACACTGCCTTCCAGAGCACACACACACACCACATATACATACTCACAACCTATATCTGCAGGGGCTACCATTTCAGATGAATGCAGATCAAACTAGGAAAAAACCTCTTTACACTGGCTAGGAGTTTCCATGCTAGTTGGCAATTCATCAGTAAAGGATGTTCAGTGCTCTTAAATACGATTTCTAGTCTAAGAAAGTAAACATATTCTTTAGTATCTTTTTAGGGTAATAGCATACGAGAATTACAAGAAATCTTGGAAACAATTTTACTTACATTTTTCCAGACTGTTTTATGAGAAAAAGTTTTGGGTTATGAGATGTTAGTAACTGTTTCAGAAACAAAATAGCTGTGTTTCTGTGGCCAAATCATTTCATTAAACTATTAATTAAACAAAATAAAAAGATTTTTAAATTATTAGGTTTTTTTTTTCTTTTTTTTGCTAACATGCTAGTATGATTTGGGAATCTCCAAGACAGTGCTTAAAGAGCTGTAAAATACATAGGAATCACTTAAGAATTTTGTTAAAGGGAACATTTTCTTCCAATAGTATGGAGTGGGGTCGCAGATTTCTGCATTTCCTGCATTTCTAACAGGTAATCAGGTTATGCGTATCCAATCTCTGGGAGACACTTTCTGACCACCACGTTTCAGAGGGGTATGAAGGAAATGGTTATCTATTAATCATCATTTCTCAAATTAATTTTAGTACAAAACTTCTTACTACTACCTCGGTGAACATTAATGTTCCCTAGTACACAATCTGGGAAATATCCAGAAGTCTAATCTCCTGGTTAAAGCGGTGGCTAGTAAATCTCTTTTGTACCATTTATAGTGCAATGCTAAGTTTTGGTTTAATTCCTGTGAACATATTTGAATTCCAAATTTGTAGAATCTGAATGAATGAAGTGGTCTGTACAATTCTCTGAAGACAGGTCAATGAGAAAAAGCATAAGGTTAAAATGAAAAATTTGTATTTTAGTTTTGAAAGTGGGTGTTCTATTTTTTATCAACTAAGAAAGAGTTAATAGAGGGCTGTAGAGGACTTGTTCTTTTCTCTGATGGAAAATAAATAACTAGTATTCCTCAGGGCAGAAACTAAACTCTGAGGAGAAAGAAAGGACACACTCCTACTTCCTCATCTATGTAGGCATTCTGATTGATCCTTGGGGATTTCGCTTCATCTCAGCAACTTTAATTGGCCTCACTCAGAAAGTCTCTTCTTCTCACCTGGAAGAGAAGTGAGATCCCAAAAAAGAGAGAAAAAAATTTAAAAAGGAGAAGGAAACATTTTTAAAAGGAGATTGAGAGAGACAAAGAGGAAGGAGATTGTCCTTTTTCTTAGGGGATGTGTATTGCTTCCTAGTTCCCCATGATTACCCAAAGATCCAAGGCCCAACCTCTTTCATAAAAATTCAGGTGTGATAAGAACAAAAAAGGTCGGGGTAGGGTGGATGAGGGTTGTATATTTGACCTTGTTTAAGGATGGGTACTGTGTTTTGCATTTTATGGTTTTAGCATCTACATCAAAGAATTCCTCTGCTCTTTACTATCAGGTAGAGCATTGCAGGTGCCTTAGGTTCTAAGTCAAAATCACTGGGTCTCATTGACTTTTCATTTGTTATTTTAACTCTAAAAGGGCAAGAAAGATAAAAATAAACGTTCAAGAGAAGTGATCAACTCACTATTCTAGACCATGTCAGATTGCTCAGTAAATTTCTTGCATAATACAAATAAATGTGATTATTCATGAAAAGTTTATTGTCTAAAGCAGTGATTCTCAGTTTTGCCTGAAGAGTTGAATCATGTGAGGAGATTTGAAAGTTCATGATGTTTGGTCCATGACAAAGACTTACTGAATCAGAATCTCTGAGTGTGGATCCCAGGCATCAGTGCTTTTTAAGTCCCCTCAGAAGATGTCAATGTGCAGTCAAGGAGACCCATTGGTAAAGAGAGGTAAAATTGTATCAACAGTTAAATCAGATACATAACGATAGCGTTAGGCACTGTGCTAATAAGCACTTCACGTGAATTATTCAATTTAATCATTCAAAAGAAGCTTATAAGATAAATATTTATTATTATCTCCATTTTAGAGACTACAAAACAGGCTGTAAAAGGTTAAAGAATCCATCTAAGTTTACACATTTAGAGACCTGGTCTTGTCTCTCAACGCTGCATAGTTCATGGGGGCCATTAATTTCAAACAACAATTTGGAGGATGATATACGATAATCATCTTGATCTCCCTCGGTGTGTCTCTAATTAAGCGTGATACCTCTGTCTTCACATTTCAACTTAACAGTTATGCATTTAGATCACAAATCCTTCTAAAATCTCTGATTTTCCTGAAATTCAGTGTCTTATGAGAAGCCTTCAAATACCACTATAACATTGGTCAATGTCCAAAGATTCTAGACGAAAAATTAAGTCTTCTCAAGTGACATTTTAACTGTAATGGTGCCAGGTTTGTAGGATCTTAAAGTTAGTTCAGGTCACTGATGATCTTACCATCTTTCTTCTCCCCAACCCTATGCATTAAATACTTTCTTTAGACTTTGTACAATGTTAAATGAATTTCTTTAGCGTAATGATGATTTGAGAGGAATTCTAGAAGATCGATGTGAACCAACAAAATTGCATCTCCAGTGCTAGCTGGTTGCCCTGAAAATGATGAGCACCAGAGATGAATCTCATATGAGATCCTGAAATGTTGGAGTATTTGAAATACTGTGAAATTTTCAGTTTCTATGCTATTTCTATGATTAAAGAAAAACCATACTACATTTCCAGGATGTTACAGTGTAAATGGCCTCTTCTAAAACTGAGCAATTTTAGCCTTTGGCTGTCCACCCTAGTGTCCTCCAATGTTCTGTGTACATTTTAAAGTACACCTTTTCTAGTTAGTTTGGTCATCATTGAGGTTAACTGACTTCTGTTCTAAAACCCTCAATAAATTTCAGCCACCCTTCTATTTAAACACTTTAAAAAGAGAGAGATTTCAGAAGTGGAGACATTGAGCCAGTGATAGTTTCTCCTGCTGTTTAACTTGTGTTAATATTACCTAAGCTCTAGGGCAGCAGCAGTAGTCAGCATGGCAGCTAATCACCTGATTTTAATTTATGCACCTGTTTATTCACCAATTCCATGGTGATGTAGAGGGGGAAGTAAGATATGGTGAATAGAAATGTGCCAGCAGTAAATTTTCCCTTTTGGCTTACTCTACTGTTTTTCTTTCCTGCTGTTAGCTACTTTCATTATCAGCCTGGATTTCAGGCCGTCCTACTTAGCAGGTATTCACTTAACATTTGGCCCTTTGCTTGATTCATAGTTGGCCAGGGGGCTCAATTGTGGGAAATAATGACCGAGACATGAATCAAAGTTGTTTTTCAGCTACTTGAAACAAACTCCCAAGTATGCTACCTGCTGAAATATTCTGACTTTGAGAATAGGGATTCTTTGCCACTACATTGCACACCTTCTGCCATAGGGTTCTGCTGAGTGTCCCAAACTGTTTTCTGGGGATGACTAGTGGCTGTTGAGAGAAGAGAAAGGGAGTGGATTAATCCCACAATCAAGTAATGGATGAATAACTGAAATTCTGGCAAATTTCCTAAGGTTTCTGGGAGTGTGAAAGCAAACCTGCAGGTCCACCTGGGCAGCATTTCCCACAGTCCTGGACTGCAGGTTAGCCAGAGACCTGCCAGGAACATCCACAATGCCAGCTTCATGAATGTATGTGATGTGTGCAGTTGTATGGAACCCACTCTTAGAAGGGCCCTGCATTTGGTTTAGTGTCCTGAAATAAGTGGAATTCTTACTAATTTTTGAACAAGAGGCCTCAACTCTTCAGTTTGCACTGGGCTCCATAAGTGATACAGCTGAATACAAAGGGTGCTAAAATGTCCTAGAATAATTTAAAAATTTGATACCAGTTCATTCAGATTTCCTTATGTAGTGGGTGTAACAGATGGCACCTGGGGTTGGAAAGACAATAAAATAAAAACAGAAACAAATACTTCCTTGCTAGCACTGACCTATCTGATGCTGTGTTTACATTGGAGTTCTGCAAGTTGGATGGTCATATTATTGAATGCAACACCACAAATGTGTTAGTCTTAAAGTCTTATCCATAAAAATTTTGAAACTGAATAATGCTGAACAGGAATCATGCCCCTCATGCTCCCCTAATCATTTCATTCAGGCCCCATCAGCTCCCCTCTAGGGTCCCCAGAACCCTCAATGGGGTTCTCTTCCAGGACCCTCCCTCCAATGACCCAATGCTTCTGAAGTACTTTCAGGACCTCCAGACACTATTACCTTCCCCATAGATTCCCTCAGGCTCCCTAAGACACACTCAGGACCCTCCAGGCCCCTTAAGCCCCCCTCACAGGCTCTCAACTCCCCACAGGCTACACTAAGATCCCTGAAGGCCTGCAAAATTCCCTTAGTCTTCTCTGGGCCCCTGGCTCCTCTGGTTACTCAGCAGAACCCAACGTGCTCTCTTCCTGGACATGTCCTGGGTAGATTCACCCCAGGTGAGGTGCAGCCAAATTCTCTAGCTCCTTATCAAGTGGAATTACTGCTGGGGGCCTCCTGATAGCTCTGGAAGATGCTGTGTGGAGTGGAGAGCAGTTAGGGAGAAAGGGTCACTGTTCCTTAGTGCCTATTTGGGAAGGAAAAGTACTGCTGCCGAGTACTTGGGTGTGTGGGTAGGGGGTGGGTCCCAGAGGCTCTGTGGGCTCAATATTGCCTTCATGGGGTATATTTTTCTGAATCTCTGGAAAATTGCTCCCATTAAGGGGTTGGGGCCAGAAGGGGCTTGGGTTGGAAAATCTTCAATATCTATGTTTAGGTTTTTGAGATTTTTTTCCTCCAAATGTTTCGCCAATTATGAGTTTGTTGATACGTTATATGCAGACACTTAAAATACAGCTTATTTTTGTGTGTCCCGATTTTGTCATTTCTTCATTTGTAAACATCTACTGGGAATCTCAAAGCATAGATTTTTGGCCATTCTCCACATCTAAATGACTGACTCCACCAGTAAATTTCAGTGCTTAATTACCACCAATTTACTCTCAAAAGGGCCAGCTTCTATCTACTCACTCATTCATTCTTCCTTTCAACAGATAGGTTCTGAGAGCACAGATGTTAGCAGCAGTAGCAAGGACCAGTAAGGGTGCTGGCATTTTCTTACACAGGGCCTCGTGGTTAAGACTTGCTGTCACAGTGCCCCGTGTAACAAAAGCTGATAAGGGGCACACACTGCTCAGTGGGGACACTTAAAAAGGAAAGTCAACTCAGTTTGGGGACATTCGTCTCATCAGAGAAAGAGAGGTTGGGTCTGAGACTCAAAGGCTGAGTGGAAGTTTTCCAGGGGAATTAAGTGGGACTGTTACAGGAGGGAGAGAAGACTTAACAAGATTGACACCTTCAGGAACATAGCACCTTCGTAAAACACATTGTTGATTATGTCTAGACCTTGGATACTGGCTGGAGGTTAGAAAAAAATTGGAATGGGGTCTTGTATATCACTCTAAGAGGCCTGGCTTTCTTTGAGGGCGATGGGAAGAATACCAAACATATTTCATTTTAAGCTGGGGATAGAAAATATTCTCAATTCTTTAATGAACAACTCTGAGCTCAGAGTCATAACTGTAAAGATTAACAACTATAAATACAGTGGGCTATTTTACGCCATCATTTTCAAAGTTGTATTGCATGCCTACTCTGGGACAGGGGCCAATGCTCAGTGTTGGGGCTTGCAGTGGTTAGCACCAGTTCTGCCTCCTGCCTTCATGCTGTTGCAGTGCAGGTAGCTTCTGCGCCTAGTTAAAATGAAAGAAAAATGACACCCTCTCAACGTGTCAGTGCTGATTGCCGCAGCTGGCTGTCAGTAGCCAATTTTGCTATTCTGTATTGCACAGATCAGTGGGAACCAGGGGACCCTACGCCTTAGTTACCACAGTCAGAATAAAGCGAAGGACAAATGGCATTCCCTGCTGCCTTTTTCAGTCTGGACGAAAATGTCCAGTGCTGAAGAACAGCTAAATGCTTCCTTTTGTGTATGTCTGATTGTGGACAGCGGTGACCAAAGCTGTGAAATCAAATAGAGAGAAATAGGCAGACTCACCAGTGAACTAACAGAACATTCACAATGGGTGCAGATGACAAAGCACATTTTCAGCACTACATGAAATCTTTACCTTCCACCCAATGGGGAATCTTATCTACTCCCTGAAGTGTTCCGTCACTTATTTCCCTTTGGTCTGACTTTGGAACTCAACTGTATTAGAAGGTTCCATGCTACTTTCTGAATTTTCTCAGAAGATACTTCTCCTGGGGTCACCAGATAAACAGGCCCACCAGATACACAGCAAAACAACTGTTCAACACATGTATGAATTTCCCCTTTTGTTATAATATTCATAGAAATACACCAACTTTAAGAGAGCTCTGCTTATTTAATGTCGAGAAAAAATTCTAGGCATATACAGTATAATGATACATGAGGTAATATCAGAGCCCTGGATTTCAAAGAAATTATTTCAGACTTTTAAAAGAGAGGAAAATCATTACATGAATATGTAAATAGACCAGTAACTGAATCATAAGTACAAAAGAGTTTCACAATTCTATGTTTCCAAAATGCTACTTTTATTATGATTTTGGTGTTCCTCCAAAGCAGTCTGGTTATATGTATGTGCACGTGTATATGTGAGTGTGTGTGTTCTGAGACAGCTGTTTTTCAAATTGTGAAGTACTCAGCCTTTTCACTCTAAGCAGAGGGGAGAATGGGGGAAAACTATCTGACAGATAGAAGGAGAAATATATTTCATCTAAAAATAAAGAGATTACTATCTTTACACGTAGAGTGTATAAACTTGGATTTTAAAAACAGATTAACCACAATTTGCTTTGCTTGAGTTACCAGGATACTGAGAGAGGAAGAAAAATTAAATTGGATCTTACTGCTATTTATTAGCATTCCAGATATTGAGGGAAAAACATTTTCATTGAAATCTTGCTGGTTTATCTTGATTTTCTAGTGAGTACACTTAATGTTGCATTGATAAAATGTTTAAGTTCCCCATTTATTAAACTGCATTTTTCTATATAGCATATGCATGCATCATTATTTTCAAGGAATGATTATTTTAACAATAAATAACACAGTGATATTAAGAATAACTGATACTGACTTCCATAAATTAACTAATCATTTAAAATTCTAATATATTATCTTAGTTACCCAGAGGACTAAATCTTAGTTTATGTAAAATGGAAACATTATTTTTTGAAAGATCTATTCTGAGAACATTCATAAGCATGCTATAATTCAGAGAAGTAGATTCTTCAAAAGCCATACATAGAAAACTAGTTGTTTATTATTATTAGTTAGCTCTTCCTAACTAAAACTTTCTATCCTTTGTTTTACTATATCTCTTTAATAAAGACATTCATCAAGAAAGCATTTTCATACTGTTTATGGCTTTAACTAAAATTGTTTAATCACCTACAAATATAGATACTTTTATGTCTCTATCTTTATAAATCTGCTCTTTTTTGAATAACATGTTATTTAACACACAAAAGACACACAGATATTAAGATTATATTTAACTGAGTTTTGATAAATGGATATATGGGGCTTTACTATCACTGAAATCAAGATATAGAGCATTTTCATTATCCCACAAAGTTTTTTCATCGTCTTTACTGGTTAGTCCTACTACCTGCTGAGTCAACCTATAACCTTAATTCTGTTACTGCAGATTAATTTTGCTTGTTCTTAAAAGTCATAAATATTGAATCATAGTGTAATTACTAATTTGTGTTTGGCTACTTTTACTTACTATAATATTTTTAAAAAATTAATCCATATCGCATGACTGAGAAATGTGTTCCTTTTTTCCTGAGAAGCATTCTGTTTTATGAATATACAACAATATTTGTCTATTATGTTCATGGAAATTTGGGATGTTTCAAGCTTTGAGCTATTATGAATAAGTCACCTATCAACATTGTTGTACAAAACTTTTATGGACATACACTTTCAATTTTCTTGGTTATTGTTGGATCATAAGGTATTTATTATGTTTTTAACTCTATCAGAAACTCTCAGTTTTCTAGCATGGCTGTATATTTTACATTTTACCTTCCTTATCTAAGTGGTTCAGTTTTCCACATTCTTGTCAGCTTTTGTATTTGTCGAACTTTTTACTGTTAACCATTATAGTGAATGTGAAGCAGCATCTCATTTTAGTTTTAATTTGTATATCTCCATTATAGCTAATAATGCCAAGCATCATATGAAGTGGTCATTGACTTTTCATAATCTTCTGTAAAGTATTTCTTCACAAGTGTTTTGCCTACTTTTTAAATTGGATTGTTTACATACAGTTGGTTTGTATCCTGGATAATAGTCCTTTGTCAGGTGTCTATTACAGACATTTCCCACAGATTGGGGTTTGCTCTTCCATTTTCTTATCTGCAACATGTACAAAGATTGTCATTTTGACAAGGTCTGATTTATCAACTCTTTTTGCATTGTTATTGTTTAAAGAATTTTAAAAATCATCTCTGCCTATGTTACTCTTATAAAGATATTCTTCCATAGCTTTTATGTTTAGTTCTATGCTAAATCTAAAATTAATTTTTCTTCATGGTATGAAGCAAAATTCAGCTTTGGCATCAACTGTTGAAGAACTTTTTATTTATCTATAGAATTGCAGCAACATGTCAAAAATCAATTTACCATACATATATGTCTATTTCAGTACTTTGAATTATGTATCCTTGATTTATGTGTCCTTATATGAACACCATGCTCTCTAATTATTGTGGATTCAAAGTGAGTCATGAAATCAGTTATAATATGCCCTTCAAGTTTGTAATATTTCTTCAAGATTGTCTCAAACATTCTAGGTTCTTTGGATTTTTATATAATTATTACAGTAAGCTCATTCATTTCTTAAGCCTTTTGGGATTTTTATTGTGCCATATTAATAACCAATCAGTCTCTTAATACACAATCTTATAACTAATGTCCCCATCAATTCTCAAATCTGTATTTTGTCTGTCAGTAATATTTTGTCTATTTTCATATAATATTTTCAGTATATTGGTTTTCTTTCATGTGTTTCATTACATTTGCTCCTAGTATTTTTGTTTATTTTTTGATGTTATTGTAAATGGTGTTTTAAAAATTGTACTTTTTAATTGTTTGTTGATTCTGTGTGTATGTATGTGTGTGTATGTGTGTGTATTTCATTGACTGTATTCTGAGCCCATGCCAAAATTACTTGTTAGTTCAGTTAGTTCCTTTGTAAATCCCTTTGGATTTTTTCATGTATGCAATCATGTTATCTTCTTTCTGTTATTTACATTTTTTTACATTTCTTTATCCTTTATATTAAACTAATCAGGACCTCCAACACGATGTTGAATAGAGATATTCTCGGAAAACATCTTTGTTTTGTTGTTGATCTTTTCAAGAAAAGTATTTGATTTTTTAAATTACTTATAATGTTAACTTTAGAATATTTGTAGATGCACTACCTCTTTAAAATTTTTTGTTTGTTTGCTGAACATTTTTATTTAGTATGAATAGGTGTTGAGTTTTGTCAGCTGCTTTTCTGCATCATTGTAATGATATGGTTTTTCTTTCTTCTGTTAATGGGGTGAATTCCACTGACTGATTTTTTAATATGAGTTCAGTCTTACATTCCTCAGTTGTTAGAAGTATGTTGTCCAATGTATATATCTCTAGACTAGATGTGCTTATATTTTTGAAGGAATTTTGTGTCTATGTTCATGAGTTGTATTGGCTTGTAGATTTTTCTTTTAATATCTATATTATATTTTATTATAGTATTATAAATATGTGCATATATATAAACATTAGGTATTATCTATTTATATTATATTATATAATATAACCAATATTATTATGTATAATTTATAATAATATAAATTCATTATTTTATATGTGCATGCCTCCTTTAATTCTTTGTTACTAGGTATAATACTCTTATCAAATGAGTGGGAAATTTTCACTTTTTCTCTATTGTCTGAATAAAATTACAGTTGATACGTCTTCTGTAAGTATTTGATGAATTTACCAATGGATTCATCTGAACTCACAGGAAAAAAAGAAAAGAAAAGAAAAATAAGTAACCAAAGCTATAGGAAGGTAGGTAACCAAAGAAGTTCAGGAGGTCAGAATTAAGGTCTAGTTGCAGAGTCATGGACAGTCTCACATCTCAAAATAACTTTCCACCCATTGAAAAAAAGAATTCTGTGTCACTTTGCTCAAGATCCAACTTCCAGGGAAAGCAAGCATGACTATTCATGTTTAGGGCAAGTGACAACTTTTGGCCAAAGGTTAGGATTGGGAGGTTAGTGACTGAGATGGGTATTCCCAAAACAAATACATTAGAAGTTTCAAGGTCAGTTCCTCTAGAGAAATTAAAGTGCTATCACAGAGAGAAGTGGATGAAGGAGAAAGAGAGTGGATGGATAGAAAAGTTGATGTCTAGTGTAATGACCAATTAGATTGTAATTCTTCTATCAGAATATGTAGACTTTTATGATTATTGAATCTGAAAAGAGTGTTGAAATACAGGTTGTCGATAGAAGAGGGAATTCATTTTCTTAAATCCAAGATGTTAATGAATATCTCAGTCTTTTCCAAAAGCAGTTTTTGATGAGAAACAGTTTTGGGTCCCTGAAGAAACTACAATGGCATTACTTGTATATCTTGAATAGGTAAGTTCCTTTTAACAGCTTGTATTTTTTTAAACCTCAAAGGAACCTACAAGCATTTTAATTGCTCAAGTTTCTGGAGTTAATCCTCCAATCACTTTCTGGCCATTGTTATAAATAATAATCTTCATTAATGCAATGACAGCAAACTCTTCTGATTCACAGTAAAGTACAAGGAAAGCATAAAGATAGTTATTCAATAGAAACAAACAAACAAAAAAACAAGGAAAAAAGTCTCCTGACAATTTAATACCTTACAACTAAGGAGACCTTCACATATTATTTAAGATATTTAATTTTCACAACATGCATCAATGATAATCTTTAAAAAATCTATACACTAAATGGAATTTTAAACTCTCTTTCTTAGTTCTTTCTCTCTAGGATTGTAAATTAACTTTTCCACCAAGAAATAGAATAGAGACATTTATTTCCTTAAGCAATTTGGGTTGTTCAGCTTCACATGAAGTGCAAATTAATGGTCCTTGTATGATGAATAAAAAAACCTTAGTGGTAATGAGAAAGGCAGTTGATGATGTCAGCAAAGAGTGTTCTGATGTTTGAATGTAATTATTTGAAGTTCGTATGTTACAGAAGTCATGGATTTAACTAGTCCTCAGTCCAGGATTCAGAGAAAATTCCTTCTAGGTGAGATTAAATGCTTATTGTGGGCAAGTACAGTTGAATAAAACATTGGCTTGGTGCTCCAGAATCATAGAATTTACGACTGAAAATGGATTCTCATGATCCTTCTAGGTTAAACCTCTTGTAATCATCAATGAGAAAATAGGTCCAAAAATAGTAAATGATTTTTCCCTTTTACCTCATTAGCTACTGGGTTGCTTTAGATTCTCTCTACAATATTATTTCCACTCTATCTCTGTATGATTCATTGTTAATAAAGATTATATTTACTGAACTCCACTCCCTTCCAAATGCAATTCTTCCAGGGCCTCTTGTCCCCCACAACGTCTCTCCTTCTCCTCTTAGCTAAAATTTATCTCTTTTTATTCTCACCTCCTATGGATGACCGCTAACAAAGTTTGTTGTCTTTTTATATGATGATGTCATAGGAGAATAGCATGCAATTCTTTCTTTTTGTGGGAGGATTCCTTTTTCCACCACCTACAGTGTAAGCTTCCTGAGGGAGGCTAAGACTGTTGTGTCTGATTAATGATAACATATTGTGCTCTCTCTGTATGCATCGCAAATGGTTCTTGTGTGGTTGTCTTGGAAGTTAGCACAGATCAGAGTGTCAATGAAATCAATGCCTTTCACTTGTTTTATGTTTGGTTTAGTGTGAGAGAGGTTGCTTTTCAAGGTCAACTTTCCCTTATTCCCTGGCATCCAATCCAAGGACAAGAAACAGACAGCATCTTGAGGAACTTGAGGTGGTGTCGGGTGGGGAAATGGTTTTCTAGTCAATACCAGTGATAATTAACAAAATAGAAATATAGTTTAAGGGCATGATTTTATAAAAACAAATTCTAGAGGTCTGGGTAACATTGTACAAATCACTTAATACCTATTACATGGACTGGGAAATAATAGATTATTAAGTCTGGGTTTAGTCTTAGCACTAAATTTTTGTCACTTGGGTTTACTTACCTCACTGGATCTTAGTTTCCTCTGCTGTTAGATGAGAAATAAGAACAAGTGGGTCATAGCCTAATAGAGCTCCTTCTAGCCTGCCTCCACAAATCAAACCAGGCACTGCACTGAATGGGAGCCTTGGGATCGTTCTGTGTTTTTAAACCTCTCTCCACATCTTCACATCTGATCCTGTACTGCGTCCAGTCTTACTGGCTAGCATCCCTACTGCTTGTTTTCTCATTGTGCAGCACAAAGTTGAGGCAAGATGAGCGGTAATTGGCACTCAGTTGAAATTTAACAGGGTAGGTGATTACGTTCCAGGATGTTATCTGAACTTGAGACATGAAAGCCAATATTTAAGTAGAATCTCTTTGGCAGCCACATACTCTCATTTCATCAGAAAAGTTCCTTTGAATTGGAGTGTCTTTCAGATAACAACTTTCACATCACCTTGTGACCATCAGCATTTGGTAGGAATAAGTGGCTCACCATGTGAACTAATATGTCATAAAGCTAAGAGGAAAGTAAAATTTGCCTAGTAGACAGGAGTTCTGTTTTCAGTATAATTAGGCCTCCTTTCATTATTATAGCGTATCAGCACACAATCTCAGAACACAGTGCAAATCTGAATCATTCCTCGTGCAGTTATTTGGACTGTGACAGGACAATTATGATAGTATATGAATTTTACTGTCTTTTTTTATTTCTCTGTGATATTTGGAGAAAAAAATGTCATGCTTGGACTTTACTTTTCAAACTTTAAACTCATAAGATAGATGAGCAGTTGAACAATAAGACATCTGGTAAGGAAAGATGCTGCTAGCCAGGGAATCGCCATGGCAACCACCAAAGACATGGATTATGAAGATGAACAACTTTGAGTTAATGTCTTTTCAGGGTTGTGCCATTTTGGTTCATTGATTCATATGTTGAAGTGTCTTTTAGAGGAACTGCTTTCAGAGACACAGAACAGTCTCCCAAGATTCATTATGGAGTAAAATTCAAAACAAGTCAGACTCAAGTTCTTCAAGGAAGAAAAGCTAACAAATAAAATATTTCAAAGAAACATAAATCCTTGCTAAAGTATAATCACATATGACTTGGAAATTGAGCCACTAGATTTACCCCAAGTAGAGTATTATCATAGGACTGCAATAATTGTCTCATTTCAAGTGTTGTATCATGGAATTCCTATATGTAATTAGTCATCAGATAGTGTTCCCTGTTCGACTCTCCCTACTTATTAAATAGCAGTTGATGCTACATATAAGCTCTAGGTTAAATTCAGCTATAGAGCATTGTATCTATTTTGGAATTAAATGGAATATGACCAAGGACAATGTTTTTTAAGTTTAGAAATGATGTATACTTTAAGAAATATAGTGAGACCCTTTTAAAAAATGAAAAGTCGTCAAATGGAATGTAATTGATGAGCAAGAAAATGACTGGTCCAGCTGCAAGTATGTAATTTGCCCTCCAGCAGTTAAATGTCTCAGCCTTCTAAAACAGAGATGCCTCTTCTCTTCTTGAAGTTCTCCAGGGAGGAAATCTCAGCAACTTCATTTGATAATCCTTATCAGGGTTTTATCAATTTGACAGTCCAGAAGTTCTTCTTTATGTCCTACGGAAATCTCTCTTGTAGCCTGTTTTCTCTAGGTGGGTTTTCAGTTAAGCAAAAAGCAGAAAAAGTTCTGTGCTCTTCTCAGAAGCATCACTCACATACCCGAGTTGTTGCATCTTAATAGTATCTTCTCTGGGCTAAATTAAAACTGTCCTCTTATGTTTTGAACGCATAGGAGGCCCTTTGGAGTTGCTTTTTCCCTGACCATGAGTTTTTGAAGTAGGAGGTAGCTTCTCCCTTATGTTTAGCTCCAGGAAAATAGTAACAGCTACCTTTGTACAGTACTGCATAGTACTTTGCAATATAAAAATCATTTCATGTGAATTATTTCGTTAGATCTACAACATCAACCCTGTTAATTAGGCAGAGAATGAAATCTTCATTTATATTTTCAGGATTATGTGAACTAAGTATTCATGTGAATTAAAGTACTGGTAAATAAACCCAGCTGAAAATGTTGGGCCCTTGATGCATACCAGACACAGAGCTGCCTGCTTTGCCATATTACTTTTTTTTGCTGCTACTTCATGTGCTTATCAGAGACTATCACATGAATTTTATAGTTAGGAAAAACATATACAATGAACACAATAAAATAAATTTTGCTAAGGCTGTATAGCTGGTAAACAGAGTTGGGATTTGGACTCGTGTCTCTGCAATTAAGGACAGAAAATTTCCTGCTTGTAAACAGCTACCTCTTTCCTCGCAGCCTTTTTTTGGTAGCCAGGTATAAAATACAGCAAAAGTAACAAATTGCTATGGTGATTACATTAGGTAACGTTTTAATCAGTGCTTAACACGACACGTACATAGTAAGTGCTCAATTAATGTTAGCTCTTGCTATTACTATTATTAGTGTTAAATGCACAATAGAGGAATAAAACAGTTTGGTTCAGATCATTAAAAGCAATAGAAAGTGATTGCATCTAATCTAAGTTCAATAACTCTTTACTAAACTTTGCAAAAAAAAAAAAACTTATAATGCAATTCATGTTACTTAGGAAGAACTTCAGATTGACTTTCAAATCTAAAAGTCAACAGTGTAATACAGGATTTTCCAAGAATGAAAGAAACCTTGATGTGAGGCAAGAATCTGAGTGTAGTGCT
Organism: Camelus bactrianus; assembly: GCF_048773025.1. NCBI lineage: Eukaryota > Metazoa > Chordata > Mammalia > Artiodactyla > Camelidae > Camelus > Camelus bactrianus. The sequence continues at coordinate 12,560,264 of NC_133555.1, forward strand.
GCAGATAAATTAGATAAATTATTATAGTGGACATTAGATACAAATGTCTACTGCTGTGAAATGTCTAATATTTAAAAATCAGTTCTTTGATTTCCTCTCAGAGAGAAGAATAGTGAATAATTTATCTCTTGACTATGAACATTATTATGTGATGCTTCTGAAATAGACTTCTCACTTTTAAGCTCCTTACTTTTACAAGTACTCAATCTAAGAAATTCTCGTTATCATTAAAGAAGTGAAAGTGCATTTTTCTTTCTAACTTTTCCCCCAAAGTATGATAATGCTTTCTTTCCTAGTATTAAACTATAAGTAGTTTGTTTATAATAAATCTACTCAGGGCAGTGAATCAAAGTTTAAGAGTTCTGGATTCTAGTTCAGCTTTGCCACTTGGTTGTTTCATGATCGAGTCATTAAATTGTTTCTCAATTCCCTTGGTGTTATAAACTGAGTATTTGTGTCCTCCCAAATTCATATGTTGAAACTTAACACCCAATTTGAAGGTTTTAGGAGGTGAGGCCTTTGGGAGGTGCTTAGATCATGAGGCTGGGGCCTCACAAATGAGATTAGTGCCCTTCCAGAGAGTTCCCTTGGCACCCCACAATGTGAGGACATAGTGAGAAGACAGTGAGGAAGAGGGTTCTCACCAGATACCACAAAGCTGGTGCCTGGACTTTGAAATTCCCAAATTCCAGAACTGTGAGAAATGAATTTCTATTGTTTATAAGCTACTCAAGCTAAGGTATATTTTAGAAGCAGCCCAAATGGACTAAAACACTCACCAAACACCAATTTTTTCTATCGTAGGGTTATGTGAATCAGATGAGATAAAGGAAAGAACTTTAAAAATTAAGGCACTATCCCCACCATATATAGAGTTTTTATAGATATAATGCACTTTCTTATTGTGCCTTTTAATTATAAGATTCTCTGTAGTTTTTAAACATGAACATTTATTTTCTTGATCTATACCCCCTTTCACTATACCCTCTTTCCTTCCTACCTGTCTTTTGTTCAGCACTTTCTTTTTCTGCAAAACTCTTACACAATTTTCAAGTCCTGTGTCAAATATTTCCTTCTCTGAGAATCCTTGTTTAAGTTTCTAGGACTGAGATGGTCATTTCCCCAATCTGTGATCTCATCTCTGGCATAACAGTTACCCTGCTGGAATTCAAGTCATGTGTTTAAATATCTGTTTCATTTAGTGGACTGAGTTCATCACACAGATCAAATTACACCTCCCTCAAATACACATTAACCACAGAATCCTAATACTAGGATAGCTTCGAAGGAGTCATTATAAACCCTAACTACCATAATGATCTTTAGGAATGCACATTTGTATTATTTACCTCATCCTTACTCTTCTAGGAGAGATTTTGGGAGAAGGGATTGATACTTTCCTGAAATGAGTCCACAACCATGTTATCCACAATAAACTTAAGGAGCCAGCAACAATCCCACTGCCCCATTCACCTCACCTCCAAGCCCTGTACCTGCCCAGTGATCTCTCAGAACTTCCCCTAACCCCTCTGAGAGATCCTCCACCCAGTGCTCTTAGTCACTAGGCACCAGGAAGGCTCATGTGGGCTCCAGAGGTCAGCTCACAGCTTTTGTGGTCAGATGGACTTAGATTTGAACCTTAACTCTGCCATATACTTTTTTACTACCTTGAACAAATTACCACTTTGAGTGTCTGTTTCCACATCTAGAATGTGAGGATAAGAACACAAGTATGTTCAAAAAATGTGTGTGTGTGTGTGTGTGAATGAGCCCTTTACAGAGGGCTCAGCACATAATAATCATTTCAGAGATATGAATGAAATGATTATTATGGGACTTGGAATTGGACAAATATGAAATTGAATCCTCATTCTGACTTGGCCAATAATTAGCTGACTGGATACATTTTAACCTCACTGTATGTGTCTCTCTTAAACACACATGCATAGGCACACACACACTGGTCCCTTCTATGCTGTGATATAAAGAGGAATAATATCACTACACTTAAGGAATGTATTTTCTAGTATATAGGTATAGTGTGCCTCCAAAGGCAGTGGGGTACACCACCCTCAATGTTTGTTCCCTACTAAAAGTAATCAATGGGTTCAGCAACCCATTGAGTCTAGGCCTAATAAATAGATAAGTTTAAATAACAGGAATTAGTTGTTTCATTAATTGTAAATAGAGATACACTTTATTTTTTCCTTCAAATATTCAACTGTATATAAAATATTTATTTTTTAGCCTTAAATGCCTTCCAACTTTGTAAGGTGTTTGCTTATTTATTTTGAGCCTTGTAACCACCAGGAAGGTGAAGTGAAAAAGGCAATAAACTTATGTTCACTTAAATAAAAAAATCCTCTGAGTTCAAGTGGTTTAATAACTTGTTAGAGTCACAGAGCTAATAACAAAGTCATAACAACTTTAGTTATTATTCGTTGAGTTTTTACCATGAGCTGAGCAGCATATTTAGTGTTTTACATATATTATCTCAATGGTAGGAGACAGATATTATCTACATTTTAAAGCTAGAGGAACTGAGGCTCACAGTTGTGAAATGCTTTGTCCAAAGGTCCAGAGGCAAAATTGGAAACAAGAATTAACTCCCAAACCTGTACTCCATTCTGTATCTTCTCAGGCAGTGAAGTCCAGTGGCTGGACGTGGGCTCTGGAGTGGGGCTGCCTTGGTTTGGGTCCTAAGTCCCTCATATTAGCTAAATGATTTGGGGAAAGTTCATCTAATTCTGTAAATATCTTTAAGATAATGATAAGGTAATAGCCTCAATCTTGGGGTCTTGGAATGATTCAGCACTATAATATAGGTAAAACTTTTAGTAAAGTGCATACCGCATTCTGAATAATACCTTTTATTATTAGTTCTGTCTGTTTCCATGTGAGTTCACCTTGTACATTTCTTGTTCATTTTCTCTCTCATAGACAAATGATTTTTCAATTCTTTACTTAAGTAAGACAGTAAGCTTGGAATAAAAGAGACAACAATGATATCATACTTCTCAAGGAGGAGGGGGCGTGTTACTTTTATGCATTGTTCTTCCCAGCCCACCCAAAAGACCATTCCTTCTCCGTAGAATTCCTCCAAGTCTGTGCAGAGTTGATGGTTCATTACAACTACCTGCCTCTGAGAAACCTTGCTTCTCTTGAAATGAAAAAGAGGAAGTCTATGAGAATGATAACAAATATAGAAAAGATTATGGACTGTGTCTCAAAGGAAAATATTCCTTTTATTAGAAACATATTAAAGGGAAGGAAATCAATCTTGTGAGATCATGAAAATCTGGGAGAGTCTAAAGTTGATTTATTTATTTAAGATTTATACCCAGTCTACTTCCATAAAGGATTCAAGGTGGCGGCAGACTAGGCTAAAATCATTTTCTTGTAATATGTCTCAGACTGGAATTAGAAGTTCGTTTTCTAGCAGATGAAGTTAAGCTGATTACAGCAAATGAGGTATTGAAAATCAATACCATAAAACCGTTCCGTTTAGTACCTGTACAATCATTCCAGGATTATAAGTAATATTTATATTCTCAAACATTGACATTTTCAGGAAATGAGATGCAGAACATTTGCACGGGGCATAGCCACCTGTGGTTGCTTGGCTTTGATGATTAAAGCATGTTGCTAATGAGGCCAAGGTCATGGGCTCGCTCCCTACGTAGCTCAATTATCTCTCTTCTGTTCTGCAACTATGAATGGAACCGGACTCCTGCAGCAGCTGCTTTACTATGATGTGCAGGGGGTCACTGTAGCTGAGAGACCATTCCTGGGTTATGACATATGCATCCCCACTATTGGAAGAGCACCCCCAAGTGTGTAGCTTGTCAGTTGTGTTTTCTATGGAAGAGATCAAGACTCACACAGACAACACACACACAACATACACACACACATGCGCCACTCTAGGAGAGGCAGGGTGATGCAGAGGAACGGTACATGGAGGAAAATTTTTCGACTTTGTGCAGTGAGAGGGAGTTCAGATCAAGGTTGTATCAAGTCCCAGCTTTCACATATACTGGCAGCAAGGCCTTGGGTATGTAAATCACCTCATTTTCCAAAAAAAAAAAAAAAAAAAAAAAGACAATATGTTTACCTTGGAGAAATGGGAGAATGGTAAAGGTACAATACATGTATAGTAATTATAAAAGGCACACCAGTGATTTTAAAAAATCATTATTATTTAACCATTATGTACTAGGAGTTCTAGTAAATTCTTTATAAGCATTATCTCATTTAATCTTCACAGTTCCTTATGAGGTAGGTGTCATTGTTATCCTTTTTATTCATAGTGAAAGCAAGATTTAGGGATTCTAAGTAATTTGCCCAGTTCCAGACAATGAGAAGACATCATAACTAATGCCCAGACCTAAGCCAGGCTCACTCCCAAGGCCACGTGTTCCTGTACTGTATTATATTTATGCTGCTTTTCCTAAAATTGACCTGCTGTTATTGTTCTAGTCTTTATTAACTTGGCCTTTAACAATGTGAGCCATTCTCTGAGGCAAAAATACAATTTCTTCTCCTGTAGGCTGCCTACTACTTTAACACAAATCCTTTGTTTGGTACCCTTGCAGTCATACTTCAGGAACTTGCTGGAGTCACATTAGATGGTGTATTCCCTCAGGGACCTACGTGAACATAAATTCCTTACCTCAGGAGATTCTTACGAGGAACATAATGTTGAATATATAAAGTAAAGCAAATAAGGACCACGGATTACTTTCCTCTCTGTGTATGCATCTGTTTTTACCCCCAGGGGTCCAACAAGATGGATTTCTAAAGCAGATTTGCAAGGAAGCTGCATAAACTCTATGCCCTGGCTCATTATCCAGCTATACCAGTAACTCAGAATCTCCACTGTTGAAGGCCAAATAAGTTAATGCACTTGATAGTGTTGAAATATGCTTCTCTTGTTGTAATCTTCCTCTTTTATTTTCTGTGAGAAGAAATTACAGCTTTAGAAAATCTTTCATAGAATGGGAATCTGGAGATTACCAAATTGGTAGAATCTGTGCTTGAGATCTACTGCTGGTTAGCTTTTAGAACAAAGTTTCAATTTCTGAGACAGTTTGATGAAGTGGAAAGAACATGAGTGTTGGAGGAAGCTGAGACCTGGGTTTGATTTCTCAACCTACTTCTTACTAGTAATATACAGAAGTGATTAATTTTTGGAACTTCTGCTTTCTTGTCTGTAAAATAAGGCTAAAAATACCTGATTCTTGGTCTACAGTGACAGTGGTTAGAAGTAATGCAAGTAATATTCTTGCCATGAAGTAACTATTACCTATAGCTAGTAGCTATTTTAATGAGGAATTCCTAGAGAAATACTTCTGTTGATTCAGGAGCATGTGGAGATAGAGCCTAGGTTCGTTTTCCAAATTAGTCTTTGATTATGTACTGAATTGTAATGGTAGAGGTATCAGCCAGGGTCCAGATGGCATACTCAAAATCAGTTAATTTGAGGAGGGTGTATATACAAAGAGAATATTCACAAAGGCGTGGGACAACGCAGCTATTGCTACTGCATAATCAAAATACCCCAGAATTTAGTGTTTTAAAACAACTATTTATTTTCTCATAATTCTGTAAGTTAGCTGTTTAGGCTGGGATATGCTGGGCAGTTCTTCTTCCGGTGTTGTCTGAGATTACACATTTAGCTGCTGTGATCTGGCAGAGTGAATGGGTTTAGATGGTCCCAGATGGCCTCATCCATATTTCTGAAGGTCAGTTCTGGTTGTTGGCCGGGCCAGTCTCTCCTTGTGGTCATTCATTGTCAAGGAGCCAAAACAGGCTTCATCATGTGACGATGTCAGGGTTCCAGGAAGGGAAGGGCAGAAGCTGCAAGATCTCTTGAAGCCAATGCTCTGGAACGAAAATAAAATATATCACTTACACTACATTGTCTTGGTCAAAGCAAGGGATTAGTCAGCTCAAATTAACAGGATGGAGAAATAGACTCCACTTTTTCATTGGAGGGGAGACAAAATCATGTTGCAAAGGGGCATTTATAAAAGAACAGGAGGAATAATTGCAACTATCTCTGCAAGCAATCTAACACACCAGCTCTCTTGCCTTAAAGGAAAGAGGGGAGGAAAGGGTTATAATCCTGAGAGAACAAAAATCACACAGAATCATCTGTCTTCAGAAAAGCAAGGATAGTAGAAGAGAACCAGTCTGAAGGACCTTCCTCCAATTTCATGCCAATGGCCCCTCTTCTCTGAATTTAACTAGAAGACAGAGAAGGAACTCATTAACATAATCCTTGCACATCATCCTCACGGAACAAAGAAAGGGCAGAAAATGGTGGAGAATGGATCTAGAGTAGCAAGTGGAAGACGACCTACACAGGAAGAGAGGCAGAGTACCATAAAGGATATGGAGCACAGGTTTTGTGGTTGGCTAAAACTGTTTTGAGTTTCTAGTCTGACATTTATCTACGTGGTATTTGGGCAGCCATTTCTTCTCTCTCAGCATTAGTTTTTTATTTATAAAACCACTATAAGAAATACATTCCTTTGAAGATTATTGATTATTAGGTTATATATTATAATTATATAATATATAATTAGGTTATATATCTGTTACTTAGCACAGTAAACAGGCAGTCATGTGTCAGTAGTCTTTAGAAAAAGTTGATCTATATTGCTTTTGCTAAAGTCAACTTCTTGTGTCTTCCATAGGTTGCCTAGAGGTTGGGTCTTGATTTCCTGGTTAATTGTTTCATTTCTCTTTTGCATTTTGCCAGAGTAGACACATCCTAACTAGAAGACTCTAGGGCCCATTTCAAGGCTAACAACCTAGAGACCCCTCCTTTTCTGCTCACTGCCAGGGCTCACATCCATAGACTGAGGGAAAAGATGATTCCCCTGCAATGGAGAGAAAAACTGGGAAGCCAGGGCTTTCTGTAATCATATTTCTCCAAAACGCCATGTCTTCCATTTACTAGCAGTTTCTCTCCCCAACCCTTCACTCCGCATGAAGTTAAGTGCATAATCCCCATGGAGTGGCAAATGCAGACGCAACAACTGGCTAGAGGAATTGGTGTGTGCTGAGACAGAGAGAGAGGAGGCTCTTTCTTGAGAAAATTGGTCCCTCAGAAGCAGCCTCTTCCCTCTAGTCTATTCAACCTGCATTCTGGTCCCATACACTAATGGTCTAAGCTGTATCTAAGCCACAGATTGACTCTGTGAGGGTTGAACAGTGAATCAGGAAAGAAAGCCTCAGCACTGAGGATGCAGAGGCACCAAGCCATTTTTGCCTCCTCCAGGGGAACCATGTACACTCCAGGAATGACAGAGCTCTTGGGGACTTGGGATATCATCTCATCAAGCATGTCTCCCATGGGTGTGATGGGGTATTATTCAGTACAGGTTTTGTAGGTTTCTTGCATGTAATGTTTATCATGATAAAATAATTTTGGAAATACTGGATTAGACCAATTAATAAGTTTATTTGCTGCAGGACTTCTAAGATTCTTTATATTGATAAAATGCCTTGTGAAACAACAAGGACAGAGTGGTGTTTTTATAATTTACTATGAAAGATTCCTTTTGAGGAAGTGTCTCCTGGATTTAATATTTCACAGATCAAATGTGGGGGAATTTTTAAGTAAAAAAACAACAACCAATCTCTCTGCCTCTGTATATTTTTCCCTCTCTCTCTCTCTCTCCCCCTTTTTTTCAGTATTGAGTCCCAGACGGAAGAATATGAGGTTTCTCAACAAGATGAAGTGAGTTATGGGGCAGATAACCTTGTAATGAATTTTGTGCTATATTGTCATAATGGATTAAAATACAAGAAAATTTAAAAATTTTGTGTCTCTTATGCACCAAACTCTACCAGCTTTCTAAATGTAGGACATTTGTTTTAAATTGGACTATTTCTCACAGGGATAATTGTGTTTATTCATCCATGGTGTCTCACCTTCTGGCCTCTGGGCCCAATGATGTGTACTTTTTTTTTTCTCTTTCACTTTGACCTACTAAGGTCTTTAGGAACCATCATCTTCACATGGTGGAACAAATGGCAGGTCAAATGGTGCAACAGTATAATACTAATTAGGCCTGTGTGGCGATTTTAACTCTACCTAGTCCTTGGTGTACTGTGTGCAATTTTATCCTCTCACCTCTCTGTAGAAGGGACAGTGCAGATAAAACAAAGTTCTTCAAATGTTAAATATTTATTTTCAAGTAAATACAACCATGAAACAGCAAAGATATAGCTCTGAGCTCTCATGTCCTGATGATTTATTCCAAGGTTTTCCTCTAAATGTGCACTTTATACAGTATGTTTCATTGAACTTGTCTCATATGATTCTCTATGAAAACGATTTTCTTTGTCAAACAAAATTTGGAAATGATTCATATTATTTAATGTGTGTCCCTCAAAGAATCACAGTACACAGTACAATACTGAAAGCTCTGCAAAGTTTTACAATAAAGGAATATAATTAAATTCATTTAATGCAGCTTATTTCAAAAAGGACATAGAACCCTATGTTGTATATCATTTGAAAGCAGCATTTTTAACAGAGCAGATTTTAAGATATATTGCTATAAAGCATATAGCAAAGTGTCAATGGAGACTGCAGGGAGGAAGAAAGGAAATAACATTTGCTGAACAGCTACCCTCTCCTAAGTGATTTACATGCATTGGTTCAGTTAATCATCATGATAGCCTCTTGTGATAGATACTAGTGTGTTTTTTTTACAAGATGAGAATCGGGTTTTGAGAGGTTAAGTGTATGGTTCAGTATCATCCAGCTGGAAAATGATGGAATTGCAAATTGATCTCTCTTCTTCCTGATTCTAGGAAGTGAATATCCACTCTGATCCTCTCCAAACATTTTTTAAAGATTCTTGCAAATTATTTCAAAGCCTGATTTTCAGGAGAGCTTCCCCATCTCTCCAATTACACTTGCTACCTAAGCTCATTCTTGTATTGACACACACTTCTCTTATTTCTTTACACGTTCCTAAGTACCTGGTTATCCCTTCTTGTCCATTGTGGTTAGTTTTGCTTTCAAGATTTCATATCTAAGTCATAAAGATTTGATGAGCAATCATTAGTAACAATTACAGTTATAAACATTGCCAGTGTTTTAAAAGAAGGTACACACACACACACACACACACACACACACACTCACACTAAAATCCATAATCCACAATCAATTTACAACCTGGGGATAATGCTGGTAGAACTGCAGTTTCTTTTGAATATTACTGTATGCAGTACATCTTCAGTATCTCATGAAACAGGCTAAATACTAAATAAATACTAAATAAATAGTATTTAGAGATACTTTGAAACTGAGTTTATTTCTACTCTTTCATAATCATAAAGATGTGCTATTTTCAAATAATCAAAATGAATGAGGTGATATTGCTTTGGCAATGCATATGTGTATGTTTATATATAAAACATACACGTATGCATATATATAATTATATACTCATTTATACTTATGCTGTGTTTGCATATTCATCTGTGTGTGTGCATTTTTGAGTTGTTTTTACATTGCCAGTTACATAAAATGGGTTTTCTTGTCAGGCTGTCTGTGTTTTATTACTGACTCTATTCACTGAATGAGCTTTTCAAGTTTCTTAACCTCGCTGTATCTGCTTCCTATAACTGCTGTACAACAAACTTAGTGGGTTATAAAAACACAAAATAGATCTCAATGGACTAAAATCAAGGTTTTGGCAGGGCTGCATTCCTTCTGGAGGCTCTGGAGGAAAACCTGTTTTCTAGCCTTCTCAGCTCCTAGAGGCTGCCTGCATTCCTCAGACTGTGTCCCCTTCCATCATCAAAGCCAGAAATGGTCCATCTAATTTTTCTTACATCAGATCACTTTGAATTTGATTCTCTTTGAATAGCTTCCACCTATAAGGATCCTTTTGATTACACCGAGCCCGTCTAGATAATGCAAGATAATCTCCCCACACTTCAAGGTTCTTAATTTAATCACACCTTTAAAGTCCCTTTTGCCATGTAAGGTTCATATTCTTGGGTTCTAGGGATTAACTCTTGGACATCCTTGGAGGGAGGAAGCATTATTCTGTCTACCATGTCTACCATACTGACTGCTCTAAAACACCCTGTCATCCAAGTGATGGAGCGCACATTTCAGGATCTGTGTTTAAGTGATCTGAGATAACTGAGGCCATGTCTGATATATATTATGAGAAGAAAGAGATGAAACTGAATATTTATTTTGTAAAAACATTTTATAACAAAATTATAGAGAAGCAATTAACTGTGTTCTTAATATGTGATTGAACCCAAAGCAACATGGGTAAATTAGAGAGTGTGTTCTCCTCCTCATAATTCACCAGGAAAGGTTTTTATCTTGCTAATAAGGGTAAGAAGGAGAGGTTTTTTTCTTTTCTTCTTTGAGGGATTGCAAGTCAGTTTCATCTCATGATGCCAAAAAAAGTTAGTGATAGTTGCCTGTGGCATTGAGTTTAGAAGAATTCTCAAGTTCAGTAGGAAGGATTGTCTTGGTTATGGGATGATGGAGTTACAGATGTCAGATATTGTCCCTTTTGTTTCACTAAGTTGATTTTAAAAAGTGTAGGTAGATGTGAGATAAAAGAGGCATTATAAATATAATTTAGTGAAAAGTTCTCTGATTTCACATTATTTTCTTTTCCATAAAAATGATGACAAAATCTGAGAACTCTCTGTTGCTTTTAAGGTATAAATAGCATAGCAAAGTTCTAAGTTTTTTTTTTCTTTTTTTTTCTTCGTAATCCTGAATGTTTGTTTAAAAAAACAACTTATTATGGTATAATTTCTGTATAGGAAACTACACATATTTCGGATGTATAATTTGATGAATTTTGATAGAGGTATACACCTATGAAACCACTGCCACAGTCAAGATATCTAATACTTCCATCACTCCCAAGAGATACAAATTTCAAACTCCCAATTTATCCCTTCCTAGCCCCTTTAACCCCTGGTAACCATAAGTCTCTTCTATATGTCTGTGAGTCTGTTTCTGTTTTGTAAATAAATTCATTTGAGTCTTTTTTTTTTAGGTTCCATATATAAGTTATATCAAATGGTATTTTTCTTTCTCTTTCTGGCTTAATTCAGTTACAGTGATGCTCTCCAGGTCCATCCATGTTGATGCAAATGGCAGTATTTTATTCTATTTTATGGCTGAGTAGTAGTCCATTGTGTGCATATATATATATATATTTCACATCTTAAGTTGAGTTCTGTGATCAGGGCAGTTTTTTATAAAAGTTATCAGTGATGATCATTAACTCATTGATTAATTCAATATTTTGTAATTAAATAATTTGCATTTATTTTATTAGCTATTTATTCAGATGTATTATTTGTTACTTATTTGTTTCTAAATAAATCTCATTTACTGAGAGCTTCCCACGTACCAACCCCGTGTTAGATACTGAGGATACAATGATTAAACAGAAACAACAAGGGCACTATACTCATGGATCTTGCAGTTTTTTGGAAAGTATAGGAATTGACAGAAAAAAAACATGAATGAAAAAGAACTGTAGCTATGATGAATGTTAGGAAACAATGACATTGGTGCAATGGAGGAACATAAGAGAGTGGGCTTTCCTTATCACAGTTAATAGAATTAATTATTATATCATTTAATTATTTATTTTTTTACTGCAGCAGACTCACAGTTTGACACAGATGATGGCTGAGCCATAAACAAATCAGGAAGTACAGAAATGCCCCACCTGCAATGGCTGCAGAGTATACATAGCAGAGCCTCTGGTCCCACCTGTGTTAGAGGAAAGGAGCAAGAGTAGATTACTGAGGGCAAAAGGAAATTCCAGGACTAGATAACAGGATATACAAAGGTCCTATGGTGAGATGGGGGCACAGCTCATGGGTGAAGGGGAATGAAGTTCTATTGTGCTAGAACACTAAAAATCAAGGCTAGAGTAGTAACAGATGAGTTTAAAGAGGTTATTAAAAGGTGAGGTAAATAGCAGAAGGAGGTAAGGCAGAAAAATTCCTGACAAGAGTGGAAAAACAATATATGGATGAAAAGTATTTATCTAATAAAGGGGATTTCACTGACAGAAAATGCTTGTCTTACAGTGCTTTTAATTCCTCTAAATGGATCTAATGTTTTTGCTTCTCCCTCTTGCTTTACTGGGGCTCCTGTCTAATACCATGAGAAATACCGTCTGTCATGTGGAGGTCATGGAGTTGCTCTTCCCACTGTTAAATTGCACATGTGGGAGAAGGAAGATACATTTTCCATAAGCCACATCAGAATTCTAAAAGTGCTTTCTCAGAAAATCATGGTTTCATTTTAAGTTGGGCTTTTGAGTATCACCAAATGTTATTCTGTCGGCCCATCATGAAGAAATAGGCTTTTGTGGGCTGTAGAAGGGACCATCTTCAGCAATATTTCTATGGAAAGACTGAATATTCATGTCTCAACAACCAAATGACAGATTTCCTAGGACAATACAATTTATTCACAAACTGATGAATGTCTGTACCTTGAAAAGTATCCTATTTCATCCTAGTCGGGAGACTATAGTTTGGAAATGGCTAGCATTATTTTTCACCAAGAACTCACACAATTCTTTGATTCTAGAGGTACTGACTACCAAGGCTATAGATGGGTTAAAAGAGTAAAGAGGAATCAATTGAATACAGTAAGTTAAACATTGATCTTGGTAATGAAAATGTCTAAATCATTTTACCTTTGGATATTAACCTGTCTTCTGGACAAAAGAGGCAATAGTGCTGGAATTTTGTTTGCCTTGAAATATAAGTTTACAGAAAAGATCTGCTTCTTTAATTATCACAAATCTAACAAAATTGTCTTAAATACAAATTCCAGAAAAATAATTCATGTACAGTCACTTGCCATGCTATCTTTAAAATGTTTGTTCATCAGCGTGCCTGAGATGAATAGAAGATTCATGTTGACAATAGGCTTTTTTCTTCCTATTCTGAGAAACTCTTTTTGTAAATGTTAGAAAAAAATTATTGCAGGCCAACTAGAGTATTTAATATTACCGTTCCATAGTCTTGCATTTAGATTCTTTTTGTTCTGAAATATATAGCTGGCAAAATACATTCAGACCTGTTTTTTTAAAAAAAAGCAAAACTTTATTGCTTCTCTGCCTCTTTGTCTTCCTTGTGCTCAGCATGATAAGTGCTGGAGAATTCATAGTCCTCAGTTAGCTTGCTACTATGTGAGGGGAGCAGGAAAGTAAAGCAATGGTTGAAAAACCAAGTGCCAAAAATTGTGATAGAGATGTGTGCAAGGAACTCAGGGGACTGCAGAAGTGCATGCACAGTATGAGGAGGAGGATGGTTCAGGCTGGAAACTTTCTAGGTGGCAGTGGAACTTCCTAGGTGGCACTAGGGCTGGTTACTGAAGATGCTATTTCCCAGGTAGTCAAAGGAAATAAGGTATTCCATGCAGAGAAAGGAACATAAACAAAGGCTAAAGGAGCAAAAAAAAAATGTCACAGAACAGCAAATCATTTGGTTCCCCTAAGCTTAGTAATTCAGACTTTGGTAACTTTTTTGGGGAATGAAGCCAAAGAAATAAAGAAAAACTAGATGATCTGTTGGTTTCTGAGTTTGGATTTTAGCTTAACCTGAAGAATCTTTCAGGTTTCAATTGGTAATCAATCTTAATAGAATAAAGTACTCTGTAAATAGAATTTTCTGGTTAGTTTTGAATTAGTTAATTTTTCTTATGAGCATCTTGGGGTTAAAAAAACATTTTTAAGCTTAGTAAAGTCAAGTTGGTAATCTGAATTTACCTATTAATCAAGATCTTGTTGTGGTTACGATTCTTCTTAAAAAACAGCAGGTTTGCATTATTTATACCACATATACTAATAAATGATTCAAGAATTTCCTTAGACATGGCAGTAAAGTAGTCTACTTCAGAAGTAACCTCAGAGGTCAAGGCTCACTACTGCCTTTTAATGAAAGAGTTGGAACCCTGAGGAAACCTAGAATTTCAATGAAATGCCCCTTTGACTTCTTCACCCAGATCTCTCATAGGTATTTCTAACTTACCATGCCCAGTAAAGAAATCTCGATTTCTCCCTACCTTTGTATTCCTAGGTGTGCCCCTTCTCTAGTCTTCTACGTCTGATATAATAATAACAGCAGCAACGAATCAAAGGCATCTCTTACCAGGTTATAGCCAACCAATTGGTAGTCCTTGACAAGTCTGTTCTCTGCTACCAACTTTGCCTAAGCCATTATTCATCACAGGGACTGTTAGAACCTCTGGTTCTGTTCTTGACTCCTGGCAATCCATTTATCACGCAGTAGCCAGAGTAATCTTCTTAAAACATACATAATACTTACAACTTAAAACCTAGCTGGAAGGGAAGTATGTCGAAGGGAAGAGCCTGCTTCTCAAAGGGACTGTTCTCTCCATTATCTCACTAAGTTAGCACCATACAGGAAGACAGGCCCAGGATTACCCAAGGAAAGCTGGCTTTACATGACGTTTTCTGACTTTCAAACACTGACAACTATTTCAGTCTTTGAATAAGTAGACACTGATGTCATCTAACCTGTATGTGGCTGGCTTTGACCTTTGCTGAAGGTTTGTAAACTCTTTAATGCCAAAAGATGACTGAATCTTACAATATGGCCTGAAGAAGCAGCAGCTTAGAAGAGGATGTCATAACTTTGTGTTATATTTGCCAACTAAAAATTGTCTCCTGGCTGAATATATGGATTTAATATTGTAGCATGACAAGATGATTACATTTCATTATAGTGTATGGTCAAGTGTATGGACTTCAGTTAATTTCGCTGCAGGGAAAATAGTTACAACTTAGACCTTGGAATGATCCATATGGCTTCTTCACACCTGGGTGTTACTCCTGAGCTGGACTATACAATTCTGAGAATCATGTTTCTACAGACAAACTTTTAATTATTTTGTCTATTAAAACTCTTACAGGGGAAGTAGAAGAAGCTTTTGTAATACCCCATTGTATTTTCTATGAAGAACATTGCCCTTAAAATTTTATTTTATAATATTTTTAATTAAAATATTTTATATGCAGACAGAGCTACATCAGTTACATCATACTAAAACAATCTACTTCAACGTGGGAGCTTCACTTAAAGACAACATTCTTAGGGTAAACCTTGCCACTTTTGTAGGAGTGATAATGAGATTCTATCAAACCATTTATGTCCAGAATTTATGCACAGCAGTTTATGCTGTTTGGTAGTTTATTTATTCAGAATTGATTTTTTGGAGTAACTACTGGATTTTAGGCATTGCTCCGGGTATGGCTGATACAAGGGGGCATAAAAAAATAAAGTCCAGCTCTTCCAGGACACATTTTCTAGAAAAGTGAGACAAGAGGTAACATAACATAATATAGTATATAAATATACAATATGATATATGATGTGATATGCTATACAGTTGGCCCTTCCTATCTGCAGAGTAGGCATTCTCGGATACGGAGGACCAATAGTAAGGAACTTAAGTATCTTGTGCATTTTGGCATCCATGGGGCATCCTGGAACCAATCTTCCTTTAATACTGAGACGATTATACTATAATATAGCCTAACATAACACAACATTAGACAGTGTGTTATAATAAAAACCATTGGAAGTTTTCTGATGAAGAATATCAATTTCATATAGACAAATCCAATATCTTAATTCTTATCAAAAGGTATGAATTTTAATTTCTTTCTTCTCTTGTCTGTTGATAACAACAGGTTGTAGTTTCTCTAAACTGTCTTTAACTAGTTACGACTCATACTTCTGTAATCATCTAGCTTGAAATATTAAGTGATTTTAAACTTTGCTCAAAATAACTTGATCCATGTCCTTTTATTTACGAGTCTCCTTTAGAAGCTTCTGAAGACTGCACTCCCTTAAGAATTTAAAAGAATGAAAATAGCTCTATATGAGTTTGTAAGTCTACATATAACAATAATTTAGGATGATAACACTTTCAGTTTTAAATAGATAAGGAAAATGATCTGATTTAGAAAGCTAGCAATATATTCAGTTACTCTTTGCTGTCAACAGGAAATAGGCTGAAATGAATCTACTCAAATTTGGGTTATAACTACTGCACTTAAAAGTAATAAAAGTTGCCTGTACCCATTATTGTTACTATCTGAAGCCCTCGAGAATACTTGAGGTTTGTTGAATAAATATCAGAAACAAATTCTGTAGTTAAGACATTTACTTCACAAGATGGAAAATCAATCAAAAATAGCTGTAGATTGCCTCATGTTTGAAATTAAAATGATTTGGTCCATACAGGCTGTTATGAATTCAGCTAAAATTTCAGTATCTCAAAATTACTACCTTTCAAACTTCCAAATTACTGTTTTCCTCTAGATACAGTACCTGCCCTAGTTACTAATGCATGCTTTTTCAGAGTTCCATTGCAAAAAGTTAATATACTTCTGGGGAAAAAAATCATCATAATAAAAATTATTAAAACTGATGAAGTGCTATTCATCTTCAAAGTGATTTATAAACATTAATTAATTATTGTCCAAGAACAGATACCTATCCAATACAGCATTCAGTATCAAGAACAGCATGACAGACCTGCAGAGATTTCAGCCTAGCATACTTCCTAGTCTTTCACTGGCAGGAGGAGCAACAAACCATGTTAAAACATCAGGATTCCTTTCTCTCTAATTTAGCTTCAACTTGCTACCTTTATTTAAAGAGTCTCCAAGTTTGCTTCTCTCTTGAGTTTGCCTTGGACAAGATAAGTATTTTTAAAGATATACCCAGCTAGACTATGAAGTATATGGTTTTGAAAATAGGAAAATAATTTAGCATTCTTGATATTTTCTCAAAAACTACTGTAGTTTAAAAATTTTACTTTATTTCTTTTAAGAATAAATTATTTAGTCACCAAAATCTGCAGTTTAGGTTAGCTTACTATTTTAGTCAGGCTTATAAGAGAAAAATACTTATTTTCCTGAGAAAACTAAGGGAACACAAATTGCCTGACAGTTGGCTGTATAAATCAGTCCAGACAGCAAAATACGTATTTTAAACATCATTCTCTCTGCCCAGGCCTGTGCCAATCACTGTCAAGAACAGGAATATTGAAAATAATGAGGGAGACAGATAATAATTTGGTGGTAATGAGATAAAAGAAATAAAAGTAATTTTAATGGAAAAGATGAGCCAATGATTTTCAGACTTTTGATTTTCTCAGAATAGTCTTAAATAATAATAATAATAATCATAATTGAATTGATTTATATAAAGTAATCTACTCTTGCCATTTAAGACATTTTAAAACCAAACACATAAAACAAACTCATATTTACACTCAACTTCATTTCATCATAGTGAACACTTCACCACAAAAAGCTAAAGAAAGTCGTAATGTCCCAAATATCTCATGAATTGTCCATTATTAAAATCTCACTTCACTGTCTGAATTTTTCCCATTTTTTAACTGAACACCCAAACTTTATCACAGCCTTACACTTGGGAACTACTAAAACACTCCAGCAATTCTCAGAACCTCTAAGTTTTCTTTGTTGTTTGGAAAACATATTCAATTTACCTATTGTTTTAGTAATATAAAGTCAAATTTTAAAAGTTCCATGCAGTTATTTAGGCTAATGAAAATATAGAGAAAAACTGTAAAGCTTTGCAGAGTATTGTGTGGGTTTTGAAATATTAGGAAAGCTGTTTCTGTGCAGCTTGATGTAGAGTTACAGGGTTTTAAAGGAACCTGGAGATCTTGTAATCCTAACATTTTCAGATTAACAAGCTGAGGATAGCGTCTCAGTACCTTCATTTCAAAAGTTTGGGGTTTAGAATTGAATTATTTAAAATCATCAAAAAGAGAACTGTGATGGTCAATTGTATGTGTTGACTTGACTGAGCAAGAGCATGCCAAAATATTCCTGGTGTGTCAGTGAGGGTGTCTGTACATTTGAATCAGTAGACTGAGGGAAGCAGGTTACCTTTTCCATTGTGGATGGGTCTCCTCCAGTTCATTACAAACTTGAATAAAATAAAAGGCTCAGTAGGAAATAATTCTTTCTCTTTGTCTGAAAATCTTCCAAGTGGGACATTGGTATTTCTCCTGCCTTCACATTCAGACCCAGAATGAAAAGTACACCATTGTATCTCTTGGTTTCCAGACTTAAACTGGAACTATACCATTGGCTGTCCTGGGTTTGGAATTCTTAATCTCCATAATTATATGCCAATCCTTATAATATATCAATCTCTTTTTTTCCTCTGTCTCTGTCTCTCTCTCACTCTCCCTTTCACCTTCTCTCTCTACCCCCCCCAACATACCTCACATACTTTTGGTTCTGTGTCCCAGGAGAACTTGACTAATTCAAGAACTGAATTCAACAGAGATATTATCACCAAATTCTTGAATTCTAGGATAAAAAAATTAATTAAATACATTGTTGAATTAAATGCATAGTTTTATAGAAAATGAAATAACTATGGACTATAGGAAATGTATAAAACCTAACATCCCAAGATGGAGTACAAAATGATAACATGTGGAAGCTTAAAAATAGTAGATTTACTTAAGGGAAGTCATGATTATGTTACTGCATTTGGAGTCCAAATAGATTCCAGGTCATCTCTCACTGCATTTGCTATTATAGATAGGTATAACCTCTTGTAAGTCACCTTCTGGTATACAGTTAGAAAAGGGGCACTGGCATGGAAGGATTATAAGGTGAATTGCAAGAGAAGAGAGAAAATGGAGCTGAATTTGAAGTCAACATTATCTGAGAAGCCCATAATTTAATAGTGTCATATTTTCTGTGTCATGTCCTAACCCTTATTCTCTTTTTCTTATGTGGCCATTTCCTGGTGAAATCACATATTTTCTCCACCTTGTAGGAATTAGGGAAATTAGTTATCATGTTCATAACAGTTAATAACAGCAATACACTCAGTACACTCAGTCAGTAAAGGGATCTACTGGAAACCTTTCCTGAATGTCAGAGAAGTATGTATATCACACAGAGTATTTTCCTGAAATGGATTGATGGAACCACCATTGGTTCTGTTCTTTAGTGCCATGTAGTGTTGAATAGGTGGACCACTCATTTTCCTTGAAGCTGTTTTGGATTTTGACATTAACACAAGTTGAATCTGTTTTCATAGTCTGTTGGACACTTAAGTATAGTAACTTTTTTCATTAGGGGCTTGGTTCATAGCAGTAGATGACAGCAGCTCTGTTTGTTGATGACTTCAGATTTTCCATGCACCATACTCAATGCTTGTGTATATTGTGTCTTTTAATCCTAATGATAGTGATTTGGGGGGTGACAAAAGATGTGCCCAAGGCCTCACTAATTGTAAAGACTCAAATCAACTAGGAATCAAAGTACACACTCTTTAATATTAATGCTAAATTATATTCTGAAAATTTTAGTATGGATGGGTGAACATGTAAATAATTTGTTAGATATTGATTGATACAGACATTTAATACTCCAATGATTATGAATTAAAGTATACCTGCAAATATGTAAGAGTTATTGATAAGGACTGACTTAGCGTTTGGATTCATACACAAATGACTATGTATTTAGTTCACTTAGTCAGGAAAAGCACAAATCTCATAGTATATTTAACTCGCAATCTCCATTTTGGAGATGAAGACACAAATCTTGTCTCTTACCAAATTGAGAAAACCAGTAAGACCATTTGCCATCAGTGGTATATCGGATCAATACACATATGTCTTGTTTAGGCAGCTGTTAATAGGAGCATGCCAAGTGGTATTTTCTTTTACTTGTTTATTTTGCTCCATAAAAGCACAGTCAAGTCTTAAGGTGCCAGCATAATAAGGCTCATTGATTTGTACTGCATATTTGACACACTGTTCAGGCAAGGAGCAAGTTCTGAACTATGCAAAGTCATTGTCCGTATGCTGTTGACTATGTCAAGTATTTTAAACAGCTGTGAAATACTTAAAGAATGAAAATGACAAAATCCAGTTTTGAGAGTTGTGTGACTTGAGGGTTCTAAGGAGAGTTCAAATATTTTCAACATAATTAAGAGGTTGCACCATGTTACAAAGGCAAAACTAGTGTGACCATTTCTCACTCCCATCTCTCCAGGACATGAAACCTGATTGGCTGGGAGCTAGAGCAGGCTGACATCAGGACAAGCCCCTCAAGGCTGTTTGTGAAGGAAATGGATGATTACATAAAATGACATGGACCCACTCATTAACCTTTTCTTCCATTCTGCTTGCTCCACTAGTGCAATTCTAAGAAGTGAGACCACTGACTTTAATAGATTCATCCTTGAGAAGAATCAACCTATAAAAATCTTTCTGTATTTTGGACAGTGTAGAATTATTTTTATAGCTGCAGTAAAAATTGGTAAATATATATTATATATATTTATATTTTTATATATTTTATATATAATATATTTGTTGTGTGTATATACTCACACACACACATACACACACACACATATATATATATAGACCAAAATGTCAAAAACTTGGTTAAGCAGTTCTGTTCCCAGATTTATTTATTGCATTAAAAATAAGGCCACACACATTGGTTACAATTTGTAATAATTACCTGGGACTTTTCATGGAACTTCTTCCTTAGGAGAATTCAGAATTGATAATGAAATTAAACTTTGCTATGAGAAATTGCCTACTGTGTACAAGAGTTGTTAGATTACTTTGGGGGTTGCTTATTTCCCTTTTATTTTTCTTTGCCAGAAAACACTTTTTCTGCCATTTTTATTACTGAACCTACTAGAAAAGTGAGTTGAGAAGAACATCAAGTATATGGATATATTACTGGGCACATACTATTTCTTGTCCCAACTTGATTCAGAGATAAAAGCATCTTATGCTTTGCAATAGCTCATGTTTTTAAAGAACCCCGAGTATACAAATAATTATATTTTATTTCCAAATAGTGTGACAGTTTTTAATACTGAAGAACATTGTCTGGAGCATATTAAAAGTGTGCATCTTAGCTATGGTAACTGCGATTTCTTTCATATTGACCATTGTTATCAAGAGAGTTATTTATATTCCCATATAAGTCACTTAAAAGCCACAGCAGTGACAAATCCGTGGATTAATTTGGCACCTTCTGATTGTACGTAATCATGTGTGAACTTTAAAATTCGAAAGAGTTTAAAATTGTTTTATTACTGTAACATGGATATTTACAATAACTTAATATACATTTTTTTTTCTTTCCAAACAAATCTGTAATAAGAATGTATCTTATAACAGGGGCTGGATAGTTTATTTACAGAATGATTTGCTTTCAAAAAGCTCTCAGAGATTTATGGTTTTATTTCTCATTTAAGTGCCTGAATAGCAGAGCAGTACAAAATAATTGTAACAACTGACAGGAAATGGACTCTAGCTTCTAATACTGGTGCTCCTCTGGAACTCAAACCTGAAAAGTATAAAAATGAAACAATATCATGAAAAAAGTAAAATTACATGTTAGATTAATTATTCATGTACCAAAACACATACTATTATTTCTATTCTAATAACACATTTTAATACGCTTGTTTCACTTACATTGTATTTAATTTTAGGAAGTGTTTTTAACCCTGTATCTTAGGATGTTGATTTTAAATGTAGAAAAGAAAAAGAAAAATACCAAAATTGGCCAGGTCTGACTTAAGGGCAGAATAGGATTGGCCAACATGTGGCAGCCTGTGACTTAAAACGCTTGTCACAGCTTCAGGTACATAAAGGAGTGATTGTTCTAAAATGGAAATAATAAATTATCATTACATGCTAAATATGGCTGATTGGTGCTACCTGCCTAGAATATCACAATGAGAGGATTTGAAAGTGCTGACTCAGCTCAGTACAAATGCAGTACTAATTGGTTAGTGATGTCTGCCACGAAAACAGGAAGAGAGGTATATGTACGTGTGCTTCATATTTGCTGTCCCTGCTCTCAGAAGCCTGCAAGTACCCATGGAAAAACTTTCTGATTTTTGTTCCAATAGAATGAAGCATTTACCAATGACACACAGTTGTGGGTTTTTTTGTTTTTTTGAGATTCAAATGAAGAAACATAAAACTGTAAAATGTAAGCAGGTTACAAACTTGAGGGATTAGTTAAAGAAAAATGACTTATCACCTCTTGCTCACGATTGAAAATGGAAACACAGACCTTTTATTTTTTTCACCCAACATTTAAACAAGAATTGGAAAGATTCATAGAGCCCAGATTTCATGCTGGCAGCTGCCTGGATTCAAAATCTACAACAGCAATGGTGATTCAACTTACTTGACATTTTTGGAATCCTAATTTCCTCACTGCTGCTTCCATCCCCACCATCACTAACTGTTCTTATTTCAATCAAGTAGTCCTCTTCAAATGGAACTAGAAGCTCAGCAGATGTGTTGTTTGTTTCCAATATATGAGTTTTACTCTGTCTGTTTTGCCGGTATAGAATCTGAATAAAATAATGAACCAAGTTAAATGGACATCTTGCTTATCTAAGGTTCAGAAACTCTTATGGAACATTATAACACTGTGAGCAACATAAATGCTATAGTCCTTGGACAGAAACATCTGATCTATGCCTTTTCTTTAAATTTAGTTGTTAAGAAAAAAATATTTCCTTTTTGGCCAATGCTTCTGAAATGAGAATAGATTTATCTCTTGATTAAATGGCTTGAGGCCATTATCTTTGGAGCTTGCTATGAAAAGTACTGGTTAGTTTGGACCCATTCAAATGTCTGAATACTATATGCATTTGCCATGAGATAATGTTCATTACCACTGATGAAAATGATTTGCTCTGGGTATTTGACTATACTCTTGTTGGATTCCTTTTATGTTGTTTAAAGACGGTATCCAACTGTAGCCTAAGTTCTAGGAATTCTCTTTGAATATACTTTCTGACTTCATTCTCATCTCATATTTACTTCCCACATTTACCATCATCTTTTCATGTTGAGGGGAGTCACTTGAAGAAAAAAATGTTGCATACTACAAAGTTTTATTTCTTAATGTTCAATGACACATTACTGACCTCAGAATATAAAACTTTCAGTGAAGAGTTTAAAAGCAGAAATGCTAAATATTTTCAAAACGTTAGAAAAATATTACTATATTTCCATGTACATAAACTATGTTCCTATCCGGTTCTGACATTTCTGGTTCCTTAGTAAGTTAATTGATATGATTAAAGAAAAAACAAAATACTCACCTTGTAGCCTAACACTTCAGACTCATTTTCCATGGTTTTTACATGCTCCCAGTTTAAGCATAATTTTGAATTGGTCAGTTTCCAGGCAATGTTAGCTGGTGGTTGGCTTGGAGCTTTAAAAAGAAAATCAAAGGTCCAAATGAATACGAATTAGCTCAAGGTTACTGTATGACCCATCAACATGACAAGAGAAAACAAGTTCTTAATAATTAGCATAGGAGAAGCTAAAATATTTTCAGTGTCATATGAAATATCATATTAATTCTAATCAGAGTAAGCAAATTCATTCAAATTCTGGTCATTTGGAAATATCTTTGTAACAAACTTATGAATTAATAATGGCATGCTGCATGTCCAGTATTAACTTATTAATCACTGCTGTTGAGTTTATTTCCTTTACCATATATACATAGATGGAGGGCTCCTTTATCTAGCATTTCATTTTCCCATTAATCAGTGAGCATCTCAGAAAAACTCAGTCTGCAAACTTTTTCCGTTTTTCAGCACAAAGCTGTTCATTCCTGGTAGCACTTTACTTTTTAATCTTGTGTTAGTTAGTACTCTGACTGTAAATAACACAACCACTTGAGTTTGTTTAAAACTCAAGACATTTTAAATGAAATATTAGTAACAGATTGTGAAGGACATAGGGTTATCTGTTAGAATTCATTGCAGAATGCAGCAGAGGCTCAGAAGGGACAAAAAAATGTTCAAAACCCAGGAAATTCGTCTCTCTATCCCTCACTGTAATGTTTGCTGCATGTCCATCTTGCCATAGACTACCTCTTTATTATTCTCAGTATATGTGGCAGAAGTCATGACCACCCACCACAGCTGAAGTTTCAAACCTCATTTGTTCAGAGATAGTCCAAGCTGGAATTTCCAGGTAAGAACTGATGATTGGCTTAATTTATCTTAGCCCAATCAGCTGGGGCTAGGCAGTGAGAAAGATGCATGTCACTTAATATAAATAGAGTTTGTAGAACCCTGAAAAGGGAAAACCATTACAAACTAGTTGATCATCCTAAAATGTATCTGCTCTAAATCCAAACTGTGACTCTTAGTTCCCTGAAATTAATGTTGTCTGGAAGAAAGGTGATGGGAAGTAAGGGAAAACATATTTAGAATCAGCCTTCCAAAGAAATGGATCTAGTCCAACTGGAAAATTTTACATGCAAGGAAACTGTAGTCATGGTTTGATGTCTACTTATTCAAAAGCATACAGCTAATGAATGACTAAGTCAAGTCAGAATCCTGGTCTCTTGATTTATAATACGGTTTTTCTCATGACAACATGCTGTTTCTCAAAGATTTGAATCCACATGATTATTTTTAAGATTTAAGAAACTGGAGAGATTAAAAATAATTTATCTGGATGGCAGAGGCAAGGATAAAACTACCCATCAAGATGTTTTTGGCACCTGATTTGAATTTGTGAGACTGAAAGACCGTAATATTTAACTCATTACAACACTGATGGAAATGGAAATGATTTGTTTTGGAGTTTTGACTCAGCTGCTATTTAATGTCTTAAGTGTCACTGAAAGAGTCACAGGGTGTCCAACATTTGATTTTCCAACATCTCTTGCCTCCCCAAAGCCACTGAGATATCACTATTGTTTACCCAGTCACTTACACCTCTGTTGGGACGTAGTAGAGAGATAAACGTTTCCTTCTCTGCTCCGATGGGGCTCAGTTCATATTTAATTATGGATTAATCACACTGAATTATATTGTTTTCCTTAAATTGTGTTTCCTTAAATTTATTGAGTGCATATGCCCTGTTCAGTATGTATCACCAACTACTAGCACAGTACTTGTCACATAGTAGGAGCCATGCATTTTATATATGCTGAATAAATGACTTTCAGTAAGATGGCTAACAAGAAACTGCTCAGGGTCCTGTGTGGTTTTCTCAGGTCATACTCCTTATGTACTGGACTGTGGGCAGCTCCATAGGTGACACAGTGTGGCCATTCCATTCATTACCCCATCCTATAATCAAGGCCATTTGACATGGCTTAGCCTACAGCAATCCATATAAATTTATAAGACAAACAGTTCAATTGGCTTGACCATGCCCTAGTACATTTCTTGCCAGTATAAACCAAATCATCATTAAAAGCCTCAGAGTTTTGCACATAGTAAAAACACAGTGAATGCTTGTCAACACTTTATTTCTGAAGAACTCATGGCAACGATTACAGTTTTGTGACTATTTTCCCTCAGCTTATCCCAAAGTGCCTTTTCTAATATTTTTCTCTGCTGTAAAAGGGATAATATAAAAATTCTCACAAGAAACCACAGTTTTAGTATCTAGTATACTCTTGTGACACATTTCTTTAATCTCTGTTCTTTAAAACAAAGTGCTTACCATTAACAACATCTACAATCAATACAGCAAATATATAAATTCACTCCTTTGATGTCACTGGTAGTGACAGATTCTGAAGGCTTCATCTGTTGCAGTGCCTGTTCTGTTTGCATGTTTAGATAAAAAGTACTCATTTTAACAATATGAATCCATTGATGAAGCTACTAGCTGGGAGGCAGAGAACTGTCTTCTACTGACTACATGATAGTGACTATGCCGATGATATTGAAACATTTACATTTGTTTCATCATTTATCAAAGCAGAAGTAAGGCATCTCATGGACATACAGTGAGAAAAGTTCTATCAGGAATGAACTCTTGGTATGAATGGCCAATCATATGGATTATTTGGAATGCTTTGTCTCTTGCTCTCTAGAAGGTAGAAAAAGTTGGGCTTTGATGTCAGAGAGACCTGAATTTATATCCAGGCTCTTTCAGGAGTCCTGGTTTTCTAATCTTTAGAATGAAAGATTTTATATTTTACACACACACACACACACACACACACACACACAATATATCTATATCCTTGTATACAAGATTTTTAGCTTCCACGGAATAAAATATGAAATGTTCCTTGCTTGCTTAGTGGTAGATACTAAATAGCTCAGTAGCTGTGAGTTCTCTTCTCTGAGTGGAACTGTTCTCCACTGTGGTGTTATGACATAATTAATTTTTTAATTATGTTCAGTGCGGTTTGTTACTAATAATACAGTTCCAAAGTTTGCAAATGATTCACTTCTTAAATAAAATATATTCAAGATTTTCCTTTAATAATTTTGCTCTTATTTGGGTTCTTTATGTGCTTTTTTAAAGGCAGACAAAGCGTTAGAGTCTCAGATAATTGTTACAAAGTTCTCATAGTCTATAGTTCGTCTTATCTTTGTCCATGAGTGTGACTCTAATGCCAGTGCCTTTTGTTGAAGTATTTTTTTTAAGTTTCTAAAAGGTGCTTCAGAAGGCCATGATCTTATTATGAACTCTGTTAACAGTTCTGTTTCCATGAATTTAATGTACTTGATTAAACTGGATTTCAAATATCTATGATGAAATTAAAATTTCTATTACCTTGAAAAACCAAAACACTGTTACATGGACAGTATAAATCACATGTCACGGATGTTTTTGTACCAAGTTGGTCAATGCTCAACTCGGCAAACAAGCACTTTTCAAATTTTTTGAAAAATTTTTGCAGGCAATTTCTGAAGACTAAATCATTTTCTATTAATCAAATGACAGAGCAACATTAAACTAGCCCTCCACAGCTCTAATGGCTTCCCTGTGATCAATTTTTCTGTAGATGGCATTTATATTCAACTGTAGTTCACACTGTGAACTCAATTCAAAAACAACTTCTTATGTTACACTTCTAAGTAACAGCATGGGGTTGACATTTGGAAAGAGAGAAAGAACGTAAGTGCAAGATGAAATAAAAGCTTAATGCTTCCTTTATGTCTAAATATGGATTGATTGCATTATTTACAGCAAGAAAAATCCAGTAGAGTGCTAGTCAGTCAATGTCAGGGGCCAAATTGAACCAAAATTTGCAAACACTTTCTGTTGCTGGGTCTGAATACATCTGTCTACATAAGCAATGCTTTTCCCCTCCTTTCTTCTTGGAATTGATGTAAATATTTTTCTCCCGTTAGTTGTAAACCTAAATTCATTTAAATGATGTCTGTGTGGATCACAATATATTTATATTTGCAGTGCTCCTCAGTTGTCTTTTGGAAAGACATCACTTTCACTAAGCTATGTATTTAATGTTAAACCACCGATACTTTTAAAAACCCTGTAAGGCTGTCATGATCGCCAGCAACAATAATAACAAAAGACTATAGAAGCTTTGCATATGCTCTTCTTTTGTTTGGAGGTCTCTTTTTCAACTAGTTCCTTCTTATCTTTATGTCATATCAAAATATATAGTCTCCCTATAAAGGTACTCCTAATGTATATCTCAGCCTCTTATTTTATTTGTATTACTTTTCATAATCTATGATTATTTTATTTCTTTTTTTTTCTCTTGTTTTTAACTTGCCTCCCACTAGAAGAGAAATTACCTGAAGGCAAGGATCTTGCCCATTTTCATCTCCCTTAGGAACCTAACCCTGAGCATGGCTCATGGGAGGCACTATTTTCTTGAGTAATTGTCTGAATCATTGTATTTCCACAAAAAAGTTCTTCCTTCTGTTTAGCTCATCCAATCAGAATAGGCAGACATTTCGGTAATTGTGAGCTCTGCTTTCTCAGAATTTGCAACTGGTCAAATATCAGGTAGAAAATCTAGACGGTGATGGTATGAATGTGTGATGGATGGAGAATTTTTTGCTGTAACCACTATTTAGAGGTAATCTTGATGTCATCTCAAGGACATGGAAAATCAAAGTTAGATCCAAGGTTAGCGCTTAGAATCAGAGCTATCATCAGTGTTTCATTAAAGTCATTTCTCATCTTTGCTTTGGATGTCCTTCCATGACCCTTGAAGAAAATTTCTGCAGCAGAAATTTATGAAGAGAAAGAAAGTAGAAAGTTGCTGTGCTTTCCTGCTTTAAGAAATGCAAAGAAAGTGAGAGCACCTCTAAAGAGGAAATATTATAATACTTGTTACCACCCACCGGACTGTCACTGTATGGCTGCCTCTGGATCACCTTAGTGTACATTATATCCTTTAGTTTTAAAGTCAAACTCTAGAGGAAAGTATAGCATCTCTGCTTTTCAGATAAAAAAATGAGTTCTGAATTATCAAGTAATAAGGCTCATTATGTAACTGAATCACTCAGAAAATGCAAATATATTAAAGGGGAAATTTGGTGCAATTTATAGACCGGTAGAAAAGACATTTGTCTGTTTATAGGCATGGTGAGACCTCTATAAACTGGGAGAATATGTGAAATCAGATAAGTAAATGATAAACTTTAGAAAATTCAGTAAATCTGATGCTGCAAGGACTATATGAAAAATGGAATGGAAAGGAATTGTATACCTTTCTCTAGTCTTTGTTCTCTGGAATAGAGGACACAATTAAATATTGGAATTAGAAGAGGGTATGATTCCATTTTAGGAAGAAAATTCTCAAGGCAGTTTGGACTGAAATTTGGGAATCTGGAGAGAGACTATTTAGATGGTTAGATGAAGGTTATGAACTAGCAAGATGTTCGTGGGATCAGAAGATTCAGAATCCATCTTCATAGTATGTCAGTCTAACAGATGCCACAGAAGAACTTTTCTAAGCATCTATTTTCTCATAACTAGGAAATAAAATACCAAACTTCTTGATATGTTGTAATAATTCAGTGAGATGGTATATGTAGAACATTAATCCTGGGCTTTGGGACATAAAAGTACTCAATATTTTGTAACTGTGGTTGGTAGAATAAGGGCCTCCCAGGCATGTTGAGATCCTAATTCCCAGAACCTATAGATATTTTACTTTATATGGAAAAGAGGACTTTGCAGATGTGATGAAGTTAAGGATCTTGATGTGGGTAAATAATCCTGGATTCTCCAAGTGGGTTGAATGTAATCACAATGATCCTTATGAGGGAAAGGAGGCAAGAGAGTCAGAGTCAGGGAGATTTGAAGATACCACAGTGCTGGAGAGAAAGGGATCACAAGCCAAAGGGTACAGGTTGTTTCTAAAAGCCAGAAAATGCAAGGAAATGAATGCCCTTCCAGAGCCTCCAAAAGAAGTACAGCCCTCTTTACACCTTGTTTTCCAACCAATGAAACTAATTTCTGACTTCCGACCTCTAGAATTGTGTGATAATAAATTTTTGTTGTTTTAAAACTCTTAAGCTATGGCAATTTGAATATTAACAATAGGAGGCTTTTTTCACAATGTCAGTGTTCAAGAATGTCAAAAGAAAAAATCAGAGGTTTGATTGGTATTCAAATATGAGATGGAGTCTTGTAGGACATTCTTAGATTCTCAAGTCCTGTTGTGTGTTTTGATAAAACACTGAAGCATGCAGGCTGGTGAAAGGCAAATTTAAGAAATATTGAAACAATGTTTTCTTGAAAGAAATTAGAAATTACAAAGATTTTTATTTTGATTTAGTCAAGAAAGAAGATGGATGCTAAAGAAATACCAAACTCGGCTGTCACTTTCTCTCATCTCACTTTTCTCTCAGGAGATATATTCTAGCACTATATTTTGGATAAAAATTCTCCTTGTTAATTAAACTGTTTTCAAAGGATATATCTCCCAACCCTTTGATGAGGCCAATCATTGGAACACTCAGGCAAGCCACCAGTAATGTTCTTCGGCATTTAATACAAATTTCAGTCAGTTCCATTTCTAGGACCAAGTAGGTCAACAGAACACACCTGATTTGCCATGTCAAAAACAAGTTTTCTGCTTAAAAACATAGAATAGGTTAGCAAAAACTATCACATGGTCATATGGTTGATAAAGGAAAAAAAATATTTTTAAGGTTATGTACAATGTGTTTATGTGTGTATGTTCATTTGTATGTACAGGTTGTCCTCTATCTGCATATATGAGGGTTCTCCACATAGGCAGATTCAACCAACTTCAGACTGAAAATATTTGAAAAAAAATTTCAGAAAGTTCCAAAAAGCGAAACTTGAATTTGCTGTGTGCTGACAAATATTTACATAGCATTTACACTGTATTTGCAACTATTTACATAACATTTACATTGCACTAGGTATTATAAGTAATCTAGAGATGATTTAAAATATATAGAGGATGTGTATAGGTTATATGCAAATACTATGCTATTTTACATAAGGCAGTTAGGCATCTGTGGATGCTCCAGGAGCCAAAACCCTTTGGATAGTGAAGGACAACTGTATATGTGTGTGTATATATAGATGTGTGTACATTGTCTTATGTATATCATATATATATATATATATATATATATATACCTATAGAGATATATATTTTTGTCATTAGTTTATTGTTCAGCTCTCAGCCTACTTTAAACTGATCAGTGAAAATACATGTAATATGAGTAAGCTTGAATATTGTCTCACCAAATATACTGAAATATCTGTCACAGATCTGTCAGATCTATGAGGTTTTTAAATACTGCCTTTACATACTTCTGATCACCCTTGATTTTGCCTGAGATAGAAACTGAATTACACGTAGCAGTTTCTGTGAGTTTGGCAACCCCCATCAGCTAGAAGGAAGTGTCTGGGCAAATTTAAAACCACTGATTGATTGGAGATTTCCATCAAGATTTTCAGATTAACTGAAAAAGGCTAGACTCCAGAAGGGCCATGGAAGCCAGTCATTCCTACAGGTGTATGGCAGTGACTTCATTAATTTAGTCAACATGGAATAAAACAGGAAGAGGAATGGAACTACATCTCTGACTGGTCAGTTCTTGAGGATCACTCATGACTTAGTCTATTTCGAGCTAGTGGGTTGAAGGAGAGCTGGTTTAAGAATTGTTGATCCACACATGCTCTTTCCTTGAAATGGACTGATGCTAGAGGTTTTTGTTTGTGTGTTTGTTTCCTCCTTAGCAGTTCCACAGCAGTTTGTGTTTTCCAATGTGCTCCTATAATCAGAACCTCATTTGTTCCTCACTGATAATTTGGGAAAGTAGTAGGGTCAGACATAATTTCATTTAACATGTAAGAAAATTAAAGCATAAAAAGGGAATGTCCTATGTCAGGTTATAAGTCAGTGATGTACCCAGAATTAGAACACAGGTCTCTGCTGGCTGGTGAAATGGACATAGTGGGTAATGCACTCCGTAATCAAAAGCCTATTAATTGACAATTTCTAAGTTCTTTTCGGACATGGCAAATATATGTTTATAGGAAGAAATATATCTTTTGCTTTTCAAATTCTTTTCAACCACCTATTCTTTCCCAATACACAGGAGAAATAAGAATGCAGCATTTAAAGGCAAGCTCTATTTTTTCTGCTTGTTAGTAGCAGTGCATTCATGTCTTAGTCTTTCAAAATTCAGCAACTGTATTTGTTACTCTTTTTCATCAGGGTTCAGAGACCAAAGAATGTGTTTTTAAAAGCCTGTTAATAAAAATATTTTGTTTATTTACAGTATGTAAGAAATATATGACCATTATGCAATCATAAAAAGTACAAATTGCAGCTCTTGCGAAGTCCTATCTGATCAGACCATTCCTTCTTTACTACTGTGCCTCATATTGCAGAATATCTTTGAATACCAGACTCACTCATAGGATAAATGCAGCAACAATCAAATGTTCATCCTTTATTTAGTAGGTCCTATCTATGTGAAAGACATTTAGCTTATTGTTAAAGGAGATAAAAAGAAGCAAAAGAGTTAATTCTTGGATTTCAGGGGCTTCCAAGTAAACTGCAGTGATAAAAGTACCATGGAAGAAAAGATACAGATATATGACAATGCTAGG
Source organism: Camelus bactrianus (assembly GCF_048773025.1). NCBI lineage: Eukaryota > Metazoa > Chordata > Mammalia > Artiodactyla > Camelidae > Camelus > Camelus bactrianus. The sequence continues at coordinate 12,592,251 of NC_133555.1, forward strand.
ATCCCATCAAGACTCAAATGATAAACCAAACCAAACAAAAACTGACAAACAAAACATTCACTAAGCATTTACTAAGGCATGTGCTAGATACTTTACATTAATTTATCTCTTTCAATCTTAAACAAAGCCCTATGAGGAAATAGGTACTACTTTTTCTTCATTTTACAAATGAGCATGTTGAAACTGAAAGATTAAATAACCACCTAACTGTCCAAGGATGGGAGGTCAGGTTCTGAACTCAAGTTGGGAGAGGGCAACAGAGTGTGTCCTTAAATGTATTCTCTGTCTTTTATCTGTACACTTAATACACATTCCTCTTTTGCAATTCCAGAAAGATCAAAACAGTTCATTTTGATTGTTAACAGAAAGTTGCAACAGTTATCCAGATTTAAGGGACAAACCCATCGAACAAGGAAAGCAATCAGTCAAATGATGAGGTGGGAGGAATAAAATAGAAATTGAGCAAAGGAATGTTTTTAATTATAGGTGAATCTCGGTCCCTGGGATGTAAAGTATACTTACGAGACTTTTTGGTGGTAACATTGACTGGGGGGCTTGAGGGCCCTGTGCCGGCAGTGTTGTAAGCTCTCACAGAAGCAAAGTAGAGAGTGTTAGCTTTCAGTCCTGTGATGTTTTTGGTTGTGACATTTCCACTGACTCTAATTTTACCAATCATAGATTCTTTGAAGTCGTCTGTCCAGTACAAGACCTGGTCATTAAAAACAAAGAGCAAGCAATTTATTGTTTCCTAACAACTGTCAACCACAGTGACATATGGGAAGAAGTCAGGAGCATAAATGAGAGAATATTTTCTGATTAAAATGGTTATACAATAACAACAAAATAATCAAAGTCCAAAATTTATAGGGAAGCAATAAAAGTACAAATTTATAATGGATATTAGAGAACCTAGGTTCCTTTTTTTTTTTTTTAGATTACCACAATAAAATGTTTTGTGAGATATCTAAAGGTTAACACCTTTAACAAAGGGTATATAATAAGTCAGACCAAAACAAGATTTATACTATTAATCAGAGACTGAAGTTATGATGTTTTGCCGTTGACATTTCCTCAAGAGTTCTTTGAATCACAGATGAATTAATAATTCAGCTTATACTGAACTGTTCCTAACCATTAGCACTATTTGAGGCACACTGAGAAAGACAAGAGATAATATTGCTTGATGCCTGCCTTTGAACCCGTTATAATCTAGTTAAGATGTTAGAATGCATATGTGAAAAGAAAGTGGAGGATGCATTCCAAAGAAGTGATACAGGGGGAAAATGCTGTAAGAATTTGAAGAAAGATAACATCAGGGAGTGATCAGAGAAGAGTTCAGAGAGCAGAGAAAACTGGAGATGAGCTATGAGAAATAAATAGGGTTCAGATAAGAGGTAAGGGCATTCTAGGAGTGGAGTGGCAGAGACTCCTATCATACAGTAGAACTTTCTCTTTAGATAAGAGTGTTCATGTAAAAAGAAAATAAAGAGAACAGTACAAGGCAAAATCGTACTTTTATTCTAACTCCAAAATAAAGTAAACTGTGTTACTCATTTCGTAAATCATTAGATTTACAAGTCACAGGACAATATGTGGTTAATAAGTCTCACTCCTTAAGTTTGTGAGAATGAAGACCCATGAATATGAGGTGATTTGTCTCATTCTATATGGATTATATATGGCAGATTAGGTGAATGTAGAATTTTTCTTGTCACTTAACTGCATTTTTCAAGATGACTAACTTTTTTAATCATGTTCCAGAGTATAGAGTAGGTTTCCCATTGGAATTCTTCTATGGGTTAAGATCTCTGAAGATGAGATGTTTACCTATCCCCAAGAAACAAGTATGACTGCAGTTTGAATAATTAAGTAAGATAATCTCCTGATTACTTTTTAAATGCGACCAATTAGTAATTTGTTTGCTTAAGATTACCCGGAAAGATCCCTGCCATTCATTTCCCTCTGTAGTTTTAGACATACACTACTATATACTAAGAACCAGGTTAGTAGTACAGGACTATTTAACAGACTATTGTACGGTAAGCTGGCATATTCATAGTGGAACATGAAATTAATGTGGATTACCTCATAGCCCAGAACTCTTCCAGTGTTTCTGTTCCAGGCAATAGCATTCCATGAAACCTCCATTTCTGAAGCAGAAAAACTTTGGACAGAGGTTCCCCTTGGGGCTAGTTGAGGTTCTACCATCCAGAAAAAAGACATAACCATCTTCAGCAGAGTGGTTCATAGAAAACAAGTGCAAAATATAAATATAGTCTCAAAGAGGCCCATTACAGCGCTGAGCACAACTTACCATCTTCCCCAGAGTATACAATGGACACAGTACTCAGGGATCCTTCTCCTTCGTTATTAAATACACCCACTTTGACTTCAAAAGGAGAAAGAGGGATGATGTTTTCATTTCTGTAAACAAACCTTGACGACTCTACAGACAGTACCCTTTCCTTGGTCCAGGTTGTTGAGCCAACTGGCCGCAGCATGATGATGTATCCAAATCCCTCTCCATTCTGTAGTTCTTCTGGAATTGACTTGGGCAGAAATGATCAATCACTTGAGTATTTACAAAAATATTTTGCATAGCTATTATAATGTTTATTGATTATTTGGCATATCTTTTGTAGAGATCAGCATGGATATTTACCCTAAATAAAGTATTCAAAAAAATAATATTTTTATTTAGAATGCCAATTAGAAAAATGATCCCAATTAAAGATACTCAAATAAATAAATAAACATTTTAAATGGAAATATAAAACAGGTTTTATGTGTTTATATATCCTTCCTTGATTATTCCTAAGTTGTAATAATAAAATGATTTAGAAGATTGCAAGCTTTTATAAGCTAAAGCATAATTTTGATATGAATTTTTAACTCAGCACAGATATAACTTATTAACTGTTTCAAGGCTAGCCATGTTTTCCTTTCACAGTTTTCAACAAATTCTTGCGAGATACAAGCAGTATAATCACTGTTTAATAACATTTGCTTTAAAACATAGAGCCTATAACTCAAACACAAATATATAAAGGACCTCCAAGTATTTTTAAATAGATATCTCCATTAGTTGTAGCATCAGTGTGCAGTTTTTTTAACATTAAAAAACAAACAACTAAAGAAAACTTTGCCAAGTCCCAAAAAGACCAAATTCTTTGAGTCATTTAAAGCCTCAATTTATTAAAATTACAGAACAAAAATAGGTATAAGTTCCCAGACCTCTACAGGTATTAAACATTATAGTCACACAAACAAATGAAAATGAATTTGTGCTTAAATTTAGACAAATATTCCACCTGTTTATAAGAAAGTTATATTTAAAGAGCAATAGAATTTAATTTTTCTAAAGCAAAATGCTTTTTTATTTCTAAATATTTTCATAGACTAACAAAGGCATACCTGATAGGGCATAATGCTTGAGTCTCTCATGCCCACAACTCCATTCCTGAGGTTTCCCTTACCCAAAGGTACCCATTCATTGTATCACATTATCCTGTGACTTGGACCACATGATGATCCAGCAATGGGCACCAGAACAAAAGTCAGTATCTAGTAGGGGTTCTGGTACAGAATCTATTCTGTAGTGACTGGTAGAACCAATTAAGTCCTGTCACTCACGGAGTTTGAGTATAACACGTAGATGTGTTGGGGCAATAATAGATAAACTTAGGGCGAGCAGTAAGTAGAGAACATATAGTAGCAGGGACACTGAGACAGTAGAAACTAAGAGAACCTTAAAGCTGTAAATTATACAGAGAAGAGATAGAATTTAGCTGTTAGCCAAGTTGAAAACTGAAGTAATGGAAATAGAAAGAACTGAGGGGCAAGCAGGAGGAAGTGTTGGAGCTGGGGCTGGATTACCAGAGTAGCTGACAGCAAGATAGAGCTGCCGTTCTCGGAACAGTGATGAACGGTGTTCCAGTTCTTCTTTTGACCTGTCTGCTTGGTTACTGAGACCTTTTTACCACCCTCATTACCTTCCACGTAGCTTTAAAATAAATCCCCATTAACCAAGATGACCTAAGCTGGTCTCTACTTCCAGCCATGTGGAACAATCTAACAAATACAGTGAAAAGAGGAAGAAAAATTCAGGTCCTGAAATCTCAGGAAGGAAATTGCTTCCTTGTGTTAGCAGTTCTCTTTTACAGGGAGATCAGAATTAAAACAGTTAACTTAGAGTGTTATGGGAAAGATTTATGACAATTTAAGCTACCTGCTAGAGCATTTGATTTATTTTTGATGTTTCTCTGAGCTCAGATTTAATCATGATGTTTAGTTCATCTGAGAGAGTGGAGGACTTTTGTTTTTGTTACTCAAATACAATTAATGTTTCACATGGTGCTCCCTCAAGAAAGATCTAAGTCCAACATGTTCCATTTAGAGGGGCGAAGAGACTTATTTAAGTTCTTGCTTTTATTATTCTCATATGGGCAGAGAGCCAAATGATGGAGAAATATATATATATATATATATATACTTAAGATGGCCAGAAGAGAATTTTCTTCTCTAAGAAGAGAAATTATTTAGTAGAATACAGAAATTTGGAAATTCCTCTGGTAATGAAGTCTATTAAAGCTGATAAAGAATAATATGATTTTCCCCCACAGTGTCTGTAAGAACTAAATCTTCAGTATATAGACCATGAGTCAGCAAACTATGGCCTTTTAACCAAATAGGGCCAATAGCTGGATTTTGAAAATAAAGGTTTTTGGAAACACAGTCACATGTGTTTATTTGTTTATCGTACATGGCTTTTGAGTGACAATGGCAGAGTTGAAAACTTATGAAAGAGACTAGGCTGTGTGGCCTGTAAGGCTGAATAGTTTTACTAGCTTGCCCCCCAGGTAAAAAGTGCATCAGCTGCCAGTTTAGGTGCTTATCTCTGACTCTACAGTATTTTATCCTTTGTGCCTTATTTTATATTCATATTTTATATGAGATATTTACCACAAGCACATCAAACTTGAAAGTATTTTGGAGCATAAATTAAGATAGCATGTGAAAAAAGATACTCTTAAAAAAGGAGTTAGCAGCTACTACATCCCCAGAGTTAGATGCCATGTCTAGGTTGTGGGAAAAAATATACAGAGGGAATGCTTTTAATTTTATATAAAAAAAACTAGATCAGAAAAATATTTCTATAGAGTGCCAGATACTGAAATATTTTAAGCATTGGGGGACTCATAGTCTCTTGCAATAGTATGAAAGCAGTAATACATAACATATAAGAGAATGGATATGGTGGTAGCTGAATTTGTTTATGAAAACAGATAGCAGACAAGATTTGGCCCATAGGTGATGGTTTGGTTCCCTGGCTTTAATGAAAAACAAATCATTGGAAGATTTTTTTTTTTTTGGTGATTCATATCATCTCTATTTAAGAATAGTATACATTAGATTTCCCATTCTCCTCACGCACAGAGTAAATACCGTTATTTACCAATCTTTCGTATTTTATGGAGGAGAAAAAATAAGGGATGAAGTCAGTCAAATGATGAAATGTTTATATGGCCTTCGAAGAATATTAAGATCTACATAACTTCCTCACTGTAACACAAAAACAGTTCTGTTTTAGATCACTTGAGAGTCAATGACTTTGCAGGAAATGTGTTCAATAGACAGGAATAACTTGATTACCTTACTATTCAAGGCAGATACACAAGAATTCTTGCCTTCCCTGAACCATGACTTTGCGCAGGGACCACTGGAATACAAATTTAGGACAAAATAAAAGAGCATGGGGTGAGAGAGCCCTGTGGTCAGATGCTTCTCTGCCCATCTCACATTTCTAAGCCTGTTTTCTGGAAGGGGCATTACCTACCTCCTAGCATTGTCATGGGAATTTAATAACCTGAAATGTTCAGCCCAGCACCTAAATCCTGTAGGTTCTCTTGTAAGTGAGCCCCTCTCCTTCAGGCCTCTAAGGGTTCCATCTCTTAGTGCACATCCATTCATCCAGCAGATACTTGAGGAGGTCATACCACATCCCAGGCACTGGGCTTGGCCCGTAAAGTCTACATGAAACTAGATGTCCAGAAGAAAGGACGGCTTTCATATTCGCTATGCCTTGGTTCTGGCTCTGTCATTTCCAACCCTTCCTTAGAAAACATCTGTGTTTCAGTTTTCTCTGTATGTATTCACACCCTTCCACCAAAGGGAAATAAAGGGGCTATTTCTTAACCCTCACCTAACCGAGTGAAGAGGCTTCAGAAAGAAAACATGGCACGTCGTCTCTGAAATTTTGGGGATGCAGATTCTTTTAATTAACAAATGCCTAGGAACCTTCTAAAGGAGAGAGAGACATGGACAGCATTTGGTGTCAGAGTGAAGAGAGGCTAAGTGGGTACACACTGCCCTTCCATGGACCATAGAGCAGAGGTGTGTGTTTGCTGAGGGCAGATGTGGAATCTGTGCAAGGCAGCTGTCCATGAGCAGCCTTGAAAGGGACTCTATCCACAAAAACACCTAGAGGGGGGAGGTAACCTCTACCAGAAGAGGTTGGCTTTGAGCCACCAGACTCTAGGAACTTAGGAGACTTTCCAGCAGCCATTTGGTCCTGCACCAAGGCATTACATCTGGAAGTCTTCAGTGAGGCTCCTCCCAGCACACTCCCCCTTGCTCCACCCTCAAAAAAAAAAAAAAAAAAAAAAAACAAAGCAAAACAAAGCACCAGTGTATGAAATATTAGCATCTGGTCATTTATCATTCCTAGAGTATACCAAAGTCAAATTACAAGTTTACCAGCAATCAGGACCTTTTCGTCCTTTTTATCTTCTCCCAATACCAACCCACAGAGACAACTCTGGAGGAGCTAATTTGGGGCAGGAGAAATTGAATAGCAGGATGGAGAGAAGGTGGAGAACTGACTATGCATTTCCTTTCACACTGTAGAATTCCTTGGCTGAGGCAGAACTGAGCAACTGGAGAAATGAGAAACTTTGGTTGGTTGAAAGTGTAAAATTTATGATAATAAATCAGGTTGAAAAATTTAAAAAGTACAAAATCATCATACATAAACGTGTTAATACTTAATGGTAATTACTGCAAAAGCTATGCCATATGCTTAGGCGTTCATCCAGATACAGGGAAGAACAAATTGGAAGGATTTAAAGAGCAATGATAGGAAAATCATTCTTTTCTACCTGCACTCTGCTGAGTCTAACGCCTGAGTAGTTCTAGAGGATATAAATAAGGTAATTTCTAGTTTGTCAATTAATAACAAAAGTGCTACTGATTTACCTTCAGTAGACGTGGAAGTTGTTTTTCTTATTTTGGATGAGTATTGTGCAGAGTTAGTCATACTTTTCCACTTCAGTAGAAAAAATTTTTTTAAAGTTTCTAATACCTCCTCTAAATAATGCATCATCAGGAATCTCTCATACCATGATTTGTATATACTCAATAGTGATCAAAGAAATTTTTTTTTGGTTGTTCTTCAATATACTTCTTGGCAGGCCAAATCTTTTTCCTTCAAAATAACTCAGTTGGATAGAAAATTACCTCCCACGTAATGACGAGTTCAGAGCGACTTCCTCCACCTCCATTGATGTTTGTTGGTGCCACGACAGGGACTAAAAGCAACCAAGAGAAACAGGATGGCGATTATTAAAGTACCTCTTCATCAGGAGGAATTTTGTTTTTGGATTTCACCTTTCAGAATCTCACACAGGCACATTTATGAGAGACTCTTGAATTTTTAATGAACATAAATTATGTTTACACATACCCAAATTTCTAAGAGAGAGGACACAGTTGTGTTTGATACATGAGCACCGTGGCTCCAAAATTAATTAAAAATCGAGTAACATCATGTATTTGACATTATTATGCATCATCTACTAATTGGCAAAATGATGTTCCATTCAGATGGTAACAGCGACACTGCTGATTTAGTGCCTAATTATTATACAGTTGTGCTGTAAACAAGTTACTGAGTCAGTCTGTTAATTTTTTTCAATAAACAAACTAAAATAATTTTCCTTTTGTTAGTCATCAGGATATTTTAATATCTAAAAATAAATCCTTAAAGATAATATAAATTTAAAAATTCTTATTTTGTAACTGTGAATCTCAAATATCTCAGTACAGAATGAGACTTTTCTTCTAATTTTTCAGAGTAAGAAGATGATCTCAAGTCAAGGAAGTGATTGGAGGATTCCCTCAGTTTAACTCTAAGATCCTAAGTCTCAGTGGTAGAACATTCCAGACGCTCATCATTTTTGTGAATTAGGAAAAAAATATGCTCTTCCACTATATCCTTGTGAGGTGTAGTATAATGAATAATAAATAGTTCAAAGTAAACTGTAAAATTGATGACAACTGTATGCATGTGTAAGGTTTTGTAGTATATGATCAAAATTAAGTTTTACTTTATACATATGGAAGTGTTAAAAAACATTCTTTTTCCTGAAATAATAGCAAGAATATGCTAAATCTGCAATAATGGATAATGGATAAAATCTACAGGATATACTTTTTAAATGTTGAATTATATGAAATTATGTTTGATCATTTTGAATTTAAATATGTTTTTATTTTCAATGTTTAATTGCTCATTTCAAAATTTTCTCTGACCATGTCTACCATTCAGATAAATCCAGACTGCTTAGTTTTTCTCCTTTCATACACATTTAACTTTATAAATGATACAGTGATACAATAATCTCATTGTTCTTTTAAATAATAACACATGTAAGACACTATCGACTTTAATATTCAGATATACCCTAACTTTGTCTGTTTTGACCTTCATAATTTATTTAAAAGATTTCCTCATACCTGTAACCTATTTTCTGTCTTCCTATGCCTTTATCCAAAAGTAACATGAATCAGAATGGATTCTACAGTTCCAGGGTTTCTGGTACTTGACAGCTTACATACGTATTTCAGGATGGTTAAATAGTTTAGATACATAATAATATTATTTAAAATGGTACTTTAATTGACTCTTCACAAAGTTTCCTGTATTCTAGGTAATAAAGTTCCCTCTTTTATTCAATTTTCAAATGAACCATACTAAACCTAAAGCCATATTGAGAAGAAATGCCTTTGATGATGCAGGGGAAAAAAAAAAAGACACACTTCATATGATTTGGAGCCTCAGGGAAATCGTTATGAATACCAGTCTCATTATGCTACTGAAACGAGAGGTTAACAGAAGGTGACATTAAAAACATTACTGTAAGAACTTCAGAGTTAGCATCAACCTTGCCCAAAGCCACCATAATATAAATCAACTGTAAACAAATAATCTGAAGCTAAAGCTAATAATACCTAGAGTCATGGATCACACTTGTAGATTCTTACCCAGTTTGTCTACTTAGGGCCTGGAAATTTCTATATTTATGCATTTCCCTACATTAATCTTTATCTCATTTCGGTTAAGGTCCACTGTTACAAAGAATGCTAGTGGTTAAGTCTGAAAGTCTGTGTTAAAATTCAGACTTTGTCCAGTCAGCTTACATCTTGGTCTTCCGTTTCCTCTGCTGTCAAAGTAAAGACTCTCCTCTCAGCTCTAAACTTCTAGAATGATTTAATTTATCACTATCAAATCTGTTGTTTTTCAGCCCCAATACTATGCTAAAATTATTAACATTACCTTTAGTTTAAAAAATGATTTATTGACATCTGACATTTGTACACACTTTCCTGTAGTAGTTTGTACTGATCTTTCATAGATGACTGAATAACAGTGTGAACTTTGTTGCCTACATGCAATGAGCAGATCATATGCCACCCTGGATGTAAAAGTTGAAGAGTGGAACAAAGAGGATCTGTTGAAAAAGTGCTAAAGAAGGTGTGATTTCTGAGGCAGGTTCCACTTGTATTCTGTTCAGTGAACCAATTGATGCTCAATTAGAGCTTCTGTTAAATGAGGTTAAAATTCATCTCATTTGCATGTGGAGAAATTTATACTATTGCTCAATGAAGCTGCAACTAGGTCAGAGTTGAGAAATAGATGAAAATGTGTGGCTAACTGCACCAGCAGAGTCTCAGTTGATTCTTGGCTACAGCATTTAGTGAAACAAGCAGTAACTCATTTGCATCTACAGATCTACAGCTTCTCTATTGGATTTTGGCTAGAAAATAGATAAGATGAGAGGATGGCTTCTGAAAATGGGAAATAAGAGCCCCTGATTTTAGACTGAAAATACTACAAGACTTCTCACTTGTTTTCTTGAAGAAATTTACCATAAAGAATCTTTCATGTTTTTAGAAGACATTGATATCTTACCTGATGCTTTAGTTCTTAACAGTTCTGATGGTTTACTTGGTTCTCCAATCCCAATGCTGTTCCCAGCAACAACACGAAACTCATATTCCACCCAAGGACTCAAGCCAACCACTGTCGCATTGTATGTCTTACCATTGAGAATTTCTGGAACTGAAAATTAGGGGACATTTCAGGTACCTAAACTAGCACTGGTTAACAACAATCATTTGTTCAATCAAACAAATCACCGTATGTTTTAGAAAATTATCCAAAAACGCTTGTGTCACCTACCTGTGGAAACAGCCTGCCAACCCACAGAAAATGGTGTCCGAGCCTGAATACTAAATATTTGAATGGGGCTGTTATTATCTGAGCCTGGTCTCCAGCTTAGTTGAGAAGTAGTACTGGAAATATGTTCCACTTCTACATCTTCTGGGGGACCTGGGGGACCTTGAAAAATATGTTTTATGGTAACTGTATTGGAAATTATTATATTCATTTACTTGGGACAGGGATAGTCTATCTGTTATGCTTAAAAATAAAATACTGAACATAATATATTTTAGCACATTATTTGAGTGTGTTAAAGCCCTATTAATTCACCTTACATGGTGAGAGATTAATTTAGAAATGTTTCCTTTGAAGATTAGAAAGTGCCAGTCATGGGATGGTTGAATATCATCCGATAGGAAGCTAATCTCAAAAATTGAGAACCACTCTTGTCCATTCCTCTCTCAAAAGCTGACTCAAATAAGTGCAACTGATAAAGAGACCTTCAGGAACACGTGAATTTGACCCTGCTCTGACAAGAATGGTTTATTATGAATAGAAAGTATAATAACATTTTAGGGACTGACACTGCTTGCTAAGTCTGACCATTCCTTATAAAGAGACAGAACCTACTCAATTCAATATCCATATCCATGCCCACAACCTAGAATCTTGGAGTTTAGAAAATAAAAAAAAAAATCTGCACTATTTACCTCACTTCTTTATTATAATATAGTTACTCAAAGATCTATCATGTACGTATTAACACTTTTGATTGTGAATAAACCATGTACTCATTTATTTTCACCATTTATGCTTACCTCTCACAATGATCTCAGCTATAGCTGATAAACTTTCTAGAGTTGTTTTTACTGTGCATAGATACTTTCCTGAATGATTTAACTGAATATTTCTTATCATCAAATCCCCAACAGATTCCTGCAGATAGAAAGGAAGCCAGAGATAAAAACATAATCATACCCAGCAGCACCCCCTCCTTTTTTTTTTACAGCTGGATAAATACAAAATATGAGGCAGCTCTGAAATTAGGGGATATACTAGTATCATTATAGTTTCTCATATTTGACCCCTTTTATTACCCCCTTTATTATAATTGCCTCTAGAACACAAGCACTTCTGTGAAAGACAAAACAAAAAAACAGATGCAGCTTCATAAGCAGACAGTGATGATCCATGCAAATAAATATGAGGAGATAATTATGAAAGATGTTGATTCATGTAAAAGACTTGAGTCATTTTATTAAGCACTTAAAAATTCCAGCAACTTACTCCTCCAATCCTCTCAAAATGAGCCACTCCTTTTTTTAAGTCTATGACATCTCCATTGAAAGACCATATAAACACAACTTGAATGGATGGATCATGGGACACCTGGCATGGTAGGACTATACTCTCGCCAACTGTAACATCCATTTTGGAAGGTGGAACAGTAATAACAGTCCTCTCTGTTGAGAAAAAAAATTATTATAATAGTTTATAAAATGCTAGCATATGGCTATCAAATACATATTTCGAATGTTTTTGCCATTGTTTGAAATTGTATCTATATGACATGAAGTTTTTCTATATTTAATATGGAAAATTTTTTGCACTTTTCAAATATTTCTACATTAGTCAAAATTGCGTATTATTTGTAAGAAGAGTATAGACATATTTTTACTTATGCTTTATATAAAATTAAATATTTCGTACAAAACTGTGGACCTTCAAAGAGAGCCTTCCATACATAGAGACTGCATCACACTATTTTTATTATTTTTTTATTCTGAAATTCCAGCCAAAACATTCCAATCTGCACACTGAATATAGCTCAAAATAGTCTACATTAATTTCATAATGAATAAGACAAATTATGTCCCTAAAATCATAACTACTATAGTTTATATTAAAAAGAGATTTATAATCATAAGCATGTATATTCAATGTTGTACAACATATTTATTCTATTTCTTACATAGTTGTGGTAATTTTCTATTTTAGCTCAAGGTGTACAACATGAATAAGAAAGAAATGATTCTTTTTTTACCCAGATTTTGCAATGTTAGAGTTACACATCTATCATAAAAACTCTTCCCTCCATAAATATGAGTCACAATGTCAACAGTTGGTCTATTGGTCCTACCGTTTCATTGGCCATTTCCAAAGGACAATTCCAAAAAGTGTTCCAATTGGACTTTTGAGTCCTATGTTTCTGTGGTTAAAAGAGACTCATAGTGATAGATCATTTTTGACTACATATTTTATAACAAAATACATAGTTTTGATTTTAGAGGACTAAAATTTGACTAAAATGGCAACTCAGCAAAGAAAAAAATGTATTTGGATTTAGATATGCACTATTTTACCAAAGTAAAATATTTTTAAAGAGATTGGCATTTAAAAATTAGGGGTTTTGGCAATTTATAGTGAAAAAATAAGTTTAACCCTCTAGGATATGGAGTAAAACTTTTCCTTCTAGCTTCTTCGTGCTGCTCAAGAAATCAAAGAAGCATTCAGATTTAATTTATATGTTCTTAAAGATGAGTGTGCTATTATACTTTATCAATAGTCTTTAAGTATTATTCCAACATTAAAAAGTTGTGACTGTTTTCTTACTGAAGATTTGGGAGTGAAAAGTAAGAAGTCGTAATCTTGGGCTTTTAAGGTACATGTTGATGAGTCTTTGAAAAATAAAAGTGCATGTAATATTTCTGAATGTAATGGAGAAAATCGAACTTATTCTACATCAAATACTTCATATTTTCACATTTTCAAGATGTGAAAATTTCTTTATTATATTAGACATATATACTTTTTATTCTAGTTATTTCTGAGGAAAAGTTTGAAGAATGATTTTTGTGGACCAAGTCCATACTTAATTCCAAGCCTTCTTCACATGTCTCCCTCAGAGGAAGGATAAGTAATAACCAGGATTTCAATAACACTTTGTAGGACTAGAGAATATTTTCCTTCTTGTAATTTCTCTGGAAAAAATGTATCACAGATATCTTATTTACACTTACAGGAAGATGAGTTAGCTAATTGAATGTGTTGGTAGAGCAAAGCTGCTCTTAAAGTTTTAGATCATGCAATTAAATTAATTTTTAGACATTAAAAATGACAGCCAATCCTTCCATTTATGGCACCACAAAATGGTAATACTAGGCAGATCATTCTCTATACACATAGCTCGTTGGTAGTATAGTAGTAATGCCTGAAATTTCATGAGTAAGTAATATTTGTATTATAATTTATCATAATGTGTGCATGTTCTCACTAGTTAACTCATTTATTAACTAATATTGATAGAACACCTACCAAATTCCAGCTGTCTGCTAAGTATTGGAAATATAATGGAAGAAGGAAGAAAGTAGCACCGAATAAAAATGATGGATATGGTGCTTGCCTTCACAGAGATTTAAGTCTTAAAAGGGAGGCTGACATTAATCAAAGCTCAATCAGAAATACATACTTACTACCGTGATCAGTGCCGTATACTAGAAGTAAATTATTGTATTAAAATAAAGATTTTTGAGAGGTCAGTTCATTGAGAAATAGTTTTTTCAGCTGAGGGTAAACGGCAAATAGGAATTACCTAAGTAAACATAATAGGCAGGGAGAAATCATTGCATTTACTATGCAGGCAAGAGCATTTACAAAGAGTCTGTGTGAAGAAGAAAACTGGTGGCAGATGCAAAGCATTCATATTGCTGGAAGTCTAGTATTTGAGAGAAATACAGGAGTGAATTTGGGGAGTATGAAGCTTGATGATAGTCATAGTCAAAATGTAAGCCTTAGGTGTTTTTAGGGCCAACTACATAATTTTCAGGTCATAGTATGAAATAAAAATGTAGGGAGCCTTGTTTGAAAAATAGGGAAAATGTTTCTATTAAGGTTACTAAATATAAAGGAATTTGCTTTAAAAATAACGTATTATAAAATGTAACAGGGTAATAGTGACACGAGTAACAGCATAAACATACAAATTGCAAAAAATACATTTTCTTCAGTTTTATACAATACATCAATTTATAATACTTTATTGAAGTTATATCTTGATAACAAGATTTTTCCCACTTTTCTATAAATTTATGTTTTGAGCAACTTCATTTTCAAGTGATGTAATTGATATCAGTTGCTCATGGCAAATATAAAATCAATTTTTTTCTTTTTTTAAATTGAAGTATAGTTGATTTACAATTCTGTGTTAGTTTCAGGTGTACAGCAAAGTGATTCAGTTATACATATATATTCTTCAAATTCTTTTTTGAAAGATTATTACAAGATATTAAATATAGTTCTCTGCTATAGAGTAGGTGCTTTTTTATCTCTTCTTGATAATTTTTGATTTCTGCAAAGATCTTTCTATTGATGCAACTGTTACGGAACTGTTGAGAGAACTTTATAGGTTGTGACAACTTTGGGATAAGTTACTGGTAAATTATTTTGAAATGTGAATTTTAGATGTAAATTTAAATCGTGGAATTTTATATTCTTTGGACATACCCTGTAACTTGTAGAGGTTGCACAAGAAACTGAAAATGGCTTAATGGTTTGTGTACAATCCAAAATTCCTGTTTATGCATTCTATTGCTGTTATCTTCAGTTATAAGGGAATACTCCTTAATAATTGGTTTACCTGGAGCTTTATATAAAAATACTTTGAGTAGAATAATCTTTAATTTCTATTTCAAACCTCTGGATATTAGTTTTGCAGTGTTGCACACATTTTCAAAATCATGTATGCTAAACTCTTGAGAATTCAGGTAACTGTGATATGCCTTGTTTCAATGTCCATGTATAGGCTTTTATTTCCTCATACCTTACTGACAAAACTTACTAGCTGGGCAATGATAGTTCCTATCTTGGTGCCCAGGGTGAAGAGTTAATTACATATGTCACCCAGACATCCTCTGGGGACAAATCGGGAAGTTGACCTCTCCCAGTGGATCCTGGCACTGACTGCTTTTAGAGTCCCCTGTTCTTACCAAGCCCTTGCTATCATCCATTGAAGTTTCTGTGGCTGCTGCCATCATCACCTCTGCTAATCTGGGCCCAGGTCCTGATGTGCCCACCTCCTCTGAGCCTTAGCTCTTTTGGCTGCCATGAGGCATGTGGGTAGACATGGTACAACCAGTTATGCATTAATGCTGCCTGCTTGGTGCACAGACCTGAGCTTGTTTTCACGCAACAGCCAGTGCTGCTGCTGAACCATAAACACTTGTGTATGCTACCGTCCAGCATATCTCCTCTGCTCATGTGCATGTTCCAGTGTCCCAAAAGATTTCACAGAGCACAAGTCCAGAGACAAAATGATCAAGAATTTCAAGATGGTGATAGTAGATCATTAGACCAAACATGGGGCATATGTCAGCATGTGGTCCTTTGTGACTTATTTGCACACTGATGAAACCAACCCTTGATGCCATTTTAAAAAAATTGCAGAAGAAAAGTGAGAGGTCTTAAAAGGGTGAATCAGAGTTAATAAAGAGTATGAAGACATACTAATATCTTAGGGTAAAAAAATGAATTATATTTAAAAGAAGTAGCTTCTGTGTGGCAGACTTGTTATCCAAAAACATGGAATGTAAGATTACTTGAGCATAGTTCCCCCTGTAAATACCTCCTTTGAGGGTGAGGGGGTGCATGGACAAGGACACTTGTAAAGACTGTATTCTCTCCCCACACCATGCAGACTTGTTCTAATCCTGTGTTGGTTCCTCTGCAACAGCCACATGGCCACCAGCTGCTACCCTAGATGTTTCACTTCTGCAACCACACA
This sequence comes from Camelus bactrianus, assembly GCF_048773025.1. Classification (NCBI taxonomy): domain Eukaryota; kingdom Metazoa; phylum Chordata; class Mammalia; order Artiodactyla; family Camelidae; genus Camelus; species Camelus bactrianus. The sequence continues at coordinate 12,608,531 of NC_133555.1, forward strand.
CAGCTCCAGCTCAGAACTAGAAGTGAATACCCACAGAGACAAAATCACACTTGCAGAGAATGGGAGTGTGGTTCTTGAGCGGGAGAAACACACAATTTTTGATGCTTTTTTAGGGAAAGGACAAGGAGTATGCTGTAGTTCATCAACAAGTTCAGACTCCTCCTTTGCATACATTTTAACTTCTTAAGAAAGTCTAACATCAGAGAGATGTTTTTTCAAGCTATTGAGATCACTCTTAAGAAGTGGAGGGATGTATACACACACATCAGTCTACTCCTTACCTGTGGGTGCATATATACCAGTGGAGTAGGTGCGGTAACATGAGGCTCATTATTAACATGGAAATACATGTTGGTATTTATGGATAAGTAAGAACATTCTGGCCTGAATTATAACAAATTAAAAAGAAGGGAAGTCAACATTACTAGATTATCATTTGTGAAACTTTGAAATTCTTTAAGCCTCTTTCTCTGAAACAAAATAGAGGGATAGTTATTCTTTTTCATTTCATATAATTATATTTGTCTTGCCTATTCCTTAAGTATTTATAAAACTTCTACTCCAATGTTAAAAAATTTAGCATGAATTTCCTGGAGAATGATTTGAAAATGTGAATTTCTCTACTTGCAACAGAAATACTGATTCAGCAGGTCTGCAGAGTGAACTTAATATATGGATTTTTAACAGGTTGCTTCTTCAGTTAATACTGATGTCAGTTTAGGCCCAGGCTTTGAGAAATATTGCCTTAGGTTTTCAAATTTGAGTCTGAAATTTCTGTTTAAGGAAAATCCAAGCTATATAAAATATATTGTCAGAAAGTCAGCAATGCTTTGGATCCAGAAAAAAGTCATATCCAGTAAAATGTTCTTGATTAGTATTGCTTCAGAAATAACATCAGAGATAAAGATGGACTTCCAAGTTATACAATTAATTAATTCTGCATACTGTATTTGCTTTTAGAGTTTCATAGTACATTTTGGCATATTAAAATCTCTGTAAATTCCTGTATTAAAGAAACTTTAAAGTTTATTTAATTCTAGATTTCCTACATTTACTAGATATGGAATATTTTTAATTCATATAATAGCTCTTAATACATCTTGGGATATAAAGAGTTTTAAGGAGCAATGTTTAGAAATATGCCTTTCATGATTGAAGAGGGTTAACATACACAAATATATACACATATGTGTGTCTGTATGTATACATAGTACATATATAAATGAACATTTATGAGACAATCATGTAAATTTGAACTCTGAAAAATTTAGAAGTAATTGTTAGTTTTTTTAAGATAAGAAAACTGATTTATTGTTATGATTATCAATCCCAAGTAATGTGTACATGGGTGTTCCTCGTACTATTTTCTCTACTTTTTCTGTGTGTTTGTAATTTTCAATAATAATAAAAGACAGAAAGAAAGGAAATGATAGAGGTAGTCAATATTTATATACAGAATAGGAATCTTTTCCATTCAGCTTCTAAAGGGATGTGGACTGACCACTTTTGAAGCTTATCTTCAATATATATGACATGCATACATTAATGAATAGTTCATAAAATTACAGATTTTTAGTATTTACTATTTCCATGCTATTTCACTGAGATTCAATTCGTATGAAAACAGCTTTATCTAACAATCTCATCCTTAAGAAGTAGAAGGAAACACTGAGTAAAATAAATTATGCTTTTGATGAATAGCTTTACTCAAATTCACATTGTCACAATAGACAATGATGATCCAGAACACATCTTTTGTTACAAGAGCCTCAGGAGGCATAACAAGTAATATAAAAAATTTCTGTCTGTATTGTTTAGCATGGTTTCTTTACACACAAGTGGGACTTGTCCCCTGTATCCGAACCCAAACATACATTACATATGATGACCCACAGGTACATTTTTACAAGCCAGGGATAGCAATCCATCATGTCATTGGTCTTTCTTGAGCATCCAGAAAAAATTATTTTGGTCACTTTTTGTTTGTTTGTTTCTTCTGTGCTTTTAACTCAGTTGGAATCTCCATCTGTGAGTGATCATTGTTCAGTGTCATTGTTCAGAATAATAAGTGCTCAGGTGGTTCTGAAGTTAGCAGCTCATCTCAAAAGATTGACACATGTTACAAAAAAATCACCAAACCTTTCTTTCACTGCATAAGTGATTCTGCCTTCATTTATCTATGTCATTTTAGGAAATATTGCAAAGATGTCAATATAAAGTAAATTAGTGTGTAAATAGCACTTCAAACAGGTGACACAATTCTGTGATATTTTATCTCATTAGTTAACTTGCAAAGACTAGAAATAAAAACTTTTAAAAATTTGGTCCACTTTCTAATTCCTCGGAATCTCAAGTTAGCCTCAGATTAACAAATTAACTCTTCCCGTTGCTCTTACTTTCTTCCATTTATGTACTTCAAGCTGCAATCATATTCTTTCTATCTATAGAAACTTCCTTAGCTTTTCTTTTACTGCAGATTTATAGTGATGGGTTCTCTGAAGTTTTGTTTGTGTGAAATCATCTCTATTTTTCTTCATTTGAGAGAATATTTTTGCTGGGAAGAGAATTGGTATTATTTTTCAGTCCATCCAAAGGTCATTCCATTGTCTTCTGGATTCTCTTCATTCTGTTGTTGTATCAACTGCCAGTCTCATTGTTATTCTTTTGAAGATGATGATTTTTTATCAAATGACTTTTCTTTCCTTTGACTTCACTGCTATGTGCTTATTCAAACTTTCCTTTGTGTTTATCCTAACTAAATGATTTCCTCAATAGATGCCTGCTGTTGTTTTCAGCTTTTTAAAATCCCTGCCAAGTATGTCTTCAAATGACTCATCCCTCATTTTCTTGATTCCCATCTCTGCTCCTTTTGGAACCACAATTCAATGTGTGTTAGAGGTATTCACCATAAACAGTATGTTCCTTATGTTCTTTTTTAGCTTTCTTATTGCATTTTCTCAGCCTATTGAATATTTTATATTCACATGTCCTCCTCTTTACTAATCTTCTTCTCTTCTATATCTAATCTACTGTTTATTCAATCCATTTTGTTCTTAATTTTAGCTTCTATATTTTTCACTTCTGGAACTTCCAGTTGATTTTTAATATATGCCATTGCCCTTCTGAAATTCTCCTTCTTGTCATCTTTTTTAAAAAGAAATACTAATCACAATTATTTTAAAACCCTTGTGTAACAACTTCCATATTCATGCCAGCTGTGACCTGTTACTACTGTCTGATTTTTCTCTGGGTTCTGGTCATTTGGTCCTGGCTCCAGCTATTCTTTTTATGAAAAGCCAGGCCTGTGGCTCAAAATGTAAATATTTTCATTCTGTTATATTTTTCCCAAGATGATTTACTTTTTTAATCAGGCAATTGAAAAGGAGGAGAATCTAGTCAGGAATTGGTACGAATTGATTCTGAATCTCAGTGATTTTAAGTCCTGGTTAATTTTACTGTTTCTATTACTAGAACATAGTCCCTTAGGTGTCTTCTTTCAAAATTCAGTTGTTTAGCAGGCCTTATTCTACTTGGTTTACTTTGAGCCTTACTTTTTTGTCCATCTAGCACTGTGAGACTACTAAAATTTTTGCTTGAGAAATTTTCTCATTTCTCTTTGGATTCTTGTATTTCTGATTCAAACTGTTTAGAAATTGACAGGAGAAACTCCAATCTGTGCCTTTCCTTTTTCTAGAATATTATCCCACATATTGAAAACACCTTGGTTATTGTCATAATTTCTTTAAACTACTCTTTTTATTTAAAAAAGATTTTTATAATATTTGTGGTTAATATTGGTGTGATGGTGTGATAAAGCTACTTCAACTGGTCAAGAAAGAAGTTTCTCCAATATTATTAATATTTAATAATAGAGTATGTATAGGATTGAAAATATTCAGTTGTCTGATAGGTTAAGTAAGATGAGAACTGAGAACTGACCACTGGTTTAACAATGTGGAGATTACTAGTTACCTTGTTAGAGTAGTTTTGATGAAATAGTAGGGGAAAAAGGCCTGGTTGCATGGATTCAGAACAGTTGATCAGAAGAATTGGAAAAAGCAACTTCTTATAGACAAATTTTAAAGGAATTCTGCTGTAAAGGAGTATAGTCAAATATGGTAGTAGCTGGACAGAAAGCAAGATCAGAAAAAGACTTTTTTAAAATGATGAAAGTAACAGTATGCAACTATGATGATGAGAATGATGCATTGGAGAGGATAACAGAGATTAAAGAGACAAAGTGAGGGAAAGGGGTGGGGGGAGAGAGAGAAAGTGTTGGAGTGATGTCCTTGAATGTGGGAAAGAATCGTATCTAGCATACAAGCAGATTTGAGTTCATGACCTGCTATTTCCCAAATTGTGTTTTCTTGATTACATGATAAATTTTGTTCAAGCTAAAAATAACTGAAGCTTGACTTTTTCTGAGTATTAGTGGCAAAAATAACGTCACAATAAAAAATAGGACATACAGTATCCGGGTGAAGATACTTGATTAAACACAGTATATATTTTCAGTTCTTTATAAATATCTAATAAATGATGCCAAGAAGAATTTGTTTCTAGGAGTTAAATCTACCAAAACAGAGATCAAAAACGTAGAAAATATTTGAGAAACTGGAATGAAGCTGAAAGATTTCTAACTGACCTACCATAAAGCGCAGTCCTAGGCTGGCAGTGGGAAGGCTGAGGAGAAACTCATTTAGCATGTCCCCCTTTTATACTTTATGAATAGGATTCTAGTTGGTCTCTAGAGTGTTTTTCCATCTCAGAAGAAAACGAATTATTCTCCTGAGAGGATATGAAGCAGAGTGTCTCTGAACTGTTGGTCACCACGCAGAGCTGAGGGTGAGAGAATTCTACTGAAAACAGGGCACTTAAGAAACAGGTACATAGTGAATGTTGAGAGTCATATATTGTAACCTTATTCAGCTCTGAGGGTGCTGTCTGCCAGGTCTTTGCTCCCTAGGGAGGAAACCAGGGGTAGGAGGTAAGGGACAGTTGTCCTGGGGATCTGATGAATCTAAGAGAAAAGATCTAAATATGGTGACCTTAAGAGTCTCCCAAGGAAATATCCTGGCCAGATGACCTAAATGTGAAGACCAGTCGTTCAAAAAGCCCCATACTTGATCAGAGCTTTTTATAAGACTTTTAGTGCCCCACTGTTAAATATGAGCAGACAACTAAGATTGACAAAGTATTTTTAGACACTTCTTAATAAAGGATAAGAGTTAAAACAAAGGAGAAGAAAGCAGTATGAAACAACAAAGACTATGCACAAAAAATAAACTAGAAAAGAGGAAAACTATAGCAATATTTTCAGAAGAAGAGGAAAAAAAGCAAGATGATATATGAAAGAACAGCCAAAAAATAAAAGGACACTTAGGAAATTTTTTTTAAATATCAAAAACAAAAATACCATAAAAGATCTGGAAGATAAATTTGGGAAAACCTCCTAGAAGGTAAATAAAAGCCATAAAATGGATATAAGGAGAGAAAAACAAGCAAACAAAAATATATATAATACATATATACATGTAGATGAATTATATCTACTACCTAGCTATATATAATTAAATAAAACATAATAAATTATAGATAGGTACTTACATATACACATAAACTCAAAGTTATCAGTTTAAGAAATGTAAGTATTAAATAATAGGGATTTCAGAAAAAGGAATGGAATAAATTATTATTCAGGAAGGTATTCCCGAACCAAGCAATATGAGTTTCCAGGGTGACAAGGTACACCAAATGCCTGATATAAAGGTAAATGGATTTACACCATTGCACATCATCATGCAATTGTGGAACTCTGGGGAAAACAGACTTCTAGAGAGAGGGAGGAAAGATGTCACAAACAACAGGTCAGAAATCAAAATGGTTTCAGCTTTCAGAACAGGGTAACATGCCCAGGTTTCTGAAGGCATGATTTGCAATGCGAAATTCTATTTCCAACTAAACAATCAAATGTAAACATAGAATAGACATTTTCAAACACGAAAGATCTCAGAAAAATTGCATAACTCTTCATTGTTTTCTTAAAAATCCATTGGAAGATGCGTTCTACCCAAATGAAGGAATATGTCAAGAGAAAGTCATGGTACTTAGGCAACTAGGCTTCCCGCACAACCACAGATAGATATTGAAGGGAGACAGTTGAGATAGAATTGAGAAATGAATTGTTGTCAAATGCATTGAAAACTAAGCAAACAGACAAACAAGAAAATTACTAACCCTAGAGAAAGCAAGCACAGGAAACTCAGAGCTAATACTCTGAAATAAACCCTGCACAGATAAAACAAACCAAGAAGAAAATCAGTGTGGTGACATCTTTAATTCCCCATCTCCAGCAAGCCAGAGATGGAGGAGTTTTTAATGTTTATTTACTATGCTTTTCCTCTTTATACATATACTTGCATTAGGCTGGGCTGTTTTATATTCTCTTAGCCATAACAAGATAATCTGCTCAGACATGTATTTTATAGATTAAAATCTATATGCAGCACTTGGTATTTATATTATATTCCACCACAGACAGAATATAATTTAATTCCAGTGCACAAAGTAACCATGTTCAATATATTACAGTTTCCCTGCAGTTACCATTACCCATTTATCTTCCACTTCAATGTTTAAATGATTTAGAACAAATATTCAAAGGTTACCATGAACTCCAGAATAAAAGAAACAAATGAAGAAACATTTGGAGAAAGTGATTGTCTACAACTTGAGTTGTCTAAGTAAGAAAACAAGTCTAAATATCATGCAAGGTAACACTGAAAAATTCCCTAGCAAGTAATAATGTAAAATGTTAACACAGATCTTCTATATTAGCAAGTAATCAAAACAGGCCCTGACATCTATTTAAAAAGAGCATGCACTGTAGATTCTGCTTAATGAATTAAATATGCCAACTACTCAGTTTCAAGGCGGTTAATATATATTTGGTAATGACTATTTATGGCATCATATTAATATTTCCTATAAATAGATAATGTTCACTCAGTCCTCCAACTATAACTTTATGCTGGGTTGTAGTAAAACATCAGGTTGAAGCAGTCTGTAGTTTTGTAAGAGATGAAAATAGGAAATTTTATTTTGCTTGGCTCCAGGACCTAATGGAAAGAAAATGTTTTCTTCTGAACATTTACATTAGGATAAGGAGAGATGAAATGAAAGGGGGGGAAAAAAGCCAGAAGAGGAGAATCTGTCAATTCATCCGATTATTTTCTCCCGTCTGCACTCCTTTGTCCCTATTCCTATCCCGTTCCTTTTTTTGACTTGAAAGAATTTGCTAACTGCTTCCTTGAATATTCAGGATCCATAGACTAAAAAAACAGAGCTTGCATCTGAGGGTCTTTTATGTTGTAATAACATATATTATTCTTAAAAAAATGGCACTAGATCTTGAATGATCACTGTGTTAGTTCAGAAATAGAATGCCCAGGCAACAGAGGTGTCTAATTTCCTTTAGCCTCAGAGTAGAATCAAGAAAAAATTACCAAACTTCTAGTTTCTAACCAAATACTCAGGGCAGAAGTGTGTACAAGTTTGAGAAGGAAACAGGAGACAAAGGTATTTATAGTTCAAGATATTTTTACTGCACAGACTAAAGCTACTGTTGGCTAAAGTTTTGTTTACCTTTGTTCATTTTTAATAAAAACAGAAGGTTGATAGCTAGCGGTTTAAGCTGAATGATGGAAACCAGATACCAAAGAGTATATACTATATAATTGCATTTGTATGAAATCTGTGGCAGAAAAACAATCATAACAGTAGTTGCTTCTGGGGGAGGGGTGGGTTAAGAAGGAGCATGAGGCAAAGTTCTATAGGATGATGGTAATGTTCTATATCTTGGAGTTTGGGGTTACACAGGTGTATGTATTTGCCGGAATTCAGCAGAAGTCTTCTTTAAATTTATATATTTCATTATATATGTAACATTTACCTCAAATAAAAAGAGTATAAATAAATACTGAACTCTGTTTAATAAATGAAAACTGAAGTTTTAATGGGAAAATACTAATATCTGTAAATTATTTTTATTTTCTCTGAACTTTAAACAATGTCACATAAATGTGTCTTATGTAATTATTATTACATAAAATTACTGGAAGATAAAATAGAAGGAAAAAAGACATCTGCAACTTAATAACACAAGGACCTTGACAAGTACTTTTAGCAACCTATGCCTCAATCTCTCCTTGTGTAAAATGAAAATTTTGATCATCTGCTTCAAAGTGTTGCATGAGGTTTCAATGACATGATATACATAAAGTTATCTATCACAGTGCTGGAACAAAGTATGTATTTAATAAAGGATACTTAGTAATGATAATAAACAATACAACATCAATCACAGCAAAAACACATTAAGATCTCATGCTTGTTAGTAATAGAACTAGTTAATCAAATTCCAAAGTCTGTGCATCCTGCTGCTTTGAGAAGTGGTTTGCACGCATCTGTCTGGCCTCTCTAGTTGTCATAAACCATGAGCTGTACACTCCCTGTTTTTATTAAGGATAAATAAAGCAAAACATTAACCAGTTACAGGTTTAATCTCTTCAGTGAACAACTTCTTGAACAATCAAAAAAAAAAGGTGCAAACCTATAATTCATTAATACCTGTCCTTTACGTTATATATTGTACAATGTACAGTTTTAAAAAACTGCTTAACATACCTTTAAATATTATGAGTGATATGTGCTACATTTTAAAAAGACTATGAACTAAATTGTTATGAAGACCAAGATAATATTGGCATTATTCTGTTAGCTTACCTGAATGCTTTTTGTTTGTTTTCTCCTTTATACTTGAAGAGATTATGGAATTCACATCTCAAGAACTCACTCAGCATTATGTTAAATATTGGAAGGGAAAGAAAATTTCATTTCAAGCCAGTATAAAAATTTACTATATGTATTTTTCACCTTAAAAATACTTCCATTAATCATTTATAAAGTCTCCTTTCTATTAAAATGCTTTAAATCATTCTTTGCAGAAAATTGGGTGTAGAATTAAATATTTGGAGAAAGATATTAGCAGTATTGGGAGACTTTTCTGTAGCAGTACTTGCCACCACTGCAATATGACAGTTATATTCCTTCGTGTCTTGTCATTTCTATGAAACTGAATTTTTGGTTTACTCAGTAAAGCTAGGCTTCTCAATACACCTGTCCTCAACACCTCAAATCCTTTAAACTGCTGTGTAAAGCCACAGAGTTTCCAATTATCTACCTATCTTGTTATGTCTCTTAGTGAATGTAGAACCATGTTAGCGAACACCGTCATTCTGCTGGAGAAAATGGATAGGCCACTCTCTATGCTGCTATAATAAAGACTTCTATCACAAAGAATAAACAACTAAATGAGCAGCAATAAACTTAATTTGCACATTAGATATGCTTTTCCAAGTTCCGACATTTCAGTTGAAAATAATGCTGAAGCAATGAGGCCTATAATTGAACATCCAAAACTTCTCCAGTGGGGAAACAAAAACAAATGTTGCCTGCAAACAAGATCATTTTTATAGCCTGCTGTTACTCTGCTTTTTAATAATTTTCCAAATGCCAGATCAAATAATTTCCTCTTTTATGCGATTTTCATATACCTCTTAGTGTATGTACACATTGTAATGTTAAGTCCTCCAAAATGAAAACATTTAAACTCTCTTTTCTTTTGATTCCGTGTATGCGCTTATGGAACATGTCCTGAAATTGCACTGGGCATCTTCTGAGGCTCTAGCAAGGCTAGTGCTAATTGCACTCCCAATGTTTGAATGGCAAATTGCTTTATCCTGCTGCATTAGTGAAAGAGAAATTTCTGACATACAGTGAAGATAACCTCAGAATCCTCTTAACACAGATAAGCCATATCAGCTAAAAACTAAGCTAGAAAATATCTTACTCTTGTAACTATTCTCTTTTTACATGTTATCTAACAACAACACTTCTTGCATGACTGGGGCTGATAAGTGAATTCAAGGAAAGATGATTGTTTTATCAGCTTTACTGAAATTTCTCATTTGTTCCTTACCACCCTATTACCAGTAAGGTCACTATAAGCTGATTTTAGTTTGAGAGACAAAATTACATTTGACTCTCTAATGACAATCAGATGATTATTGTAGACAAGAAAATACAGCACACACACACAGGTACCCATCACACACACACACACATACATATACACAGAAGTATTAAGTCATTTTAACCATATGGTTGCAGTCTTAATAGTCAAGAAAATGGTTGAATCAATGCATTGTATTACGATTTCTTCTTAGACTAAAGCTTCAAATGTTTAGGTAATAAAATAATATTTTTGGCAATGATACATTCAACATTCCCACATGAGGGGGAGTTAGAGATAACAGTCTAGTTAAGAGGATATGCTGATGGTAGACTTATCTTAGAACTATACTTGTATGGAAATCCCCAGTTTAATAAAGATTATACACTTTAGACCAATAATAAAGCAAACTTTCTAAAGATGTTCTTATCCAACTGTACATATTTTATGTTTATGTAGTTTTTACACATGTGTGTGTTATTATGTATGTATGTTTTTATATCGCATGTAATGTTAATTGTCAGTGGCAAAGAAGCAAAAAATCCCCAAATCTCCTTAAAATGGCATGTGGCTATTTAATGAAGGTTAAACATAACAAACATGATTTCCTTCCCATTATTAAATATAAATGACGGAAAAAATAACTTGATATTCATGCACGCTGACATATGGCATTTTTGTGTATGTAAATCATCCTCAGGTATTGTGCTGAAAATAACAGAACAGTGAGCTCTCTCCATGAAGTCTTTAGGATTTTCGTGTATCTTCATATTTGTCCCACGTTGTAGAGAATGGAGTTCTCTATGTTTATTTGAATTAAATAACTAAAAACCCTGAAATTGGGAAAGTGAGAGCATTTAGAAGTTTGTTATTTTCTTTAGATGCTCTTTGTTGCAAAGTATTCTAAGTGGAAATACTGAAAAATTGAAAACTTTCAGATTTTAGAACAAAAGTCAGGATAGAAATTATCTCTGAGAACTAAGGGGGATAAGAAAAGACTCATTCACTGAATCAATAAATATGTACTGAACACACAGAATTCCCAGGACTGTATTAGGACTTGTGAGTTCCCTGCCTTCTTTATGTTTCTTTTCTAGAAAAAGGGAAAGATAGAAAGAAAATACACATAATAAGTGAATTATATCATTTATAAAAGATGAAATGTGCTACAGAATAAGAAAAGAGTAGAAAACATGAAGGCGACCAGGAATGCAGATTGAGATAGTTTTGTTTCAGTAGCTCCAGCAAAGAACACTGTAAATAAACAAAAACACACCATTTTTTAAAACTTGAGTAACCTTATTTAGTTATTTTCTTACTCATAGAGAGAGTAGAGTACCTGAAGATGATGGATTCTTTTATGGACTATCCCAAAATGTATCTCAGCTTGTTTCTGTCCTAAGAATTAGCAACCTATCTAGTGAAAAACACAGCTAAGTTTCACTTCTGAAATATCCAACTGCTATCTTTAGAACTAAGTTAGCAGCTACTCCTGAGTTTTTCATATTTATGTGAGTCTTCTCCTTTTATGTTTCTTCCATTAATTACTAATGGACAGACAGCATGATGGTGCCAGAGGCTAAAGAAACATTTGAGGAAGAAAAACTATCCATATAGCTCAATCTACATTTTTTTTCCCTTAATCTCTGGGAATACATTATTGTATTTTAGCAGCAAAATAATTTGTCCCGCTCACCCATCACCAGTTTCTATGTAAACTGTCTTTGAGAAACTTCACTTCTACTGTTGATGCCTTCTATCCTTAGTATTTCATATTTTCATTCCTCTTGGATTTCTCCATACCTGGAAAAATTAACTGCAATGTCTTTTTATCCTTTAATATATTTTTATCTTCTCCTGTAATACAATGAATGCATTCCACCTGCACCTTCTTAATTTGAAATGAGATAATGAATCTCTTTTTTTGTTGCTTTGTTTTCCTTAATGGACATATTATTTCTTTAAACATAAAACATTCACACATTTCAGCATCTGGATATTACCAAAAATTTGCTGGAGAAATTCCCTATCATTAAATATAATGCATTTCCTGAAAGATTAAGTCCATCTCTGTCTTAAAAACCTGATGATAATACAATCTTAAGAAAGTGAGTTTTTCAAAATATGCCACAATAGTTGGATTTTGACACAAGTTCTATCAGTTATATTTCCCCTGGGTGTTTCAGACAATTGTTGACATAATGTAATAGACTTGAGAGAAAGTTGGCAGAAATATCTTCCAGGGATAAAAGGAGGTATTTATTTTCTTTGAGACATTCTAAACGATAGTTGAAGTGTAGTAGCTAACTGCTTTTTATTGAATATATTTATTTCTAATAGAAATGATGATAAAGCACCGATTGCTGAATTTAATCATTTGGGCTTAATTAGCTGCTCCAATTCCTCTATCAAGGCAATCATTTTTATCATCTAGGAGGCAATGAAATGATAAAAGTGACATGGCTTCCCCTAAACATACCAATTTTATGAGCTGAAATTTAATAAAGTGAAATAGCAAAGATGAGGAATAGATACGTCTAATACTAATTATGTCCCTTGGTGATATAAGTAGGTACATTTGGATTGATACTAGTTTAAAAGTTTGAAGAAGAGGATATTCAAGTTTATCATCCCAAACTGTGTGAGCTTATCTATGTTCTGTGATGGGAATATAATGACTTAGATGGACACTAATATTTTAATTTTTTCTCTTTGGAAAGATCTGCTTATTAAGGTGGATGCAAGAGAGTCTGCATTTTAGTAGTCATGCACGCGGAGTTTTATATATAAACTAATTATGTACTTGGCAGCCTTATATCCAGGTAAAATTTCCATACAAAACAAGAGTTTCTGAAGGAAATTTAACCAAGAAAAATACCCACTGATGTCTTCAAAACCATGGTCTCCCCACACTGAGGCATTTGTGAAAATCCAAAGATTTTAGGTGCAGATTTTAATTCTGACTAATTACCCACTGGACAGAATTTCAGCTGGCACGGTATTCACATCTACCATGCTATCCCACTGCCAAAGTGAAGCATGCTATTAATGAATATGGTAACATAACTCTTAGATTGTGAAATCAAATATTTCACATATGCTGTATGATACAGGATTGGCACTGTGATAGAGGTCATGATATGCATACATATCTCCAACATTCATCAAGTACAAATGAGGATAATAAAATACCTTTTACGACTAGGCTGCCCGTGTTCTTTGCAACACCAAACTGATTTGTAGCTATGCAAGTATATGATCCAGCATCCGACCTGGTAACGTTATATATCTTGAGGCTGCCATCCTCTAAGAGAAACACTCTAAAAACAAAATTTATAATTAATGGAAGTAAGGCTCTTTAAATTTGGTAAGCCTTAACTACTTATTTTCATTTTAAAGCATTACTAAATCATGGGTATATTTATTAATATGAATATTCCTTGCCTAATTCTGCTCTTAATTTGAGCAATCTCTGAATTTACATATTAGAATAGATGACATTTGCTTTTATCCTGACACAGTATTGATAATTATAATGCTATAACTCGAATTATCATTGCAGATTTCAATGCACGTTAAAAATGAAATGAGTGCTTGCTGTTACAATGCCCATTTGCTTGATTAATAACAAATTCGACTATTTATTATGCATTTTGAAAAGTCAGCTCTCTGGTGAAAACTGAACTTAACATTAGAGAAATGCCAATTTTCACATTGTGTATTTGTGGATTTATAAACCTGGTCTTACTTTGGACTCTTAGCCACCAAACAACAGGATTCTCAACCATGACAGTATTTGTCTGTGCTAGTGAACTGAAGGAACCCATCCATATGGTTCCATAGCCATAGGGCTAAGACCAATATTGTCACATGGTCTGTCTCATCGAAAAGAGTAAGAGGAGGAATAAAAAGGATGAAGGCCTCAAGAATCAGAGTGATTTAAATATTTCTAAAATACCTGAAGTCATATAGTACACAATGGAGGGATAGCTGTTTAAGAAGTTCCAGTCTTTCATGAAATTATTCTTACTAATTTTTTTCCTGAAGCTCAGAAATAGTTAAAAGCAAACATCAGGACACCATTGCAGTCAGCAGAAACCCTAAGATTGGTTTCTTGAGAAAATCACCATAAAATGTTTTAATCAGGAGAGAAAAAAAAAATGCCCAAGTTGATGTCTTATAAATTTAATAATTTTAACAACCCTCTAAAATCACTAGTGAGTGGGTATTCAGGATTCTACAAAAATAAATGATGAAAACTCATTTGTAGCAACAATAGTTTTTAAGGAAAGAAAAGGAAGACAATTGGCATGCATAACACATTCGTTAACAATAACAAGACAGTATTTTGTGTCATTACAAACATATCCTTATTTCTCTTGCATGTATCTATCAGCCAATTTTATGAAATTGGCTGAATTTTATGAAACCAGCTTCTGAAGTTGTATTTATTATTAGGGACCATTTCCATATTTGTCATCAAGTGAGTAGAGGGGGGTCACAATGTGGGTTTAGAATGTTCCATGGCACATACCAGATTTTTTTAACTCATTATCTTGGCATAGTCCCCAACAGTAGATGTTTGATATCTTATTTAATTTCTGAAATGTCTAGATTTCTTGATCCCAGTTTACATTAAGAATTGAATCATACTGTTAGTGACACAGTGAAAAAGCTGTTCCAGTATGCAGCAAACTTCTGGCCAAAACCAGTTCTTTATCTATTTGAGTTTTGTTTTTTTTTTTAATCTCTATCTTTTGGGTGCATTATTTACCTCTAGAATTTACAAATAACTAAGAATTTTTCAGCAGTACAGAAACATTAAATTTTGCCAAAACATTTTTTTAAATGTTAAAAATATATGCTAAAGGCCATCAGACAAACTTCTCAGCTAGTAAAGCCAGTGTTTATATGTCATGTAATTTTTCACTTAACTTTCAGAAAAGGATGATTTATATAAACAGTGGTTTGATATTACCCTGAGTTCACCACCCTTTTCAGTTTCATTGTATATGTTCAATAATGCTTCTTAAGCTTAATTGAAATTGTCATTGCTGAAACTGATTATTTCTTTTCAAATCCTAATCAGTCATTCGACATTTGTCAGGGTTGAGATACTCAGAAGGCAAACTAAGACTAGGAAAAATTAAAATCTGCCCAAGACTTGGCAGCTAATAAGCATTAAACAGAGAGTGAATTGAAAGTTAAACTGATTATCACTAGCAGGTTTTAGAACCATCACTTTGCCTTACTCGCAGTAAATAATTCTGCACATTGACTATGATCAAGAAGCTTCTGTTGAGTCATCATTAGATGCCCTTAAGATAGTCTTATGTTTGCTTCTCAAAATACGTTGTCATTCCAGACCTACTGAATCAAACTTTGCATTTTAACGTGATTTTCAGTCATTGGTATGCAGAATAACATTTGAGAACTTTGTTCAATTCATTGTAAATCAAACTTTAGCCTGTAAAAATTATCTTCATATCTAAATAAGAATCCATTTTTCATAAGATCAATATGCAAAAATGTGTAAAATAATAAAAAATGAGATTTCAGTATTTTATAAAAATAACCAAACTAGTAACCAAACTGATTTATCATTTATTAAAAACAGATGATTAAAAATAAATTTTACACAGTGACCTAGGATATAGAAAGCCATAGATTTAACTATAATTAGATATTTTATAACATGATAAATAATATGAATATTTCAATTTATCATTTTTTATTAATAAGAAATATTAAAATATAGTAGGAAAACTTAATCTGTAACACTGTGGATAGACCCAGACTACCTAATCATAGCTCTAAATTTATGAAGAACAATTAAAGAAAAACTATTAAATAAAAGAATTTCCAGTTCTGTCACATATAAAAACATGACTTAGCAGAAACAATTTAAAAAAAGGAAAGAACACCCAACTAACATCAAACCGTATTAAACAAACTGAGCGATTGACATTTTCAGATAAGGAAGTATGCACATGTAAAAATTAGCTGTAACATTTTAATTGATGGTTATGGTAACATTCATAGAGAAAGATAAAGACTGATTTTTTTTTCTATGCTTCTTTTGAAATATTCTAAAAGATACTTTAAAATGGTACCAGGAGAGTTGGAAAGGGCATATTAATAAGTTGTATTAATGTATTCTATCTTTATTAAAAAAGAGACCTCTCTGGTATTTAAAAACAAAACATAGCCACAAGTATAGATAAGCTCAGCTATCTGAAAAAAAATAGGGAAACATTCTGGTGATAAAAATGGAGATTTTCATAAATAATTAGCAAAGAGAATATAAGTTACAGAGAAGAAAGAAAAAGAAGAAAGTAATTGATTACATACTATGTATTTAAATTAAGACTTAATGCTAAGGTTATACTACTAATGAAAATAGATCATAAAAGCGTATATGAAAATGTCTGAGCACCATTTATATGGTAAGACTTCTAAAAATGTAATAGCAATTTTAATGCCTAATTGGAAATAAAGCAATGCTAAGACTTTTTTTTTCTTCTAAATTTATTCAGCAAATATTTACTAAATACTTGTTGTGTTCAAGGCAATAGGTATGTGAGAAATAGAGAACATTAATGTCAAGGATATTCTTTTCCACAGTTAAACTCATTGGTCGAAATCCAGTCAGATGGTGAACTATTATTGCAAGCTAACTCTGCACAGGTCCTCTATGAAGTGCATAGTAAGTGTCAATTGAATCCTTAAGTAAACCTCTGGGCTCGCTATTGTTATCATCCCCGTTTTCCAAGTCAGGAAAGTGAGACAAAGAAATAAGTAGGTACCTCAAGGTACCTGCTGAGTAATGTAGGGGAAAGATTCCAAACTTGTTTTTCTCTTTAGACCAGGAAGCACTTATTTTAGCAAGTAATCTTTCACTTCAAGTTTACAAAGTATAGTTTAATAATAGTATAGTCACTTAGAGCATAAACTTTGGCATAGTGTATGTATATATACATATATAAATTGTGTTTACATAGAATGATCTTTAAAATTAGAGATTTTTAATCTGACCTTCAGGGAGTCCAATAACTCCCCAGAATGTGCTAGAATATTTGTGTGTGTGCATATATGCACACTTTCTCAGGGTTCTAAGCTTTTGTAAAATCTTTAAGACAAGTTTGATATCCTCTACTATGGGAGAATTTTCACCATAAGCATGAGGTAATAATGATGGTGATACTAAGGATTATTTTTCTTCTCCTCTTACACTGTCCTATTAGTAGTGAGTTATTAGCAAACATGGAATTTGGGGTTAAATGCTTCTAACAATAAAGAAAGAAGGAAGTGTTTTGTCACAGTTCAGTGTGAGCACAGGGACCTGAGAGGTATATACCAGGTTTTTTGAAAGGAGCCTAATGCCTGAAAGATTGTCTCCAGCATTAAGTTTCAAGGCCTAATACCCTTAATTGAATTCATGCCACTTCCTGTCTGTGTACTTGGGAAGTCAATCTTTCCAAGCCATACTGTTCTCATTGTTATTTTGGGAATGGAAATAGAGTTGTTGTAAGAATTGAATTAATTAAATGCTAGCTATTAATCTTATGTTTATTCTTTGCTGATACTAGTATGTGGCCTTTACTCTCCTATGTGACTCAGAAAAGCATTTTTAAATCTTGCTTTGGTCTCTTTACCTGATATCTTAAAAAAAAAAAAAAAAGCCCTTTCATCTGACTGGACTCAGCAATACTTTTTGTGACTTTAACTAATACATGGTTATCAGTCCCTGGACTGTCTTGATTTTGGGGTCACCAAGTTCTGATATTTCACTTACAGTCCATGTAGGTTTCCTCCTTAACTCTTCCTTTATAATCATTTCACAGTTCTGTGATAACACTGTTCCTCTCTAGTATCTACTCTCAAATACCTGCTTAGTTAGAATATTTCACCTGTTCATACAATCAAATAGAAAATGTTTCTCCAAATTACCAAAGCTTAGTATTCTATTTAGATGATTAAATCACAAATTAAAGAAGTTGCATTTAAAATGTTCTGTAAAAATTAGAATTTAAAGACATTGACATGTATAGATATATTATGACCACTCAACAATAGAAAAATTACTAGTTAGCATTTGTAATATATCATGCTATTCCTCTAATTGCATTCTGGGCATAAAAAGTGGAAATTCAGACCTACGGGCTGTGTCTGACAGTCAAGTGACATTGGGAGATTTTATAGTGGCATTAGAAAAGTAGAACATGTAGA
Source organism: Camelus bactrianus (assembly GCF_048773025.1). Taxonomy (NCBI): domain Eukaryota; kingdom Metazoa; phylum Chordata; class Mammalia; order Artiodactyla; family Camelidae; genus Camelus; species Camelus bactrianus. Next base: position 12,626,832 of record NC_133555.1, read on the forward strand.
AAACTGAGCCACCAACACATGTAAACATTTCAAGGTTAACTGATAAGTTGAAGGCAGACTATATAAAGTGAATGTCCAACATTTCAATCTTCTCGCTGTCAGGGAATGTTAGTAGCATACACGGAAAACAAAAGTAATAGATGGCCTACTTATTTGGCTTCTGCTTTCATACCCTTTGCCTTCTACTTGATGAGCTATTGTGAATAAAATACTAGGAAGACAGACATCACATCAAATGAACTCAGAGGAGTCTTTACCTGGAACGTGTGTGTCAATTATTGTGTCATTCTAAGGAATTAAAGACTAATGTCAGATGTTTTTACCCTTTCTTTCCTAAGTTGCATGTGATACCTGTTCATTATAACCTTTATACACATAATAGAGATTAGCACTCACATCTCATATATCACTACAACTAACCTAATTATATCTGATCTTTGATTTGCCTGCATATAGAAAACAGATCTATATATGTCGTCCCCATGTGCATAGAAAATGAGGGAGGCTCTGATTCTTTTTTTGTTTAGAATTCACCATAGCTTATTACAAAATTTGAAGACAAAGATTAGCAATAGCCAAATTTGTTAAACTCAGAGAAATTAGGACATTGGGCAATTAAAATTTCTTACTGCTGAAACTAGAGCAATACTGCTATTTTTATAGTTAGATTATTAACTGGAGTATTGCTTCCAGTTCTGTGTAAAGATAATACTGTAGACCATGAAATTTTAATTGACTGTCTAATTTTACTGATATCTAGAAAATGTAAAATAGATTGGATTAAAATGAATTAGATAAGAAGTAGAAAAGTATGTATAAATTTTGACTCTGCACAATTTAGGTTTTAGGTAAAATGTCTCACTGGAATCCATTTTAGATCAAATATTGATACTACATTTTAATAATTTTAGCACCTGTTTATCATAGTTAAGGTGTAATATCTATGCTAATCTCATTTAATAAGCTATCTTTTAAAAATTCCTTATTTTAACAAGCTACAAAAATGATCTAAAAACAAGTAAATACCAAAACTTCCTCATTTAAGACAAAGTAAAAGTTCTCTTTTCCATCTTTTTATGTCAAAAATTTTCAATAGCTCTAATGGCAGTTCTACACAGAAAATATCTCACACCTCTGACCAGGGCAAATTTAAATAATCAGTAGGTTATGAAACCTTATTTTATCATCCCTTATAAAATCATCAGTGTAGTAAAAAAAAAAATCAAAACAAACAAAAAACCCAAAGAACTCAAAAAAAGATTAAAAAAAGAAAAAGAGAGACAAAATGAAGTGCCATCTCAAGAGAGAGATGATTGGGCACAGGAAATAAAATCTAGCCTCTCTACTAAATGATACTGATCACCTTCAGGAAAGCACAACACACTTAAAATCTTTAATCAGTTCTAAATGAGAAAAACACATACCAGAAGTTTTATGGAAATAATTCTTAAATGTGTTATTATCTCTTATTTTGTCTGCTTTTTAGGAAAGAGCACAAATATTTTCAGGGAAGAGTTGCTAAGTACCAAAGAGAAAACAAATGCTCAAAATTTGCAGATCTTTCTTAGAGTACATCCTTCACAGACTTGCCAGACGAAAACAGAGTCTCTTCCTCAAGTATCTAGCAGAAGATTTGCACTCCAGTCTGCTTATCTGAATCCCATCCATCCTCTCAAGCCTGCTTTGATTTCCACTGAAACAGACACACCATATTCATGTCCTCAGGTTCTTTTGGCTGTCAAAGATCCAGGTAATGCAACCCTACCAGCAAAGGGGTAGCCAGCAGATAAATCCCATTTTCTTTCCTTGAAGGACTATTTATTCACAAGTAGTTTCTGGCTGGATACAGTCTATGTGGCTGACTGATGCCAGCCAACCAGTTGTGTGTCGCTGTGGCTTAAAGTGAGTTTGTGGCTAGTGTAATATCCTTCATTGCTGCCTGTAGTTACTTGCTTAACTCTTAGCTTTGTTTCCTAGGGAGACTGGGGTAAGATATATAGCTTTCTCTATCAATCACATCCTTCCTCTTAATTACTACAGTTCTTAGTACTCTCTCTCTCTCCAAATATTAAAGATGAGCATTTTTTTTCCACATCTATAAACTTATATGCAAGGAGGTTTAGTAACATCCTTAGCCACAGCCAGGATACAGGTCTTCTGATCATGATTTCTACTGAATCATTGTCAGAATCATTGTTGCCTTCAAAAAGAAAATTCTGATTTTTCTTCCTCTTTTTGAGACTTTTTTTTAGAGCAGATTCAGGTTCACAGGAAAATTGAGAGAAAGGTAGATTTCCTGTATACTCTCACACATGCATAGCCTCTCAGATTACCAACATTCCCTACCAGAGCGATACATTTGTTATATGTTTTTTCATGTCTTGTTAACTCATTTCTGTTAAGCACTGAATAATATTCCATTGCCTGGATGTACCAGTTTATTTATTCATTTGCCTACTAAAGAATACCTTGATTGTTTCCAGTTTTTGGCAATTATGAATAACTATGCTATAAATTTTATTGTATGCAGAATTTTGTGTGGACATAAGTTTTCAAGTCTTTTGGGTAAACATTAAGAAGTGCAATATCTGGAATGTATGATAAAAGTATGTTTAGTTTTTTAAGAAATTGCCAAAGTGTCTTGCAGAGTGACTGTACCACTTTGCATTCCCATCACCAGTGAATGAGAGTTTCTGTTGCTCCATATCCTCGCCAGCACTTGGTGTTACTGTTCCATATTTTGGTCATTCTAATGGGTGGATAGTGATACCTTATTTTAATGTACATTTTCCTGATGACGTATGATGTGAAACATCTTTTCACATGTATCCCATCTGTATGTCTTGTTTGGTGAGGTGTGTGTTAAGATCTTTGGCCCATTTTTTACTCAAATTGTTTTCTTATCCTTGACTTTTAAGAGTTTCTGTTTTTCACAGATGTGTATTTTGCAAATATTTTCTCCCAGTCTGTGGCTTAACTTCTCATTCTGTTAACATTGTCTTTCATAGAACAGAAGTTTTTAAAATTTTAATGAAGCCCTGCTTATCATGTCTTTTCTTCATGTGCCTTTCTTCACGTGCCTTTGCATTGTATCTAAAAAGTCATGGTCATACCCAAGATTCCTCCTATGTTATCTTGTAGGAGTCTTACAGTTCCCTGTTGTACATTTAGGACTGTGATCTGTTTTGAGTTAATTTTTGTGAGGCGTGTAAAGTCTGTGTCTAAGTTCTCCTTTTCGCATGTGGCTGTCCAGTTGTATCAGGAACATTTGTTGAAAAGACTATCTATGCTTCATTGTATTGCCTTTGCTCCTTTGTCATAATTTTCTTTTTAGACGAGTTTTTACTCTCTAAATAGACTGAAAGCTACGTTTTTTGAAGCAAATGATATAGGTGTTTTAAGACCAAGGATTCTCAAGTCAGCTTGCTTTTGCTTTGTGTTCTGGTTCTGTCTTGTTGACTGTTAACTTAAGACGCATTTGCTTGATTTCTATGTAAAATTTACATGTAAATGTGGATAACAGTAGTAACAATATCAGTTTGTCTTGAGAATTAATTTTTTTTGATATGACTGTTACTAGTTCTCATTTTTTAATTTATTTTTGCAAGTACTTTTTTTTTATTTGAAGTATAGTCAGTATAGGGCAAGGAGTGGGAGCAAATATTTGTAAATAATAATTTCTATCACAGCTTTCCACGAATTTTCTCTTAGAGTTATTTTTTAATTAAAATGTTCTTCATGAAAGTAAGGCATGCACATACTTTTTTTTTATTGAAGTATGATCAGTTTATAATGTGACAATTTCTGGTGTACAGCATGATATTTCAGTCATACATATACATACATATATTCCTTTTCATATTCTTTTTCATTATGGGTTACCACAAGATACTGAATATAGTTCCTTATGCTACACAGAAGAAACTTGTTTATCTATCTTACATATAGTAGTTAGTATCTACAAATCTTGAAATCCCAGTTTATCCCTTCTCACCCACCTTTCCCCCCTGGCAACTATAAGTTTGTTTCTATGTTTGTTTGAGAATTAGATTTCAGAAATGTATTAAAAATGCTTGGATAAGCCTAGAGGATAATGAGTACCCTTCAAATGGTAGCTGTTATTCTTTACTTCTTTGTATTTTTCAAGAATACCTGTAATTTGTGGGTACTTAATAAATGCATGTTTTCTGATTGTGTTTACCCCAAAACCTTTATAATCTTTTCTTTCTAGGCTAAGATATGTATTTGTTACTATTACCAATAAATTGGGTAAACTAACAGAAAAGCTCTAAGGCAAGTAACTTCTTTGTTTAAAACTAAAAGCTAGTCATAGATATAAATATGGTAGCACAGGAGTTGAGGTAAAGAAATAACATTCAAATCAGTCTTAATCAAGGATAAATTTTAGGATTTGGAGCAGATCTTAATCATTCATTAATGCCATTCCAATCATGAAACTGAAGTTTTAATAAAGGCTATAATAGCATTTTAAAAATTATTATGTTAATATGGACCCTGTTGAGGGCAGGTCCTAATTATTTAACTGAGTTACAGAAAATATAGTGATTATATCTGTTCTATTTCCTTAGCTTCTGTCTGAACTCCATACAAGTAATAGTGTTCTTTTGGTCTCTTATACTGTGTCATATCAAGCACAGTGTGTTTAAATTTATATGTGTAGTGGGAGGTGGCTGGGGTAGGAAAAGTAAACAAAAATAAAAACCTGCATGAAGTGGCATCGCCAATCGGTAGCACAAATAAATTCAATTTTGTTATGTTTTATCAGAGAGTTTCTCTCAAGTGACTAGAGGAAGAACAAGGAAACATAGATGCATGGATGACTTTAAGATCCCCCTTTTCCACCACTCTTAACAGTCTAGAAGAATATGCATTTTAAACAGATTAAATAGCTGAAGATATGTTTCCCATGAACTGATTAATCAAAGATGATTTGGGGGCCATTAAACACTTAACTGAAGGGGTTTAACTAGCAAAGCATTGTTTAGAAGTGTTATCTGGAGATTAAAAATTGACTCAAACAAATTTTAATTGGCATGGAAATAAAAAATATTACTGCCACCAATGTCTAATTTTTTTTCTATTCCTGCAGTTGCATTTTATTCCTAATTTGTAATTACTGGTGTGAACAGCCAGATGTTCAAAGTTAAGTTTTTTTTGTTCAACTGTCCTAAACTCCAAAGCAGAATTCAAGCATCAGATATTCAGACCTTAGAATTCATCAAAATGTGACTCCTTATTTAATGTACACAAATAATTTAAGCATCAGCTTTGTAGTGGCTAATATACAACACAAACGCAGATTCAGGGTGACTGAATTGTGACATAAATTAGGAAGTGGCAGATTAAAGTCTTTGCTAAATAATACAGTTACTTGGTGTTATGATACATCTTTATTTCGATGGCATGCCAAAAAGTGTGCTGCTAGGCTGATTCCTATAAAATGTTAAGGAAATGTGATTTAACCTTAACACAGAACAGTTTCAGATGGAAAGCTTAGCTAAATTAATCCAGTGAAAGAAGCCTAAGAGGAATATTTAGCTGTTCAGTAGAAGGGAAAGATAAAGAAAAGTGTCTCCATTTGCTGCAGTATTTTAGGATGCCTGAGAAAACACAAATGAGAATTAATATAGATTCAAATGCTAACACGCCGTACAGCCCAAGCAAATCAGAAGAAAAGATAGGAGATTATAAAGTTGGCAAAGTACAAAAAAGTTTGTGAACACAAGGCTTAAAAGAAGTGTTTTAAAAAGTATGCTCCTAGAATAACTAGAACAGAACCAATTGAAAACACAATGGGAGAAAGAGTTGTGCAGAACGGAATGGAGAAGTTTGAACATTGTGAGGACATTCTGGCTCCACTTTCATTACATTTATGATGATGAGCCTATTGTGTGATTTCCTCAAGGCTTTGAAATTTTGCAGATGTAAAGTTGTATCTGCAGCATACTTTGAGATAGAGAGATGAGATTCAAACATAGCCAGGTGAACTTAAACTAGTAAGTTTACCCTTGAAGTCCTTGGTTTCCCTCAACTATAAAAAGTAGGGCACTGGGCTGGAACATTCATGATTATCACCCCTTTCACTGCAGCTCCGTAATTCAGTGATTTCAGAACATGCGTATCTGGGAAATGCTTTACCTGCTATCTTGAACATAGGTGGTGTTTTGAAAGTGATGGATGCTCGTGGAATCTGGATCCCTTTTGGCTACTGAATTATTGTATTCCTGATAGTCTTTACAAAACTAAGCTTACAACCTAGCTGAGAATAGGAGACCAATTTGGATGTGCCTCCTTGTCTGCTAACTCTTATTCTTTCTTCTTAATTTTAATACATAATTCCATACCTAGATCAAGTCCTTTATGGAGCTTAGGGAGTTTATCCCTGTTTATTGAATTTTCATATCTGTGTATCACCAAAAATTATGTCGTATGTTACATTAAAAATCCAATCAGTCATTTGAATATTGTGGACACAGAATGCTAAGCCACTAAGAGGACTGATTTATTTTATTTTATTGACATAAATTAAAATTTCATCTATCAGTATGTTGACAACATATGGACTTATTCTACACCTTTTTTGATATAAAAATAGAGTTTGTGTATATCTGTTTTCAGAAGAGTTTTTGTCTAATTGTAAAAAATAAGGAACAAACGATCTGTATAGTATGGCAGTCTGCCTTTAGCTCCACAGATGGATACTATACTCCATCAGCAAGCAAATTAAAAACCTACAGTGTGGTGTTTAAGATTACACATGGCTTTGGAATCAGAGTCTCCTAGAATTGAACACTTTTCTACCATTTACTATCTTTGTAACTGTGGATGTGATGCCTTACTTCTCTTAGTTTTAACCATCTAAAAATATAAATAAGTGATAAACCCATAACTTGTAAACATTAAATGAAATGTAAATAACATCTTAACACACTGTCTACTCATGATAGATATTCTATAAGTGGATATTATTATTATTATTATTATTATTATTATTATTATTATTATTATTATTATTATTATTAGACTCAGGGTCAACTATGAGAAAGGTAGATTTCTGGCTGTATTGGTTAATTTAATATGAGATGGAATTAAAACTGTATGTAATTATGTATATTTAAGTATCCCCTGAGTAGTCAAAGAGTCAACTGTTGGATGACTCACAAAAGATTTTGTTCTCTACTTAGAGAAATCATGGATGAAATATATCCTGAATTGAGGAGGGGAAGTCTATATCGAAACCATCAAACTGGCACCAAGTATGACACTGACTGGGGATTAAGGCAGCCACACAGTAAACCTGCTCCTCCTACCTTCCTCTTCAAGGAAGTTTCCTACCTTCCCTTCAGCTCAGTTACCCCCAGCCTGCTGAAGCCTTTTTCACTTCTGTAAGCTGCATTAGTGACTCTCTTCATCACCTTCTGAATGTGGTAACAAATGCCCCGCTGCACTGGAGCGATTGACCTGCCTGTTTCCTCCATGAGACTCAGAGCTCATTCAGATTTATAAACCTAGAATCTTTCACATGGCCTGTCAAATTGGTCTGCAACTATGCTTATAAATAAATGAATAGTTTGGCAAGTCACACTTGAGAATCAGATTTGTCACTCCAAATCAGTGATTCCCCAACTATGCTCTCAGGAGATCCGATCCAGGGGATTCTTAGGGCTGCTTCTGGCAGAGAAGAAATGGTAGGGAGTGGGGAGGGGCTCTGATTCCCCTCCAGGACATTAGCCAGATTGGCTCAGTTTTAACTGTTCTATGAAAGTGGCTCTCGCATAAACTCTATTTGGAAAAAAAAAAAACTACTATGGGAAAAAAGGACAAAGATAAAGGAAATAGGGAAATAATAGCCAGTGACTTAAAAAAAAACATGCTCTGACAGCGTCCCTCTTTTTTGAAGATATTAATAAGACTAAGTGACACACAATTGGTCTGTCTTTTATTTCCTCAACTGGATCATAATTTCTACCAAAATAGCAATTCTATTTTTTTTTCTATTTGTCTCTATTTATTTATTTTCTGTACACCCACCAGTGTCTCTAACAAAGTGTGGGTGTAACAAGTACCTGTCACATAACAGTCTTCTACATAAGGAGCGTTATACTTTAAGCATATCAGGTAATCACTTCTTTCCTCCAAAGTCAAACCAAGAACTAAAGGTCATTTGTATAAATTGCACTAATAACTAACCTTTTCTGTCCATAAAATTATTGCCGTTGAATATTTATGTAAACTTTGAAAGATATAAATGTCACTCAGATTAAAAGCCAGCACTTAAGTAAGTAGATGCCATTCCAAGGCCAATTGTATTCATATTTTCAAAAAGTAACTGAACTAAGAACTTTCATATCCTCAGCAATGAGATAAGATGAAGAGCTGAACATGTTGGTATAGGAAGTAGAGTTCTGGGTGGAAAGAAAGTAAAACAAGGGTTCTATTTTTTAAGTAATATGTTTGCACCAAAGCAGTGTTTTTCTAGGTTGTATTGAACTTTCTCAGCTCCTCGTGAGAGCAGAGCAAGTAAACTTATAAAAATTCTGATTCCCCAGCCCTGCTTTGTACCTTCTGACCCAAAATCTAGATCAAAGCTCTGGGATCTACATTTTTCACAAGATTCTTACACATAAGCATGTATGATCTTAAAATCTCACACATAATCATCTTACGCATGATAATGAAACCTACCAATCTAGCCTATGAATTCACAGCAATTCTACAATGAAACTTACATATTTCCCGTGATAGGATACAGTACAACAATATGTAAGATTCTATTTACTTCTGGAACTCCTTTGCTTTGTCATGTTTGCCCTTGGCTTAAATCCACAATGTGTTATTACTATCATTAAAATTTTTTGAAGAAGGAACTAAATTTGTAATAGTCTAACTCAAGGCAACAGTGTAAAACAGTGCACACGCAGCTGGGTAGGCTGGGTTTACAGGCAGACTTTACATCTTTAACAGATTGGAGTTTATTCAGACCATGGCAAGTAAGTGGTTCTGCAAGAATTGTGCTAAAGGGTCAGTGCTCCAGGCTAGTGAAGGCCAGTGAGGATAAGAATTGGATGTCCAGAGAAAAAATAGCGCAAGACTGACAGGAGCACACATAGGATTTTAGCTTGTTACATCTTTGTGTGACACAGGCAGGGTAACAGATGACTCTTGACAAGTTTAGCATGTATTCCCTTAGAAAGGCTCACCTTAACAAGGCTCTCAGGATTTGAGTATGAACAATTTAAAATTTTATTACGAAGAGGCAGCGCAGAAGGGACATTGTAATAAACCCGGCATTATGCAGCCTGTCATTCTTCCTTAAACATGGAAACATATGGTTCATTTGCCTATTTGATACTCATGCTACCTGATGTACTAAGCACTATTACATTAAGTGGTGATGATACAAAATAAAATTAGGCCTACTTGCTTGTTCCATTAGGAAGCTCTGCAAGGAGGAAGGGATAGGAATGCCTGCTTACCAGTTGCTACATTCTGGCTAAAGTTGCATTAAAAAGGCATGAATGGAGGGGATATTTTATTAAGACTGAGCACGGGGGGTAAAGATTAAAAAAAAAAAGAATAGTGATTTAGAAAGTAGTTATTGAAAGATACATAGAGAAGGGTCAAACAGGGAGGGAGTATCATATAATTGGCTTGCTTACATCCAGGCAGCCAGATCCCCATTAGTTGATACCCTGCAAGCTAAGATGACTGTGAAAGGCTCCAAGGAGTAAGTGAAATGGTAACTAAACGTAGGGCAGGGGGCTCTGTAAATAAACGGACTTTGTCCAGGTAGCTTAGCAAGGAGGATGAAGACAGGCTCATTTCTTTTCTGTTCCTTTTCTGTGTCAATGTTAAGGGTAGGTTCTTCCAAGTGTACGTCTTTACACATGAGGAGAAGAAAGATCAAGTGACTTGCTCAACAACAACCAATTCTCTCTTGGCACAGAGAATGCCCTGTTCCTTCTTCTCATCCTTCTTTCTCCTCATCTCTTTCTCTCTCATTTCTGCTTGCCCTCTCTACTCTTTCCCTGCCATCTTTCAACTCCCTCCACCTCCCTGGACCTTTCCCACAAGGTACTATTGTATATAAGAGGGGAGGTCTTGGAGTAGTCAATGCCATGCCAGTGGAAATCAAATGGGCCCACCAAATTGGGGGATTGAAGGCAAAACCATTGAATAAGCATCACTACTAGATTCCATGCCACCTAGTGGGTTCATATATTCCCATAAGGTACATGCATTTTGCCAGGTTCTCAGGGCCATGCAGGGTTTAATGGTGTCATTGTTTTAGGATAAAGCACACAAAATCCATGATTTGATAAGATCTGTTTATAAATAAATACATATCTGAGTGGAAAGAGGTAATGAAATTGGCTCCACAGAGTCCAGCAGTCCTCTTATTTCAAGTCTGTGAAATATGATCATATCCTGAAACCCACTGCCAGTGGGTAGGGGTAGAATCTATATAACTGAGTGAGTTTGACTGTGAATTTCAAAGTGCCCTTTGTATTAAGCAGTTTGAGATTACCGGGTTAAAGTGGTACAAACATAACCATATTCTCTGTGACAACTTTGTCCTCCAAAAATGAATCAGAATATGAAAAAAGTGTGCTTTAATTTTTTTTTCAGTTTTATTATGTAGAATTATTACAGTTTGACTGCACATACACATTATATTGCATGTAAATACATATATACAGTATACTAATTTTTGGGCTATATGAAATGTCTCATATACTGCCTGACATATAGAGATGATTGAAATGGTTATTTTCATTAATAATGACCATTTGTCTGGCATATAGGTGGATTTTATTTTATTTTACTTCATTTAAATGAAGGAGAAATATGGTGGATTTTTTTTTTTTTTTAGGAAAGTGAAGAAGTAATGTGGTGGGTTACTTATTAATTCAATTATTATCTTTTCAGTAATAGAAAAAAATTGGTCCATTTCTTTGTCTTTGTTGTTCCGAGCTTGTGTGGCCCCTTTGAATGAAACTCAGGTGATTCTGGCATCTTATTAAATGCTGCCTGTCAGAGGACAACTCTGAGCTCTCTGTCCAGCAGGTTCACATTTTCTGCGTTTTCTATTAAATTCATGAGGTGATCCCTGACCAGGTAGCCAGCAGTCACTGGGCATAAGGAGACAAATCTAGGCCTTTGATTTCTGTCAGTTCACTTGCTAAGTGGACCCACAAGGTAAACGAAGCGATGAATCAAATTTAGCAGATGCGGAATTGATTCCCTCAGTTGCCTCAGAATGCCTTGCAGAGATAAGCTTAATCTGTATTCATTTTGACTTCCTATGGTAAAATCTGTGGTTTTCCCTTGGCTGGTGGAGGTAAGAAAGTATAACTTGGATTTGCATAAAGGTTAGTATAACAGCAATAAATGTACCCAGTGGTAACAGAGTGTATACAGATCACCCATCCTTTCCACACATGCTATATCATTTGAGTGTCACACAACTCCATGGGTGAGACAAGGATTATTTTCTCCATTTTTCAAATGAATCGACAAAGGACCAGGAAAGTTAAAGGACTTGCTAGACATTATCATCTAAGTAAGAAGCAGAGTTGAGACTGGAACCCAGATCTTTTGACTCCAAATTACTTAAAAACTTTCTCTTATGAAGGGATATTAGATATCACATAGTTGACTACCTTAATATTTATCCACAGCACCTAGTACAGTATTTGGGGTATAATTGTTGCTCATCAAATATTCACAGTATGGATGAATAAACACATCATGAGTCTATTAATTATTAAATAAGTTTTTAGTTTAACGGCAGAATCTCTTAATTCCAGTGGACATGAAGAAAAACAAATTAAATTTTAACTTTCATTCATTTAGCAAGGTAGAAGATAACTTATTGGACAGCTGTTATGTTCCAGGTTTGTGCTGGGTGCTGGGCCTATAATGGTGAATTAATGAGTGGTGCTCAGTACCTTCATCCTGCTTAAGTCTAGATGTAACCTCTAAATCCATCCAACCAGCTCATTTTAGCTTTTTTGACAATTCATAGCAATCACCATTTTGGCTCAATCACTGATTTGCACTGTCACCTGAGCAAATCAGTAAAACCTATATAAAATTATTAGTATGATATAATCTGTAGTTTCACCCTGCCAAGTTAATGTTTTGCATTGATTTCTAACATATAATTTCAATTCTGGCAGTCACTGCATGGGTAGAGTATTTACTACTTTGAAAGTTGTTTTCAGATTATTTCACCTTAAATAAATCTAGGAAACACTTACCTCAACAACAACAAAGAAGAGTAGGCTAGTGATTTTACCCAAGGTTAGGCCACTCATTATCACAGAACTAGGACCAGAATCCCTGTTTCCTAATTCCCAGTGCAGGGGCTCTTCATGATACATCCCAGTTTCACCCACAGGAACATATCATTGCTTCTCTTTAGTTTAGGTGCTATTTCTAACTGACTGGTCACTCCAAAAAGAATGTGGTATGGCTGCACATTCTTAGCATGGAAACTAGGCAGCCTCTGGACTCTGTAATGCCATCTGCCTATTTTTAGCTAGAAGAAAACTTTTCTCCTCTGACAGCCAGCCATGAATATAGACACTTGTAAAGATGGAACTCTTAAAATAGTCAAGACTTCAAATGTGACACATAAGCCAAAAAAAAAAAAAAAAGTTAACTATATTCAGAAATGTTGCTTGACCTGAATTATCAACACGTGAAATTAGGTAAAATCATGTGACAACAGCCACGTTGTCAAAAAATAAAGACTTTGAGTATGTTCTCCATTATTTGTCAAGAGGAAAAGATCTGGAGCATAGATTGGAAATTTGGCATCAGTTCTAAGTTTCGTATTTACCAGTTATGTGATATATGCTGTCTCGATTCATGTAATACTGGAGGAAATTGTCAAAATATGTATATTGCCACCACTTTTTATAAGTAGGCCATACAGAAAGGTTATTTTGAATAGGCTTCTTCAGAGTCCTTTCAACCGTCTCTAGGTAGTTACACTTTATTGGAAGCAATTGCAGTGACAGTGAAGTTTCAAACTAGACAGGACCATATAGAAGTTTTATAACAGAGACTAAAAATGTACATTTTCCCACATAGGTATTTCCAAGGTCAAGAACTAAAAGCTTCCTACCTGGAATCAGTTAAGCTGTTTTCTACATCTAACTCTTTTAATCTTCCTATATATACAATTGCATCATGCTTTAACAGATGTATGAAAGAATATGAATTATATCTATTTTACTATTTAAATAAAATAATCAAACTGATGTGGCATTAAAAGCCATGTGCTGAGTCTCAGTGTTCTGTGTTTGAGTTTAAGATCTGACCCTAAACCTTTGGAAAATGGTCTAGATCACCTGTAATGTCCCTTTCAGGGATATCATTGAAGAGTGTATCTACTCATGCAATAAACCTTGCATTTTGTTAGTCAAATATAAAAAGTAATTCCCCACCCAGCCTCTGTGGATAATTAATTTCATTAGCTTTGGAAATTATGGCTACCCCTATGGTACACACACCTATGCACACACAATTGTGCGCGCACACACCCACACATAAATACATATACAGACTCTAAGTCAAATGACTTTTATTCCTATATTCCAAATGTTAAAATAAATATTTTGTGGCATTACCTACTGTTTTCATATTCTCTTCCCCAAAGTGTCCTTCCAGTGTGGTAGCTATTTATAAGGTAAATGCAATTACTTTGCTAGGATTTGAGATCTGTCCTGGCAACACTGATTTGAGAAGGATTGTTCTGATCATGCAGAAAGGATTCAGTTACCCTCTAATGTCTCCGATCAAAGCTATAGAATAATCAACCTTAGTCCTGAATGGGCTTGAAGAGACCACTTGGCTTTCTGTCCTCCTTTAGGAAGATGAGATGCTTCCATTCCTTTTTGCATATTGTGGCCTATAAAGGACATATGACTTACTTGAAGTTAAGTGTAATCAGGATAGAATAGAGACTGGGCTGTCTCTTCATTATACTATACTGCCTCTGTAGTAAACAGTAATGTCCTTTACTTCCTTCCCTCCTACTTCCCTCCCTCCCTCCCTCCCTCCCTTCCTCCCTCCTTGCCTGCCTGCCTTCCTTCCTTTTTATCACTGCTCTAATTTTTACCTTCAACCTGTTTGGAAATCACCATAATAAGACTACAAAAAAGCCGTGAGGCCCACACAAATAGAAGACTATCAGCTTCATTTCCCAACAAGCAGCTTGAAGTCATGCACTTAATGAAACCAGTCATCTCGGAAGGCAACAGAATAGGGGACAGGATAGGAAGCATGCAGAGACACAAAGTCTTACAGAGCGGGCTGTGTGTGACCTTTGCAAATTACTGCTTAAGGTCATCTATACCTGGCAGAGATATACGTCTGTAATTACTATGCTTCTGCTGGGGCGTGTTTTTTTTTCCCCCTAGCTTTTTAGGATGCATGTTCAGGGGATAATTTTGTTTGCTGTGCTGAAACCTGTAATAAAATTCTAAAGCAATGAGTGAATAGAATTATGAAAGAAGGATCTGTAAATAAAAATCACATGAGCCATTCCTTTAATCACAGTGAAACAATGCTGAATCTGATATAACTATTAGTAATTGTTCTGAGGCCAGTAAGATCCCAAATTCATTCTTTACAAGGCAAAACAAAATTAAAAAAAACCCAAAAACCTGTGCTGAAAAGCAGCTTTCCTTGTACCCTCCAAAACTTATTTTCCTCATTTTCTTATCTTCATCTAAATCCCCTTCCTTCTCTTTCTCCTCCCCACATACCTTGCATTAGGTCTTTAAAGGTTATGGAAGGTAAACAACAGTCATTCTTGCTCCTTAGGTGAAAACCTACAGTCACTTTAGTCAATGAGGCAGAGCTAATCAGTTTATCCCAACCCTCAGTACAGAGCCTCTGTTTGATGCTATGGGATCTCTTGAGTTTTCCTGTTCTACAGCAGTGTATTTAAACCTTGATTAGGATTTAAAGAAAATACACATCCAAGTCTGTTGGGAGTGCTTGCCATAATCTCCCCAGAAGTCTGTACAGAGGAAGGAACCCATGTGGAGCCAGGGAACCAGTTTTCCTATCATCTTTCTTTTTACCTTTGGTTTCCAAGCATCTGTTTTTAAGTCTTAAGGCATTTCTTTCCAGAATAGCCTTTCTCTAAAGCTGATAATGCCTTACATTTTCATCCTTTTTGATAACAGTCCTTCATTCTGCAGATGTTTATTCAGTGTGGGTTCTGTGGCAATGCACAGGGCATACAGGGATAAATTTGACAGAATCCCTGTCCTGGGAAGACTTTCAGTTGGAAACAATAGAGACCCTTGGAGACAGGAGAGAGTAAAGGAAGAGTGCCTTAGAAGGGGCTTTCTCTTATGTATCTCATCATGTCAGGGGAGGGTTTGCCAAGCAGCAGGTAAAACCATGATAATACTCTACACAATCAACAGTTTGTTTGTTTCAACATCTTTTTTTCTCTCATCCTTGATCACAAATGCCATCTGAGATCAGAAAGGACAAAATGGTTTTCCTGCATCTAGCCTGTGGACTTTTTTTCTGGCTCAGAAGATTCATTGCCAAAATTCAGACTTCTAACTTAACTTGAAATGTTTGAGGTTCTATAACCTAGGTAGAACCTTCCACCAGAACAACCATTGTTTGAACTCAGTGATGACTGTCTCATTTAGGTGTAAAACTCACTCTCCAGTCCTTCACTGTCATCCAGGATTGACAGATTGCCATTTTTTCATCACACTTTTGTTGTCTTTTCTTTCATTTGGCCTGTCTGTTACCTGCCTGATAGGTGTGTGAGTTCATGACACATATGATTCTGAAGAAGTGCTCACTGAACCATTTTCATATCTTCAGCACATAGCTAATTCATAATAGTACCCCCACTGTATATCTGATCACACAGTAACATACATGGGTCATTAAAATAGAGTGGCAACTGTAGTCTTGTCAGCTCTGGGTATACAGGGTTTTACAGCCCAATGGAATGAAATGTATTGCAAGTAGAGAAAAACACCTGTTTTGCTCTGTCAGTAATCCCCTAGAAAGCATGCCAGTGCGACTCCAGGATTTCTCAGCCACATCCATAATCAAAGGAAACCTCTCTTCTTCCTCTACAGGAATCTCTCTACATTTTTTAATGGGGTGAATTCATTTTTTCATAGGGTGAACACGTGTGTGACTATTTAAAAACCGCAATAACAGGTGTGTGAGTATGAGTGTCCCTCTCCTTTGTGTAATGCTTCTCACTAATTTCTCAGCAGGCTGGTTCAGAAAAAAGGCTTCAAGCTGAATATAGAAAAGAGGTCTTAAAGGATTTTAAAAAATATATCTGTTACAAGTACATGCACTGAAAATACTGCAAATTACAAACAGCTCTTAGCCTTATAAGATCCTTCTATTTTTAGCCATCATAGGAAAATGTTTGGTATCTCTGGATATGCAGTTTTAAGTTTACTATAAGGGAGGGAATTTTGGAAAACCTAGTAAACTCTAAAAATTTGGAAGATACTGTATTACAAAATTTTTCAAAATGTTAAAACAGAAGAGACTTTTTACCTTTTGCTTTGTCTCAGGCTCTCCATTCCTCTTTTCCAGGAAATAGTAGCCCTAGGGAAAGCATTCGGTTTGCATTCAATAGCAATATCTCCACCAACTTGAACAACTGAATTTTTTTTAATAGGATTTTTGGAGAAATCAGGAGCTGAAGCTAAAAACAAAATTACAAAATTGTTAAATGACTCAATTAACATGCAGTAACTCGAGAAGTAATGTGGTATACTAGATAGAGTCTAATATCTGTAACCAAAACTCTTATAAGCTACTTTGCTCAAGGAATTGCCAGGCTAGGTATGGACTTGGCATTTTGGAATCACTCTTTCCATTTGTAAAATGAAAGTAACAATAGATATTATCTTAGAAAATTAGTGTAGGGATTAAATGAGGTAATAATCAATAAAGAAGGATAGCTCAGTGCCTGGCACAAAGTATGTGCTCAATAAACATTATTTTTGTTTTGGTGCTAGTTTTTGCAATAACAAGCAAAAAGCAAGCAGGTGTGAGGGAAGAAGTAAATTATATTAAAAAAAGTCAAATTCTTGATAACATTTATAATAAAGAGGGTGAAGATAGCTCTGTAAGAGACAGAAGATGGAATTTTAACCTTGATTAGGGAAATCAGTAATCTATCCTAACCAAGGTAATGAGCCTAAACATGAATATACATATGACAATGAAATACTTCTGAAATAAATCAGAAATACTGTATTATTACTTCAGATTTCATCAGGCATTCCTTTAACTAGCAAAATGGAAATAGTCTGCCTTCTGTTGAAGCAGGCAAGCTGAATAGAAACTTAAAAAAAAAAAACTGAGTAGAAACTTAAAAAAAAAAATCTTTGTCAGTTTCAACTTTGTCCTCACTAAATAAATGTTGAACAAATATCAGTTCATGAGGGTGATAAGTTATTAGACTGTCTGAGGTGCATCCAAGTCTCTCCAGCTCCATGCATGTGGGAACCAGTAGGTCCAGTTCCCATTCCTAGGCTTAAGTCTATGTGAACTGAAATTCTTTCAGATATTCTATGCTCACTTGCTTCTGGGCATTTCAGGTATAGCTTCTGTGCCCTTTCACTGACCTGTGCATGCTTTTTCTTCTGTTCTCAGCTTGAAGAGAATGTCTTTAATCTAGGTTATGTTCAACTCACTATGAGGTCTGGTAACACTTTCTCAATTCTTGGCCATAATCATGATATTTTAAAGTTTAGCTTTTTTTTTTTTTTTTTTTTTAACCTCTGTGGAACTACAGGTTCTATGAAGGTGAAGGTCACTTTAGTATGTTTTTTTTTAACATTTTTTATTGATTTATAATCATTTTACAATGTTGTATCAAATTCCAGTGTTCACAATTTTTCAGTCATTCATGGACATATACACACTAATTGTCACATTTTTTTCTGTGTGAGTTATCATAACATTTTGTGTATATTTCCCTGTGCTATACAGTGTAATCTTGTTTATCTATTCTACAATTTTGAAATCCCAGTCTATCCCTTCCCACCCTCCACCCCTCTCACTTAAGTGTTGATTATTATGTTTTAGGTGCTTAGTACCTAATAAATATTCAATAAATAGTAGTGATTGAATGAATAAACAAATGAATCAATGTCTGTCACCCATAAGCACATGAATCTTTGTCTTTTTGCTCGGTTCTTCCTATCATCTCTGGTCTTCGTACCACTAAGAAAACCTTAGAATTAAAGATATCAATTAATCATTTATGGTGACAGACACCGCTGGTTGGTTGTCCCAGAATATCATCCTAAAGCTGCTTCTGTCTCAACATTTTCCAACAGAGGCTTGTTTCCCCAGCTGCCTTGAGGTCTGGGTGATCACATGGCAGATTTCTAGCCAATGACCTAAAAGGGTAATTTTGCTTTTCTGTTGAAAGGGATAGATATGATCAATTCTGTCTCCTCCCTCTTCTGCTTTGAGTATGGACTTGATTTCTGTAGCTACAGCAGTCATTTTGGAACCAGGGGGTGACAAGTGTGAGGGAAAAGTTTAAAGAATAACATCAAGTCACGGTTCTGTTGCTTAGCCATCCCCCTTGAAGTTCTTGAGATAAAATAGATTCCTCTCTAAATCACTATAAATTGAGACTTTCTTTTTTTTTTATGTTTTTGTTTACAGCTGAAAACATTCCTAGTGGATACGTTTTAAATTGTATCCAAAACTTTATACTGGGATCAACTTTATAGTAGCCTCTTCTGGTTTCAGTGCTCCTAATAGTGGGCTCCGCCAGTGCACTGCCCAAGCAGAATAATAATTCTCACCTTCCAAGTTTTAGCAGCTAATTTAGACATTTCTCATTATTTCAAGGAAAAGCAATCTCTTAATTTACAGGAAAATTGGATTCATATTACATATAATCATAGCTTGCTAAAATGTCATTTTGAATTGGGTTATAAATGAATGACTTACCTAATACTTTCAATTCTGCATTTGCATAAATTATCTGATATTTGTTTTCTGCAGTACATTGGTAGATACCAGAATCTGACACATTCAGCATAGTTATGATAAGTGTCCCATTTTCTATTTGAATTCTTTCCTAATAAAAGAAAAGTCATGTAAAGATGCTAGTGTGTTAATATAGGCAT
Organism: Camelus bactrianus; assembly: GCF_048773025.1. Taxonomy (NCBI): domain Eukaryota; kingdom Metazoa; phylum Chordata; class Mammalia; order Artiodactyla; family Camelidae; genus Camelus; species Camelus bactrianus. Next base: position 12,646,028 of record NC_133555.1, read on the forward strand.
TCTCTTAACCAGAATACATCATTAAACATTTTTGCATATCTGTGTGTTAATGATATTTTGGTGTATGAGAACTGTTGCTTGTAAAGATGAGCTTAATATACTTCAAGATCCTGAGCAGCTTTCTGAAGTTTAAAAAAAAAAAGGAAATATTCTTTTTATAATTTTACTAGTTAATGTATTTTGTGTTATCCCATTTCTTTGAAAATTTGCATTCTCTGTGAGAATATATGTTACCTTTCTGTTATATGGTATACAAAATAATTTGGAACACTACTATTCCAATTTTCCAGAAAACATAGTTGATAATAATGTTAGACATAGATATAATGATTAGAAAATTTCCTGGCTTTCTATCACAAGGTCTCAAAAAGACTTAAAATGTGATGACTTGATAATTCTTTAATTGAATAATAAGTTGGAAGAGCTAAATTCTTCTTTTCTGCAGCATACTATATACTTAAACAGCCAAAATCTGTTACAGAGTCCCATTTTGGGTATAGAAGTACAATTCTGAGCATATATAATGAAATAGTTTAATAGTGCAAATACAATTTTAAATATTTCAGGGTACCTATTACCATCCTCTAAAGATAATAAAAGAAGTCTGGAGGAAACAGGGACTGTAATATGCAAAAGGCATGCAGGAATTAAATTGCAATAAAGCCGAAGCAAAGAATAGCATTCTATTCAGCTTCTAAACAACAGATGTTCTTTGTGTCTCTGCCTGTACCTATAAGTGCAAAGTAAAGTGGAGAATTAACACAATTTTTTGGATAATTTTATGGAAAAAGTGACTTTGTCTTATTTTCCGTATACTCTAGAATAAAGTGTGCTTTAGCTTAAAAAATGTGGATAACTGCCTCAGTTTTCCACTTTCCTAGGTTTAGAGACAGTCGTTAGTTTTCATAAAAGCAAGATACTGGGTAATGATTAAGAGCTTGAGTACAGGAATCAGACAGATTATGTTTAGAATACTAATTCTAATATTTACTAGCTGCTGCATGACCTTGGACAAATTACTTAACCTCTCTGAAACCAATTGTCTTAATCTATGTAAATAGAATATTCATATCTCTCTCATGAAATTGTCAGGAGGATACAGTAAGATAATGCATAGAAAAAATATTTAACACAAGGCCTGACTCATATGAGAGTTCAGTGGATGCTGATGGTGATGCTGATGGTGATGATGATGATGATGGTGATGATGACGACGATAATGATGGTAGTGGTGGTGGTGATGATGATGACATCTGAAAGTGGATCAGTCACTGACTAATGTGTGATCTTATACAAATTGTCTTCTCTATCTCTATCCTTAGTTTTCTCATCTGAAAAGTTAGGATAATGTTAGTGGCCACTTTGTTTAAGGACTAAATAAATTAGTGTAGGTAAAGATTATACCTCATTTCCTGGCACCTACTGGACACTGCAAAAACCTTAGCTATTGCGGTCAGTAACACAGCTTCCCTAGCAGAGCAGGTGAATGTTCAACATCAGCATAGTTGCTTACCTCTGGATTGAGGCGTTCACCATTCTTTAACCACATGTACCAAGGGTTAGGCTTTCCACTAGCTTTGCATTCCCAAAACAAGCTGTCATAGATTGACAGGTATGTATTGTGGATTTTTTGTTCCCATTCTGGAGGGGCTGTTTCAAACAGAGATAAGAGCAAACTATTTGGCAAGTGAGTTAACCAAGACATTATGCTACGTTCCGAGGACTGTAAGATATCAGAAGGACAAGGTTCACTGTGTCCACTAGTACTGTATACATGTGATTTGAGGGAAGGGAAATGCAGGACTCCTAATGTGGAGCAACAGAAATCCTGGTGTAAATATCAATGGGCCTTTGGCTTTAGATAGATGTTTGCCATTTGTTGTTTTGCTGCACCTATATAACCACTTGGGAGTTGGGGGAACAAGGCCAGAAAATAATTCCATGCTAAATATTAGTACATAGATCACGTTAGAAAATAGGTGTCAAGTATGAACCCCCTATGGGCAAAAGGCCATTCATTATATTTGAATTGAACTAATGAAAATAATTGTATCTATATCCAATATAATTACAATCCAACAGTTTGAAGCATAAATCAATATCAACTTTATCACGTTTTAGTAGAATTATAATCCAGTTTTTTTCCCCCTAGATAAAATTCTTGAAAGGGAATAAGGACTTTTAGTGTTCTATATAGGTTAAGCACCTAACTCTAATCCTGGAAATGCATTTTTCAAAACCTTATTTTCTAATCTGAAAAAGTTTTATGCAGTACTGAAGCAAAAAGTAACTGGTATAAGTGGTGTTAAAATATTATTTAGGTATAAGGTAGTATTAGCCTTACTATCATTCATCGAAACAGGTAGGGCATAAATTCAATGTTTTAAAAATAATATTCCTTCTAAACTTCCTGGGTTAGCCATTTAATTCCTCTCCTTTATTTAGGTTTATTCTAGATAGGCTGGTGTGGATGCATCTTTCTTTAGAATCTCAGCCCATTACAAGCTAGATGCTTCACATGTGTAATTGCACATAATTCTTCCAACCTTTTGGAGAGGATTTTTTTGCACAGGTGTTAGGTTAACTGCTTAAGAAGACATAGTTAGAAAATAGGGAAGCTTAAATTTGAACCCTGAAAGCAGAGCCTAAGTCAAGGGTTTGTGTTTGGGTTGTTTGTTTAGGAATGCTGGCCCAGTATAAGGTGTCAGGAAAAGGGAGAGTTAACAGAAGTCGACAGGGAAGGAAAATGGCAATGCAAGGTTGAGTTACTGAGTTGACCACCAATATGGACCATTATTACTCCATCCACTGTGAGTGTCTAAGAAGTCTCTATAACTACTTATCCAAGGAAAGGAAGAGGAAGTGTTTATTCACTGGTTCTTGTCCACAGTCATTCAGGGGCAGTAGAGGCATTCACTATTAGCACATAAAGGTTGTGTGTGCTCAAGTGCTTGATTAAGTTCTTGAAGGGGCCAAAAGACTAGAGCATGAAACAAGATTGCCTTAATGTGGTACCTGAGACAAGACTCTCAGGATATACCTGCAAAGCACAGTAATGAACTGGTCACTACAGCAGTGGTTGGAGCAAGAAGTGTTACTGAGAGTCTTTGAAATAGTGTACAAGTGTGTCTGACTTGCAGGATTCTTCCATTGTAGTATCTGTTTCCACAAAGATAGAAGGTCCTTCAGGGAGGTAGTCATTGAAAAGAAGGGATCATGATGCTCCACTGGTGAAAACTAACCCTAGAATTACATCTCCTGTGGAAATCAGGGCAACCTCCAGTTATAGAATATGCTTTTCTCAGCCTTGGGGGATAAGTCAAGGCAACACGTAGAAGCACTGGGCGTACTGATGAAATTGAGTCATGTTTCTATTTATTATTAACATATTTTATAATTTGTAGATAATTATTTAGAAGTTGTCCTAATATATGTTTGACCTGGGAGAAGAAATGCATACTCATAAAAATCACATACCTTAAAGGAGTTTGAGATATATATGGTTTGTTGCTTAATGCAGTAAGTATAATGTTAAACCATATTTATGTATTTAATGTGTACATTCTTTGGATGCTTAGGATTCTGAAGAACAAAGTTTTAAATTTTTTGATTGTGTAGGAACCAACTATATGAAGAAAAAAAGGTTAGGATTTCTGCTATATGGGCTTGAGTTTTAGATTTTTCCCCCCTATCTTTGGCTATATAACTCACTTAACTCCTCTGAATGAGTTCCATTTTCTATAATGAAAATAATACTTTATAAACTTACTTTGGAGGTTTTAAAGATGCAAAACAGAGGGATAGGGTTCTGAATTATAACACAGCAACAAATGAGACTGAGATTCTTCTCTTCAAGTTTTCAAATATTATTCAACTCTCAAATAATTGAGTCAATTTTCTGCTCCTTTGGGAACACATTGACAACTAAATTAATAGGTGACCAAGAAACATAATTTTGTCTTATTGACCAATTGTCCATTATTTCCCCACAAAGACCATTTTGAGTCATTAGAAGGATAATTTGATTGTGACAAGATGTCATGTGAATGGACTTAGATCACTATGTTGAAGAGCTGTGGTAGACTGGAAAGAGTATATTTTTCAGATGTTTCAAGGTTTTCATCTTGGATCTGACAAACATTATCTGTGAGTTCTTGTTCAACTCATCAAAAGTTACTTACCTATAATATTGCTTATAAAAGTCATATGAATTAATATTTATAAAATCTATGTAAGCTAACAGTTGCTTTATCAATGTGAGAGAAAGTACTTTATTATTGATTTTCAGTTTATAGGTACTTCCATTTTCTGATTTATCTTTTGGCTATATATTTGTCTAATAGAAATTTAAAACTAGCCAAAGCCTGTAGTGTCTTGGTGCCACTAAAAAACTCCCAGTTGCATCCTTACTATTTTTATTTACAAAGGATGCTAAATTCCAGATATTCTTTCAAAAGAATATGTATATAAACTCAATCAGCAGTCTTTCAAGGTAATTACAATACCTTAGACTTTTCTAGCTATCAAAATATTTTTTCCTCCAATTACTTTATCATTGATTATAATGTAAGCATGTCACATATAAACATATCACATGAAAAATGACTTTTGGCCATGTATAAATACAGTTTTAAAAAGTCCCCTATTACAGATGTAATAAATTTAGCAAAGGAGTTAAGACTATTTTAAAAGCACTGACCATTTGGATATTGTGAGGTGTATTTTATGGTTTATTTCATGCAAAAAAAAAAAAAAAAGGAACTGTCATGCAAGTGTGTCTTTTTGGCCTGGATGAAAGAAGACATAAAGGCAATTTTTAGAAAATGTTTGCTTTTATCATTTCTCTTCATGAAAGATTCTGGTAATTGAGGCAAATGTATTTTTTAAGGGAAGTGATTACTTTTCTCTTACCTACATATGCGTAGACAAATATGGGAAATATAAACACATACTAAAAACTACCATTTAGCATTCTATTTCTCCTGTCATTTTCTCCTTCTGTTTTACAAAATCTATTTGGTATTATAATTAAGATTGTCATAGGCAGTTTCTGAACGTTTTAAGGGAAATATACTGAATTTCTTGCTACTTTGTGTTACAAACTTTTATGGGTTTTGTGTGACACTGCTGATATTTTCAAGGCAATTATAATAAACAAGAGCATACATAGGCTATACTGAAAAAGCCGTATTTAAAAAATGGTCTCTCTCCTATGCTACTTTTCCACGACATACTTTCACTATCTACAGTGAACTATATTACCAAATATTTCAGATACTTTTTGAAATTCTCTTAGCTCACCATAGAAAATGAGTTGACCCTTTGCAAGATTTCGTCCTCGAAGGTTGCCTGCAATGCACTCATAGAAGCCTTCGTCTTCCTGTTGAAAGTTCGGGATTTCAAGGATAGCTTGGGATTTGCTGTACTTGACTTTCCCTGGCAACGGGCTTCCATCCAACCTCCTCCAACTAATATCAGGGACTGGACTAAACAGTTATACCTCATTAGAATAGAAGATGGTTTAGTCTTTATGACAGCAGGATAAAATAAGAATGTCCTTAAGCATAACTCTCAAGAAAAAAATTCAATCTTTTATATTATGACTAGTTTTCAGATCATGCAGTCTTTCGCCATTCACTCATCCATCGATTTTTAACACTTCATTAACTGCCTGCCACGTACAAGTCACAGTACTCTGATCAGGGAAAAAATTGATGTCTAAACTAAGCATGTTGTCTGCCCTTATGTTCCGTACAGACTAGTGGGGAAACACACAATAAATACATAATAATAAACAAATATATCTGCACATTGTAGTAACTGAAACAAAGGAAATATGGTCTAGTAGAGACAGTAACAAGATTATATCAATTTAAATATGTTGGTCAGGAAATTCTTTGCAAGGATATGACATTTAAGAGGAGGCAAGCTCTCTATATTTATAGATACTGAGATAAAAATACATATCCCTCTATAGCTAAATTAGTACTATTGAGTAACTGAAGACACGTGATGGGTGAGCTAGATTATCAAAGGGTATCAGTACTATATAACAGGTCCACATGAAGTGGGAGTATAGAATCTATCAACCTCAAAAGAATGTACTCGTTTATACCCAATCTTTCAAAACAATGACATACAACTTTACATTGTACTCTTTCTTGTCAAAAAGAATTTGTAAAGAATTACTTTATTTATATGAATTTAGATTAATATCTTAAATTTAGTATCTTTAGTCTAATATAATTATCTTTTAAAAGAACATAAATACGTTTTATAATGTATGAATCTCAGTGTCAAACAATGGGGATAAATTTAGAAATTCATGGTGAGGAAGGCCTCACTTTTACAAGTAGAATATAGATAAATGTGAGCTATAAATAAAGTTTCAACCAGAAAACATTCCCTAATAAACTAATCATTTGTAAAATTAATCAGTTATCTATTTTACATTAACATCTTAATTTTCTTACTGTCAAGTAGTTGTTCATTCCCTTATAGATTTTCAGCTACTTTAAATAGTTCTAATCATATTTCACATTAATAACAATACTAATAATAAAAAATCATTTGGAAAGCCAAATTATTAACTTTTTATAAGATGCAGAATTTGTTAAGTCCACAAAAGTAATATGGGAGAAGCATCTGATCACATACAAAGAGGTTGACAAATAAAGATCTGTAGGGTCTGAGTGTAAACAACTGCAGAAGATTGGTGGTGATGACTCAGAAGAGGCTTCAAATAAAGCAAGAAACTTGATGAAGCCCTAGGAATTTTTATTGGCAAACAATGATGGTCCTCCTGTGCAAATCAAAGATACACACAGTGTAAGAATCATGCATGTGCTCATTTCTCAGAAAACATACTCCACAATCAGTGTTTGATTCCTCTGTTTTTCTGAGAATTGGCATATTGTTACAGATACAACTTGAATTTTGTCAAATACAAAATCATTATTATGATAACTTTTGGGTTTGTCCTTTTAAAAAAGCCTTACCACTTTAGGTTGACATTTTAGTAAAGTGGCAGTCTTGCCAACAATTAACCTTAGATAACTGGTTTTCTTAATCATTCATTTTATGAAACACCAAACTAAAATAAAGTTCTACAAGAAAACATACTCATATAGAAAGATTTTCACCAAGTCTGGGGCAGGATTATCCAAATTTTAAAAATGCATGTGTTGCATATGTGAACATGAAAATTTAGTATCTATGGATTGTGAAGATATGAAGTTTTTATTTTCCTTTTTCTTCTTATTTCTGTTTTCCTTTATTCTCCTACAATGAGCATGCCTTTCTCATGTCATAGAAAAATTCTAAGAAAATTTATTTGCAGAGAGAAAAATAGAGGCTCTGATAATTGTCTGAATCCATGATCCTTTGTTAACTTTTTGTGACAGTGTGTCTCTGAGGTTTATGACAAATACATGCAAAGTATTCAACTAAGAATTTTTTAACCTAAAACATTCAGACAAAAAAAAATTGGTAATGACTGAGTATTTTCCCATTGTTATATTATTCTTTATTTTTAACTATGAAGACAGAAGTTAATTTTTAACCTAACTAAATATATAAATCTCTAAACCAACATTGAACAGTTTGATATTTAATCATAATAACTATAATAATGTCACAGCAAATATATATGGTTTATTAACCACATACTGTGTGCCAAGCGCTATGTATGTGTATAACATGCACATATAATTTCATTTTCTTCTTCTTTAATGTGGCACAGCTAGGATTTAGTTCCAGGTTTTCTTTGCCTCAGAATCTATGTGCTTACAAAGCAATAAAGAATCCACAGCTGTTGTAAAATCATCCTCTGATAGCTTTGGCATTTGTGGTTTTACAAAAGTGAATTTCCATTTTTAAGTGCCCCAATTAAGTGGGGGGCAAAAAGAACAAGTCCCACCAGTCCCATCTATTTTGACTTTCCCTTCCAGAAGAACTCAGTGATGACAATTAAGTCTCTCTGGGAAAACACCTTTCCCTGGACTGGAGAAAACAGCACATCCTATATAGATACACCTTTCCAACAGGAGCAGTGTAGCAGGAAGAAGTGTCAGTGCTCCACCCACGTCCCTTAGGATCCTTTATCCACTCCAAATCCTGACGTGCTTTCACTTTCAACACTTACTACATGCATCTTTTTGCTGTCAACTACCCTCAAGGTGCTGTAGCTAACTTTTTGTTCACACAGAAAAGGAATTAAGAGCAGTTAGGAATTACATGCTCCCGGGGGCAGCTCTTAACCAATAACTGACTCAAGGCTGAGGTATAAATACTGCAGCTCCCCTGTCCCTGATGGTGGAATACCTCTAGGTGTGACCTGCACTCCCTCCAGAATATCCCTGTAAGAGTAAGGAAAATGTATCTTCTGTGAAATTTTCTTGATACTGTACTCTGCTTGGCTACTCTTTTCTTCCTGTCCCACTTTTCTATTCTCCTGTGAGTTCTTTGTAAGAACTCTTGTAAAAAGTCACTTAAGTATATATATATATATATATCCTTTCAAGATCTAATTCTTGGAAAACCAATTTATTAGAATCCTCAATATGCTTTAATCATGTTCTACTTAAATTACAGTACCAACTGTAGGGAATCTTTAAATACTTCTCCATGTGGTACTTCTATATAGCCGTTTGATATACATGAAAAGGTATTCTGTGGAATTGAACATTAATGGTATGTAAGACCAAAAACTGAGCAGTAGAATCCTTGTGAAAAACCATGGCTGTGAAACGTATTTTGAGAATGGTGCTCCGTAGGGTCAAAATTACATTCGAAGGCAAGAAATGTAAAAGAAACACGAGGAACAGAGACAGGTAAGTTTCTCACTTAAAGAACCTCCTCTAGATGCTTGTTTTTTTCTTACCTCAGTTATGTTTGGAGTGGTAAGTCTTTTCTCATAAACCACTCAACTGTGGGGAAGGTTGTAAGATTCAGTGTACTGGCTTCTAACATAAGAGCTTTCAATTCTGAAGAAGGATGTAAGGATTAGAGTCTAGTATTCTCAATCTGCAGTGAACACATTTTTGGTTTTTTTGTCTGCTTTTTTGATTTTTCCTTAGGAAATCTAGTGCCTCCTATTTTTAGTCCATCTGATTTGAATTGGGAGGACTATTCCATTGGCTACAGGAGAAAGTACAAGGTTCAGGTCTCACTTTTAGAAGCTGGTGCATCATGACCACCAAGGTTGATCAACTCTGAGAGCTAAGAGAACACAATCAGAGACAACTAGACTCAATTCTGGGACTACTTTTGGAAGAGCTATTAAAAACAGGATCTTTTGTCACTAGGGTTTCCTCAGACAGTGGGATATAAACTTAGAGCTTCTAGACAACAATTTCCCACCAAATGGAGAAAGTATCTTTGAAAGCCAGAAAGGAAAGAAACTTGGAATTCTTTACACGCCTGGATCAAGTCATGCCTGATCCAAAAACCAGAAAGTCCCTTTGAACATTTCTGTTTGTCAGTACAGCCTTTTTTTGGCTTAGGCTTGTTTCAGTAATTTTCCTGTTGCTTTCATCCAAAAAAGACTTGACAAATAGAGTCTGAATGTCTGGGTTCAGATGCTAGCTAGGTTATTTTCTATGTGTGTGATTGAATTATATGATATGGTAGATTCTTCAGGATATTTTATTTTATACTCTAGATATTTTAGAATTATCAGAGCAACTAAACTACCCAAAAATAGTCAATTGAACATTTAAATTTTTTACTTAAAAGTCTTATCAGGTGCATTTTGTGGCTACATTTCATGTTAACAGAATTTCTAATGAGAGAAAAATCAAGCAGTTCTATAAGATTTCACAGTTACTAATTAAATGCTGAGTTTTTTTCAGATTTATTATGTTCCTGCTAAATATGAATGTCATGAACCTCTTGATTACCACTGGTAATGTGAGAAATAGAGTCAGGAAGAATAAATGTAAAACATAGATTACATAAAAATGCACATATCTGGAAACTGCTTATGAAGACATTAAATAAACTGCTTTAGATTTCACACCCTCTCTTTTCTGAAGTCATCCCAAATGGACAGTGGGTGGAAAGAACTAAAATCAACAAAAGATGAAATTATTTTAGTAGTGAGCTTTAGTTTTTAAATGCAAGTTAATTTTTCCAAGATATACCATTGTATCTAAATAATAATGGTAATAATAATAATAATAACAAAGCTATTATAATAGAATGCTACTTACACAATACAGGGTAGGGTGCAGTCCTTACATTTATCAGGTATAATTTGTTGTATTTTTATAATGAATTTTCTCATTTATAAAAAAGGGATCCATACTAGTACATAATTCATAGGATTGTAGTGAAGATTAAATGATGTAATCCATTTCATGTGTTTAACACACTGTCTAGCACACAATAAACAGTATGTTTTCTGTGTTAATGACAAGTTAAAAAATTAAAATCATTATGTTATTGTTATCATTTCAAAAGCAAGAATTCTAGCTTATAATTACTTGTTTTTGATTTTTCTTTAAGGACTCCATATGACTAGGCATTTGACATAAATTGATTTATGAATCATTTGTAAACTAAAATCAGATGTCCACTCTGTGAATGAAATGGGTACACAAGCACGCACATATGTTTCTAGAAACAAATTTCCTGATTCTCACTGTTTAATATACTGGCTGCTAAGGAGATAATTGCCTCTGATCATAGCAGTCATGTTCATCTCCTCATCACAAGAGCAGGGATCTCTCAGGTGAGACACGACCTGATTTGCTGCGAAATACTTTTTTTCCCAACCTGACTAATCATCTAGGACCATTGTGGTAAGGAGGAAAGGAATTAGACAACATTCTCCAAAGAGGAAAAAAAACAGTGCTTTGTAAGAAAGCTGAGCACTTATTTATGAATATTAATAACCATTAATTGAGTGCTTACTATGTACCAGTCTTATGACAGATGGCTTCCATATGTCATCTGAGTTAAATACTCAGGTGGCAGCTGCTAAGAATCCTCAATCACCTTTTTGGAATGGTACTCATGTTTTGACAGGTAATTTTCTGCTAAGTTATTACCTGCCAGTTCTCCTCCATTTAGAATTCCAGTATAGGCTAATTTATTGTGATCCACCTACCAGTTCTTTGAGTTGCCACCCATTCAAGTTATTAGCACTAGTAGATACCTCCTTCTGTGGCTTCAGCATTCTTTGGTGATCTACCTGTTTGTTCACATTGATCATACTAGTTTAGTGATGCAGTATTTTCTGGCAGTTCATTTTGATTTAAATAAGTGGTCTATTTAAAATGCAAAGTTAATATATTAACATATGAAGAATGCTATGGAGCAAGGGGGATCTTTGAGGGGTCATTAGAATGGAGATGATTATTAAATCACTTGAAACTGTGCCATTACATAGGTTAAGTCAAAATAAATGATGCTATCTTCATCCTAACTACAGAGATCAGCCAGTTATGGCGACATTTCCCTTTCATCCTTTCAGCTCCATTTCCTCCCCACTTCATCTTTTTTTTTTTAATCTTCACAAATACAGTGTCAAAATTGAGCTTAAATAAGGAAGACCAATTTGAAGCAATTCTCTCATCCAAAGTTTCCTCAGACCATAGATGAGACATTCATGAACCTTGTATTTCAAAAAGAGCTTTGCAAAAGCCTTTTCTTATTTTGCTTCTATATTTGCCTGAAATGTGGGTCCTCAACAGGTGTAAAATAATACTAGGTCGTAAAAGCAGAACTTTTTTCCTTTTCTTTCTTTCTTTCCTTCCTTCCTTCTTTCCTTCCCCCTCTCTGGTTTTGTGCTTCTTAAATAAGCATTGCCATAAGTAAGGACTTTTATTCCATCCTTTCCTGTCATTGTGCTTTTATGGAGTGAGCATCCTATTAATTTTATCTGGAGACAGAATGCATTTGTTAACCATCTGGCCTAGTTCAACCTGAATTGAAAGTTAAAGTCCTTCACACACTTGTAGGAACTGTGCTTCAATTCTATACTTTTAGCCCATAAATAGAATTTTTATTACTTGTGCTATTGGAGGAAGCTTATATTTCTCCCCTGGATTTCTTAAGCCTCTTTATCCACAGCTTAAATCCAGGCCACACCAAGTTTTTAACTCGAAACTGGTACAGAGAACCACTTTCCTAAGATGCTTATATTTGGGATTATTCTTAACTTGAACCTCATTTCAGAAAATCCTGTCGGTGGCCATTTTTCATCAGAGAGGGAATCAGAATAACAAAACCAACAAAGAGTGTCTTTTTTAAATTTTCAGACTGTTCAGCTAGCTACTCTCATTTCCTCAACTTGAAATATTCATACAAAGAGCTTGGTATATAAGATTGTCCTATGGGGCTACACTATGGATAAATTCATGAGTTCTGTAGGAAAGCAATCTCACTGTTATAGAAAAAGGAAAAAAAAATTTTTCTGAGTGATCTAAATGTAGTCAGGATCCTGTCCTACTGGTCATTGTCTATATCAGGTTTCCCTTGGGGGAAAAAATGTTACCGTGTGCGTGTATTACTCTGGTATTTGACACTACAGTTACTGTAGCCAATTGAAAAGCCACAAATAGTTCGGTCATATAGCAGTGATAGCAGAATGGTACTTGCATGTAGAGTAAAAGGACACAGACAAGCTGTTTGTAACTGAGTGCAAATTACCTAACATCTGTGAGTCTCAGCTTTCTCTTTATAACTAGAGATAACAATGGGTGCATACAGGGCTTCTTGAAAGGATCAAATGAGAGCATGTCATGAGAATAGTTCCAGAAATATAAACTTTGAACCAATAATACAGCTTACTAAATTGTCTTGTTACCACGATCGTCACATAGGGACAGGAATGTTCTGTTTTCCAAAGCTTCCCTAAGAATTTTATTGCCATTTTCTACTCCATAATATAGACACTAGTTTGCACATGAAACATAAACTGGAGCCCATCATTTCAAGGTGTGCTAGAGCTGAAAATGGCACCATATTTAGCAGTTAATTAACAGCTTCTTCATAATGTTTTATCAATACATAATAATAGCCCTAGATAAATATCTCACCAATCATGTGAGTGCTCTATTGCTCTACAGTAGAGAGAATGATAATTTGGTCGTTAGGTTCTTGAGGCCCATAATCCTTCAGAATTATATTCAGAAGTATAATTCCTTCAGAATTATAGTGCTTGACCTTAGCTTATCTCATAATCATGAACTTCCATATAAAGAAGTAAAGGAAACATTATATATGATTTATTAATAATTAACTATTATATCATTAATATAGCTAACATTTATTGAACACATTATATCCCAGGCACTCTGCTAGGTGCTTCATTTAAACCACATAGTAACACTAGGAGATACAGGACTATTGTTACTAACACTTTGTAGATGAGGACTACAAATTTTTTTGACTGGGACTAAAATAGTTAGGGTAACATGCCCAGTATCACATAGTAAAATTTTTTTTTTGAAAAAGGATTTGAACTAAAGTCTGTCTTTTCATAGTGACTGAGCTCTAAATCACCATGTTTTGCTTTTCCTGCATGAACTAACCAGCTACAACATAAGAGTCACCTTATTAGGCTGTATAATATGTGCTTAGAAGTATATTCTTCATCCAGTGAATTGATGTGTTTTATAACCCATGGGTAGAATTCCTTTTGTCCAAGGGCCAGAAGACAAAATCAGAGAGTGTTTTGTAACATATTGAGATACCTCTAAATTTCGGTAAAGGTTCTAGAGATGGGTTCCAACCAAGGTCAGCTGGAAAAAAAAGGAGGTAACTTTTCTTCCTTCAGCTGAGTTCCAACTTGGATTTGAAATCTTTCTCTCTTGGAATTGCCAGTTACCTAAAAAGTAAGAACTGTGGGTCTCCTGAGAAAGGTGGTGATAGACTGGGAGAGAAAGGATGAAGAGTTACTTGCAGAAGTATATATATATATATATATACTTCTTGGATGAGTTTTAAAGCCTTTACCTTAGTTTAATTTTAGAAATGACAGTGTAAAAATCCAAATTTGTTTTTTGAAATAGAAAAAAATGAAAGGAATGTTTGACATTGGATTCAGTGTGTGTATAAGATGAAAGGAGACCCAATTTCTAGGCTGAGGTCCTGTTTTTTGAAAGTACACCCTCTGCAATTTTTCTTGAGGAGAATTTGGCAACACAAATCAGAAATCTTAGCTCTTAAATTCCTTTTATCCAATGATTCTAATTTTCTACAAATATACTGAGGAAGTTCTCATGGCAATAGGCAAAATATAGCCACAAGTATATTCCTTACATTATTTTTCATAATAACAAAAAATGAGAAAAAAGGAAAAAAATGTCCACAGTAGGAAACTGGTTGAAAATATACATTTGAATGCCCCACTGTCATTACAATTGAGGGTATAGAAGACTGTTTAATGACCAGGAGATACATTCATAGTATATATTTTTAAAATTACTTTACAAAAGAATATGCTGAACCACTTATAGCAGCCAAATAAATCAGTATTGGATTATAACGCAAAATATAAAACAAATTATCTACTAATCAATACTGATACAAATAAAGGATTGAATAAATTAATAGAGGGGGATGAGTGACAAATCTTATATGCAGAAGAATTCCAAATAAATTACATAGATTCAAAGCTCAGAGGAGGTGAAACATAACTCTGCTCACTGTGGACAGTACATATTGACCTCTTTCCAACAACTCAATGTGCAAAGAGGAAAATGAGGAAGTTTATTGTAGAGAATCCAGACAAAAACTACTTCAGGAGGCCAGTATCAGCAGGTATAGATCATTTTGATGGAACAGTAACCTCGTTAGGATGTGATGATGGCACTTTACCTTTGTGGTCCTCTTGTCCAAGACCCTTAACCTCAGTCTAAATATGAGGAAAATATTACATTCATTCCAGTAGAGGGCCATCCTACAATAAAACTGACCACCACTCCTCAAACTGTCGAGGTCACCAAAAACAAGTAAAGTATGAGATACTGTTAGAGCCAAGAAGAGCCTAAGAAGACAAGAAAACTCAATGTGGTATTTTGGAATTAAAAAAAAAAAGCATTAGGTAAAAACCAAGGAAATTTGAGTTAAGTATGAACTTTAGTTAATTTTAAAAAGTATTCATGTGGGTTCACTCATTTAAAAAAAAGGTACTGTCTTAATGCAAGATGTTCATAACACGGGAAACTGTGTGTGGCATTATATGGAATTTCACTATACTATCTGCTCAATTTTTCTGTTCTAAAACTATTAAGAGTCTATCAATAAAAAAAAAATAGATGAAATGGGAGAAAAAGAAGCAAGAATCTTCTGATTCTCAGAGATAGAAAAAACTTCAATAACAGCCTAACATTAGTTCTACAAAAGAAATTGATAGTTACTCCCTCCAATCTCAATTTAACAAGGGGCAACCTGGGGAAAGGTTAATCAGTAAAGCTCCCAGAGTGATTACCCTTGAATCTTCCTTTTTTGAAAATTTGTAAGGAAAGAACAGATTCTAGGAAAAATGTGTATCACACGTTGCTACGCCAACCTATTTTCAGCAGTCTGCAAACTCCATAGGGCCTTTATGTAGTCATCTGTATTTCCCCAGGACCAAGTCCAGAGTCTGCTGCTTGAAGAATTTCTTGTGACTAAGTGAAGGAATAAAGAAATTAAATTATTGAATGAGGTATCCCATGCATATTTCTTAAGTTAATAAATACTGGAGCTTAATTTGCCAAATCAGTGAATGGGAGGATGTCAGTAATCCTTATAAAGATTAAACACATTATCTAGAAATGGTAAATCCATTATTCTGAGCAAGTCATTGAGAATTGTGTTTGCACCAAAATATAATGCAGAGACCCCTTCTCTCCCTCCTGTGTATTCCTTTTTACCTCCTCAGCCATTAGCAACACTAACAATTGCCATGATTAATAAACTTGTTGCAATTTATTGATTGCCTATTATAAGCCAGGAACTCTAGTAGTTAAATAGGGAAGTTTAATCCTCTTCTTACAATAATCCTCTTCTCTCTATCCTCCACTTATCATCTGTCTGTCTGTCTATCTATCTATCTATCTATCTATCTATCTATCTATCTATCTATCTAATCTATGTTTTATCCTTTGTCTTACAGATAAGAAAACTGATCATAGTGGCCCTGCTATTGACTGGGAAACTAAGAATGTAAACCTTGATATCTTTGAATTCAAAGTCTGTGTTTTTCCCAGAACACTGTTGTCTTGAAATTTTAGTGAATCCAATGATAAAAACTTCAGTCCTAGGGTGAGTGTGTGTATGTGTGTGTTTGTTGAAGGTTAATGTCTTTCAGTTTCTCAAAGATTTCAAGGTTTGTCAGTTCTCAGATTGGCGTAGACTTTACCATATTATTTTATGCCAAGCAATGTAAAATCATGATAAAATGCAAAGCAGTTAACAGGAACCTAAAGAGTAGGTTTCAGTACACATGTGGGGCAATAGGACAGACTATGCCTAAGAAAATATTATTCTCTCTACCCACTCAACTCAATGAGGAAAAAAATATGTTAAACTACTTATTAGACATTCAAATAGGAAAATTTTAAGATATCTCTCTCACTTAAAAAAAAAAGTGTTAAAAGCTTGAAAAATCACAATGCACCTAGTTTGATTTTAAAATACTGCTATCATCCTGAGGAACCTGAGCAACCTTTCTGTGGTATGATCTGTGATGATGTCCATATGTGTAAAAAGAAAAGCAAACATCAAATAGCTGCTCTGTCATCTGAAAGTTCTGGAATAGATAAAAAAACATCTTGCTGAGACTCCATATTTATTGCTTGACATTAATAGTCAAGCTGGATATCTTTTCCTACATAAACTAGAAAAAATAAATAAGATAGACATGTATACATAAATATAGTATGTATATTTACTATGCATGAAGGCTCCAGAAAAAGTAGGAACATTCAGTGCAGCTACTAATTTTATTTACATTCCGGACCACTGACAGCAAAGCTACTAAATTAAGATTCAAAAAAAAGGAAAAGAAAAGAAAATATGTTTGGTTGTTTATAAAAGCCATAGAAGAGTTATGAAGTTTATCAGTTTAAATTCTTTACTGAGAGTAAAAGCTTATATTTTCTTGAAAGGAGACACACAGATCTATCAGTCAGTCATACTATATTTGCATAGCACCTATCCAAGGAGTTTCTCAGGGTATTTCACAATACAATTAATTTGCAGCTTAGATAATTAAGAGTCTGCCATGTTAAACAAATGAGACAAAGCTGAGAGCTGAATGCTGTGATCATGTCAGCTCTGAAACTCCAACACAGAAAGTTAGTTACATATCCCCAAAGTCATAGCAATTTAAGTTCAAACAGGTATCTGAAATTTTGTCTTAATTGTTCCATACTCGCATTAGCCTATGGTGGTTTGGAGTCTATGAGTAAACACTCTCACCAGCCTTCTGTAGACCTCACTCTCTATACTCCCTGCCTGCATAATTGCAGCAGCCTCTGAGGTTGGTTGGTATGTTTCTTGAGCTCCTCCAAATTATCTATTCCAGATTTTTATAAATGGTATATATATGTCATCATCACATAAAATCCATTGGTGTGTATGCTCCTCAGTGACCCTGATTGATTTTTGGAAACACTTTTTTCTTCTTGATCAAAAACAACTTGAATTTTGAAAAGGTTATCTTTTGAATTATTAAAAATTCTAATATGAAAAATTAAACTTACTTTTTTGCTGAAATACTAGTAATTACAGAGAATCTAAATGGGAACTATATCCATAATTTCATTCCCCAGATAACATCTTTTTACCATTTTGCTGAAATTTTTAAACCTTCTTTTAGGAAGACATTCACAGAATTGAGGGCTAACTATATCTGCACATGGGTAATTAATCCATTTTTAAAATAAGTAACTTGATGTAAATATCAAATGGCTATGAGTATGAGTTTTGAAGTCAGAATCAGTGAGATTTAGATTTGAATCCCAAATCTGAATTTATGTTAGTCAAATTGTTTCATTTGTCTAAACTTCATCTTATATACCCTCAAAATTAGCATTAAAAAATAACCTGAGTTTTAGCTGTATGGGAATAAATGGAGCTACCTTTACCCTCCTGCTGGAAACAATTAGAAAAGTAGACGAATATATGGGCACAAATCTAATTCTAGAGATACAATGGGCAGCGCAAACCTGTGATCCCCAAAGGAGGGGAAATACGTGAAGTAAGCTGTTGGTATCCCTGGTTTTCTATCTATAGGGAATAAGGAGGCAAACATCAATAGGACGTGATTGCATCACTGAATAGAGGAGGCACAGGTGACTGAAGTAGTTGGGATGGCAGAGTAGAGTATGAGAGAGGATAGGAGTAGAAAAAGAAAAGGCCCCTAAAATCTACATAACAGTGACACTTGAGTCTAAGTGAGGAACAATATCCAGAGCTCAAACATGGCCGGGAGACTTTAAAGTTCCACCAAGCTAGAGAAGAGAGACTTAGCAAACATTTGGAGCATACAGTAGAGGGGTGCATCTTAGTAGTAAACTAGCCTTAAACTAACATCTACTCTATATCTACTCTAAGGATGCTTAATAATAAGCTACAGGAAGATCAAGCAGTTTTACAGGAACTTAATTGCTGTCAGTAAAATTCAGTACTTGATTCCACATACAACAAACTAGTGAGTAAAACAAAAAATAAGTAGACTGACAGATACAGAGAACAAACTACTGGCTACCAATGGGGAGAGGGAAGCGGGGGGCAATATAGAGGTCATGGGTAAAAAAAGGTTTATTACAGAATTATATGAAATCATGTGTGTGAAAATTTTGAACATTATAAAGGACTGCAGAATTTAAAGGATCTTTCACTGAATAAATTAATGAATAAATAATAAGCTGTATCAACAATCTTAAAAAAAAAACAGTACTTGAACTAAATACACCATAATCCAGCATTCAACAACATAACACTTATGTCTCGAATTCAATTTAAAGATACTAAATAACCTAAAAAGCATTTAAAAATAGGAATCATGATTAGGAGAAAAAACAGTCAACAGAAACAGATATAAATTACAGAGATGATAGAATTAGTTAACAGGGACTTTCATGTCATCAATAGGAGCCCTTAATAATGGCAGGGGATTATAGCTAAAGGAACTACAGACCTCAGACTCTAAAAATGAAAGAGTCTCTAGGGAAACCCAAAGACAACAGGGAAAACAAAAACAATAGAGGAAATTTTAGTCTCTGACACCAAGACTACAACAAGCAGTAAACACAGCCTAACCCCTTGCCAGATAAACATAAAAGTTACCACCATAATCTAGTGCAAAATCAATTCCTTGCACCTATTATTGCATCATATATAGGTTTTAACAACAAAATAAAAGTCCCGTTAAAGAGTACTGTCTTTAGAGACAAAGTTAAGTGTTAGAACCAGACTCAAATACGGCAAAATTTTTTAAACCATTAAACTGAGAATTTAAAATTACTAAGATTAATACACTAAAGGCTCTAATGAAAAAAGCAGACAACATGCAAGAACAGATGATTAATGTTGCAGAAAAAGGAAATTCTAAAAAGATCAAAAGAAAATGGTAGACATAAAAACACTGTAATACAATTGAGAGTGCCTCTGATAGACTCAACAGTGGAGTAAACATGACTGAGGAAAGAGCAAGTGAACTAGAAGAAATATCAATAGACACTTGCCAAACTGAAATGCAAAGAGAAAAAAAGAATAAAAACAACAAACAACATCAACAAAAGAAAAGAATATCAAAGAACTGGGGGCAATTATGCATGGTGCACCAAATGTCTAAAGGGAATACCAGGAGAATGAGGAGAGAAATGAATAGAATAAATATTTGAAGTAATAATAACTGGAAATTTTCCAAAATTAATGGCAGCTATCAAACTACAGACCCAGGAAGCTCAGAGAAGAACAAGCAAGATAAATGCCAAAATAATCTACACATTTAAGAGAAGGAGTATTCCCAGAGATAAAGGGCATTATTTCCTAATTACTCAGGAAATATTTCCACAAGTATTTAGTGAAAACCAGTCAGTATTTCAGGAACTGTCTGAGGTCCTAAAAATGAAAAACTAAATCAAAATAAGATGTGGCATTTATCTGTGTAATTTTTTCTCTTTATATAACTTCTTCTTATTAACCTGTTCACCTACTTATTTTCTTTCCTCTGTCCCTCCTGCCTTTCCTTTCTTTCTCTCATTTACCAAAATACATAAATCTTAGTTTCATGAATGTATAGTTTAAAGCATAAATACTAGTCAGTAGTTGGTTAGCAAAAGAGTTTATAAACATTGCTAATAAGAGAAAAAACAAACTTTGTATTCTCCTCTGAATCAGTTAGCTTTTTTCAGTTTTTGGTGTATGAAACGTATTACAGAGAAGTGCAGGACCTCAGAAAGTGAATGAGATTTAAATGGATTTGTACAAAGCAGTCTCCACATTTGGAAAAAAAAAAAAAAACCCAAATGCTGTACAGCAACATTTTTATGAAGAGATGTCAGAGAACACTATTTATAATTATTGTTCAATAGTTTATAAAAACACTTGCAAATAAACCTACTAGTAGCGATTTATAACTTAAAAAGCAAGAAGTTTGATTTTGTTATTTTCAGATTGCTAATTATAACCTACCATATAATTAATTTTCTAGGGAATATGTTGTTTTTTATGTTTGTTAATGTTGCAAATTTAGAAAAATCAGAATAGTCTTTGGTAGATACCAAAGTTTATAATGAACTAAAAACACCCTTTAGTGTGTTTGCAATGTTACACAATGCAGCTTGTTTTCTGAAAACTGTTGGTGAGTGTATATAAAAGCTATTTGTTAGTAGCTCACATTTGTGTAATATTTTCCAGAGTATACAAAACATTTTCATATACATTCTGTCCATTTGAAGAAATAAATCTGTATTTTAGCTACACAAAATATACTTTTCTTACACAAGGCATTTTAACATTATCACTTTGACCCCATGGTTGCTTTGGACTTCCCATTTTAACCTGCAGGAATTTCAATTTTTATATTAATGGCTTAATACAATTTATTAATATAAATTGATTAATATAATTAATATAATGGATTAAATACATAATTTAATTGTAATTAATTTAATAAATATAATCTCAACATTTATTAATTTTTTCCAATAAAATCTTACAAAGTATACTCTAGTAAATCACTTATTTCCTTGACAGTTTTCTATGAAATTCAGTTCAGTAATTCTCACCGTTTTCCCATTCTTCCTTAATTTTATTTTATATGCAGTAAATATTTATGTATAAACTTTATAATGAGCCTATACTTTATCAGTTTTTTTCTGGTACATACACATGAGGTTTGCCATATTTTTACATGTATTATCCATTCTAATCTTGAAAAAAAACACAGGAGGCAGGTATCACAACCTTTTTTGGATGAGAATATGGAAATTCATTGAGGTTAAGAAGCATGTTTGCTAATGGTCAGACAGCTTTTGAGAAAATGGGGAATTCAATCTGCCTCCTCTGGCTTTGAGAGCAATTATCTTAGCCATTTACTGAAAAATGTCCAAGTTCAGAACTTAAAATCATGTGGGAGTAAGTTTGAAGTGCCCTTTTCTCAAAAACATGAAATTGAACACATTACTTCTCCAACCTTAGCCTCATTTTCTGCATAATATAATGAAAATACTATATTTGCACAATTATGAAGATTATGTATATCACATAAATTCTTAGTTATAAATGATTAACAAGTGAAATTTATTTATATGAGATTCTTGGAACTAGCCTTAATCATTTTCAGTTATTTATTATATAAGAGTAAATTTTAAATGACAGGAATCCATATTTTCTAATGCCAAATATCATAGAATAAGCTATCAATATTCTTTTTAGATACTATCTTTGGTATTCTGTTTAAATAAATCAACTAATTCTCAAAGTACTGAGACAAACTTTTTTTTATGCTTTAATTTCTGAGGAAGTTTGAAAATGTTGAAAGTTCATCATATCTTAAAAGTTAGGCAAAGAAATAAAAACTGACAAAGCCTCTCTATGTCACTATCTTAAGAATAATTTGATCAATCAGTAATTATTTATTGGACAAATACCATCCAACCAGTATTGTATAAAAATGAAATGTGGTCCCTTAAATACATGAAAAATGGATAACTTGAGAAATTTAAAGATCTACAAGATTTCATACATAGAAAGGAAGCTAAAAGATTTAGTAACTGCCATTACTTGGATTGCTTAGTATATTTACTTAATAACAAAATGGAGACTTTTAAGGATGTTTTCCATAGTTTGGAATGTAAATCACTATTTCTAAATGTGATGTCCACATTAGGAATACACTCTGGATTTATAGGTAAGCCCTCAAAGGTGGTAATGAGAATCAAGTCTCTTACAAAAAAAAAATATGTTTTATAAATAAGAAGAGTCACTGTTACCTGGGAGCTTGTTAGAAGTGGAGAAATTAGACATCACCCCAGATCTGCAGAATCTCAATTTAACCATGCCCCCAGGTAATTCATATATACATCAATATTTAAAATGGCAAATCTGGTCTATCCATCTGTCTCTTCGTTACTTGGTTACTAGTGTTTATGGGAATAAAAATGAAATTTGAATATTGCCAAAAAAGCAGAGAGATGTGGATATTCTATGCAAAAATGCAGGTATTTGACAGCCTTCAAAGCTTTCCAAACCTGTTGCAGATAAACAGTTAGGTTAGTAAAACAAAATGCCTCCCCTACCAGGGCTGGTTTGGCTCAATTCTAATTATTGTCTGTGAACAGTGGCATTTAATTAGCCTTATTTTGGAAACTATCAGTGCAGGTTTTTCATTTACAAGAATGGTTGATTAATTAAGCAAGGAGACACTCCAGGCAACATATTTCTGGATGTAGAACGAGATGAAGTCAAGGATGTGTTGAAAATCTAGTGACCTGCGCACCATCTTGTAGAAGTGCACTTATTTTTTTTGCAATGTGCTGCCTAAATAGGTTTCATTACGGTCAATTGAGAGTAAATGTCAGCACATTTATTGGGGAATTATCGCCCCAATCATTTTCGGAGTATTATACGTGTTTGTTTAAAGTCCAGTCAAAAAGTTCCACTTTTGCCCAGCATTTGAAATCTGTTTGCTAATTTACCATAGAGCAACATTTGAACACCAAAATATTTGTTTGTTTAAATTAAAACAACCAGGAAAAAAAAAACAACCTTACTTTCCAAGGGCAAAGCATTCCAGTTTTACAGATGAATCCTTTGCAGCTTGTATAGTTTCAGGAAAATGCACTTCAATCTTTGGTTCATATTCCCCCATCACACCTGTTAAATACCAAAAGAACTAGCAGCATTTCTAGAGAACAGAAGTTTTCTCTGAAGTAAATGCTTTCTTTACCAAAATCTGATTATTCTGTCCTTCAATTAACAGTATTTTTCTTATACCTTAATGAGTTACAGAGAGCTGAGAAACTTCATGATGCTATATAAGGAATTAGTTTATTTCTCTCTCCCCTAAAAAGGAAATACCTAAGATATATCAAAGTATCAGAGTAGAGACATTCCAAATTTCCTTGTATTCCACAACAGCATCTTAAGGGGAATTAATGTTTCCAATTAAGAACTGAATATACCAGATTTTAAAATGCTTCTGTATTATCAATCAAGTTTCTTCTCTAGAGATTTCTTAGGTCTATCATCCCTTCACAGAACTCAAGGACCAGATCTATTTAGGAATAAGGAAGTTTTCAGCTAACACTGTGTAAGAGGTCTGATGCAGCACCTCTTAATTCAAAATATCAGCGCTTTTGCAACAAAACCTATGAGGTAACCAGTTGGGATACATAAGGACATAAATATTCTTATGTTGGTTTATTAAGGTTTTACTGCTAAATGAATTTGCTGTACACTTACAAAAACATTTCTGTTCTTATAATTTTAAACTTTTCAAAAGGTATTGTGGATATGGGCTAAGATAAGAATAAGACAATAGTCTAAGGTATTGTAAGTATGCTATCTACCAGATGAGTTGGAACAAACAGAACTATATCTCTAGGCTATCTTCATTAACATAATTAATTTAATCAATAACAAATTGAGATTCTTTGAATTTTTGAATTTTTTTTTTTAGTTATATACCAAACACTAAGAGTAATACATTCCTATAAATGATTTATTGGTGGCCAGTACAATTGCACAAAGCATGAAATTTATAAAATACATATAAAATAAAAATACATCATTTTTAAGACCTTAATCATTCCAGACATTCAAAGAGGCTATGGTTGAGGAGGTAGAGAGTACTACTTCATTCAACTAAATTAGTAAGTTTTATGTTTTCTATTTCCTTGACATTTGATATTTCTTGAGTGACTACTTTGGAAGATGTTTCTTTTTTTGTTTTTTAAAAATATTGTGTATAATGCTTCTGGTCTATTTTTACCATATTATGTTGAAAAGAATAGAAGGGATAGAAGAATGCAGAAATTGAGAGGAAACAGAAACTAAGTAGACAGGAAGAAAACAAGAGGGAAATAAGGTAGAGTTTCTATGTATATCTTTGGCTTATGAGTTCTTCCAGTCATGAACAGAATGCTCACTGAAGGGGAGAAATAAGACTTATGAGTAAATCTAGTGGTTTCTGAATTCTAAATTAAGACCATGCAAACATCTTTGAATAGTTAGTGATTATGAAAGCTCTGTATAAGAACTCCCTGTGTGGAGCTAGTTCCATGATTCTGTCAGCCATTGTTAGCATTATATTTCTGCTTTTCTTAAACTCTTTGGAGAGGAGAAAAACACCATGAAGTATTATATTTCAAGTCCAGAATCTGGTTATAAAATGCATCAACAGGTTTTCTAACTTTACATTTCCCTCTGTGAATATTTAATTAAAGAATCAACTAGAGGGTTTTTTCCTACTTCAGTGACTTTCTTAGGTTTTCTAGCTCTTTAAATCTCGTGGCTTGGCTAAACTACAAAACTCATCAGAGACCAGTCTGAATTATGTTCCTTGCAGGAATATAATTAGTATGAATCTTGTATCTCATTTTTCTTTGGAATGCTCATAATTAACATTGATTTGATTTTCTTTCCTTGGATGTGAGTTGTTTACCTGTCTTGCCAACCAGAAAAATAAAGAGTGAACAAAAGAGACAAATATGAAAAAGAAGGCAGCATTAAAGAGAAGCTATATCATATGTTCATTGAAAATGTATTAATTCCATTAGTAAGTTTGGCAGCAACCACACATGTACATATATGCTGCCTATTGCTCCAAACAATCTTCGTTTTTTACAATATACTTCTTAAGCAAAGAAAAGATGATCTGTTCCAATGCCAGAAAAGACAGAGCACAGTATCCCCAGAATCATATATACTCTACCACATGGATAAATTATATAATTTTCTATTATTTTTGATAATACCTGATTTTCATCATATTTGTGAATTAAACCTCAACTAATAGATGATATGTCTCCACTGAGCCAGAGGGAAGCAGTAAGCTCTATTGATCTCCCCCAGGCTTCAAAAGCCATGAACAAAATATATTCTCAAGAAAACTCAGCATCTTACCATCAGTGCGCTGCACTAAAGGAGTAGGTGGCCCTTGAACACTTCTCTGGGCTTCCTTGTTTGTTATGAAGCAAGTGTAGTTGCCAACATCTGATGGTTCCACTTTAGCAATGTACAAGTTTCCTGTCTCTTGTGATACAAACCGCCTTTTGTCCTCTTGGACATATAAGGGGTTATCATTGAAAGTCCATGCATAAGATAAATCTGGAAAACAGAAAAAATAAGTATTAGCCTTACTCCATTCATTGTTATCTGAAAGTTCTGTACCCTACATCTCCATAAATAGATTAAAATTGTGCTCCTGTTTCTACAATTTATACCTGTTGTCCTGGTATAACTGTAATATTCCCTTATAGTCAAATATATCCCAATTTGGATGATATGGTCTCCCTGTCAGTCATAGGCTTTGTGTGAGTAAGGATGTGATGATGGGGTGTCAAAGGAATAAGGAGATGAACTTACTAAGAAAAAACTGTAAGATATGTAAAATACTGTTGGCTCAACACGCACACTTATTTTCTTCAGCAATACTCATGTTAAAGCAGTATTTCTCAATATGCAATCAGAAGGATGCTGACAATAATCATGCTTTCGTGTACTTGTTACCAATTTAACTTCAAGGACTTGTAAGTTCAAGGACTCTACCACTAATCTTGGAATTTATTCAGTCATTACATAATTTCTGAGCGTGCCTATTTTGTGACCATTTTTGGACTTAGAGTACAAGAAAGTAAAGCCTATGCCCTGTAAAGCTCAAGCACTTACAATTCATTATAATTATTGGGAAGATATGTGCTTTGACAGAAATAACACAGGGAGCCTAGAGAAGGAGCCTACAATGAACTGTGGTCAGAAAGTCGTCTTCTGAGAAGAATTTCATGTTCAAACCAACAGAATTGATGAGAGCTATCCAGGCAACAGATGATCAAACAAACATTGCTCAGAGAGTGAAGAGTGTGAACAAAAGCTTAAATATGAAAAAGAGCACGTCATTTTTGCTAAACAATAAACCTCTGGAAATATTATATATAAATATGATTATAACTATATATAGACACATACAATCAATACAGTGAACATACTATAAAATGCACAGATCCTGAGTATTCAGTTCAGTTAGTAACAGGCTAAATCCTATGTAATCACCACCCCAAAATAAAATATAGAACATTTCCATCTCTTCAGAAATTTTCTTATGCCCTTTTTTGGTCAAATTCTTATCAGTGTAACAACTACCTGATTTCTGTCATCATAGGTATATCTGCCAGTATTTGGATTTCATAAAAATGGAATCAAACAGAATGCACTGTTCTGTGTCTGATTTGTTAAACATATTTTTAATGTTTCCCTATGTTGTTTGGACTATCAGTCAAATTATCAGTTCTTTCCTTTCTATCACTGAGTGATATTCCATTTTGGTGACTTTCTTGTTGATGAGCATTCAGGTTGTTCTCAACTTGGGATCATCATACATTAGTTTGAAATAAACCTTCTTTTCTAAGACGATGGATATTTTTATTTTTCTTGGATAAGTTCCTAGGAGTGAGCCTAGGAGTGAACATAGATGTATGTTCATAAAAAACTACAAAATTTTTTTCTAAAGCTATTGTACCAGTTGATATCTCCATTAGCAGTACATGAGAGTTAGAGTGGCTCCACATCTTTTCAAAATTTATGTGTTGTCATTTTTTATCCAGAGATCCTTGAGCAAAGGAAAATATTCTAGTGGATTAAGATTTTTTAAGTGTGGTACTATATGGAGGTTAAGAAATTACATGTATTGTGGAAACTAGGTAGAACTGAACTTATGTCCAGGAAAGTGAAAAAACATAACTAGTTCAAAACAGAATCACCACCTTCCCCCAGAATAAGTGGAAGGTGTAGGTGCTGGGGGTGAAGAAGAGGGATATGCTAACTAGGTCAGGACATCACACACTTGGAGACCACAACTCACAGAAGAGCACCTGAAGCAACTAGGGGCCTATTGTCCAGACAGAGGTGGTAGGTCATATTTATCATCTGCGCTTATATTAAAAATGGGTGCAGAAGCAAGACATGGTAGAGACAGAAAAAAAGGCTATTATTTCTGGTGTGTTCTAGCAGTCTTCTCCAGGTAAAATCAGACTACTTAAAACATTCTTCACTAACTGTACTGACTTTAAATCCTCAAATGATTCAGAACCAGTGAAGATTAACAGTTATTCTGACCTTCAATCAGATCCACATCAGAAAACTCACGAGAAATTGAGAGTGTGAGAGTTTTGCCAAAAAAAAAAAAAAAAGAAGCATTTACAATACACTTAGGTAACCAGATTTATTAAAGAATGAAGATAAGAAGACAGGAAGGAGAAACAAGAAAAGAGTGAGTCTACAAAAGACAAACTATTAAGAGGAGCTAAATCAAATCAAATCATATATATTCAATTATATATAAAATTCTGACAATAATTTATAAATGATTTCAGTAAAAATAAATTCATCTGTACAGACAGAACTCTGACATCATTCTCAGGAATGAAAAAGATACGAGGGAAATACATGACAAGGAGGAAAAACAGCAACAAAAGGGCCACTTAAGCATGAATTGTGAAAATGCACAAAATGGTATTAAACCTATAAAAGTATTCAGGAAGAAAACAATCCAAGATGTTATGTGAAAAGCATGCTGTGAATCAAGATGTATAATATGATCCCATTAAAAATTATGTATTTGTGCATGAAAACTTATGTGTATATATGTGTGTGTGTGTGTTCATACAAATTATTAAATTTAGAAACCTAGGAATGTATACGGTGGTTTTCTCAGGGTAAAGGGAAGGAATACTAAAGACTTTTACTCTCTACATAATGTATCTGCCATTTCAGAACCTTTAAATACTGTGTAATATTAGTGTAAATGGGAAAAAGAAACAACAGCATGAAAATATTATCAGGAAAGATAAACACCAGAATTAATTACAACTTACTAAAAAATTAAGATACATACCATTTTTTATTCTTATTCTAAACCATTCAGATTGGCGTATTTTATTCAGAACACATTAGGAAGCTTGTTAAAGTGCATATAACTAATCCTCCTCCTAGCAATTTGTTTCATTAACATCTGAGTGAAGTACCAGGGAATCTATTGTCAACACTACAAATATCTTGTGGTTGAACTATAATACTATGTTCAGAGCACCCTTTATTGATAGGAAATTAAAAATCACAAGTATATCAAGAGATAGATAACCAAATGTAGCAAAGGCCAGAAGTTAAGTCACAAAAGAAAGTGGTAAAAACTTAGCTTTTGACCTTTTGGTTGGGGGAAGGAAATAGGGAAGAATGATTGAGCTGTCTTCATAGGTTGAGTTGCTGTCATCTTCGTAAAGCACTCTCCACTGATGTCCAGAAAGCAAAAGTAGGACTGGTGGCTGTTGAGGGTTACAGCTTGCTGTTTTGACTGTATTAAAATACTGTAAAGTCCAGTTTAAACTTCAGAGTTATACTGGATGATTTATGAGGTAATGAGTCCTCTGTCATTAGAGATGACCAAGCAAAGGAGGGATGAGCATTGCTTGAGGTGTTGCAAAAAAAGATTTATTTTTGCAATGGTTGGGAGGTTAAACCTGTTTCATAAATGGTCTACTCTACCCTCAACACTGCTTTGGTATTTCTAAGAGTCTGTGCTTTCAGATCAAGTATGCATAAATGCAACTTGCTTTTTATTTTTTAAAATATGCTTTGACATTCTTGTCCTGTTCCCAGGTATTGAATCCTCATTTTCTTTTGCAAGTCTCTACTGGAGTCTTTTATCATTTCGTGTGGTCTCCTGCTTCTAAGTTTCGTTACTGATGTCCTCTGCTGCCTCACTTCTAGCCTGTCTTCACCAAAGAGGTGCTCAAAGGATTTTTGTTTGAAACTGGAGAGCTATCTAGATAGTAAATTTTTCTTCATTATAAAGAAGAGGGGAAAAAATGTAGTTCAGATTTCCCTGTTGTCAGTGACTCCCGATCTTTAGAACCTTCTTTGAAATAAAGACAGATCTTGAGCAAATTCCCAGGTCCATGTCTCAGCTTAGGGATCGATCTTTATTCAGTGCCTATGTGGGGAGCTCTCTGAAATCCAAGGTAAATCCTTTCACTTAACAGAAATTACATATTGCCACTAGTGCCCAGGAAATCTTTGTATTCTTTACGCTATAATCTTGGGACCAGAGATTGTAATTTTCATCTCTCCCTTTGGTGAATTCATCTTTATCTTAGTCTGATCTATTCCTACAGGGGGTGTTTCCTTCTTCCATAGTGGAACATTTAGAAGCTTCTGGAAGAATATGGTTCAGAAATAAGGACAATCACATAAGGAATAATTTTAAAAAACAAAGAAGCACTTTGATTTCATACATGTTTCACCATTCCAACAATTTGTTTGGTGAGGCTAATGGGATATTGCTAATATGCCTGCTTTACAGAGGAAGACACTGGAGTAAGGAGTATAAATGTAATTTCCCAGAATCATGTTGTTAACATGTGAAAGGGGTAGAACTTGAACTTAGATAATTCAGATGTCAAATCCTTTGTTCATTCCCTAACAGCACCTATCTTCTTTTTTGTGTATCTACAGCAGATCCTCTTTTTCTATATCAGTATAGTCTTCTTGGATATTCTGCCTCACCTCAGACTTCCAAACCCCAGCTCCCTGCATGTCTGAGCCTACTCACATCAAGGACTATTGTCCCTCACCAGCCACTCCCTCCCCTATCAATACTGCCTGTCCTGTGTTCAGTTTCCTCAGAATCTTGTAGAACACATGATTAACCTGTTACCTGAATTACTCCAGTGTACTTATAGCTACTACTAGCAGGGAGTAGAACACATTTGTCAAACTTCTAAGAAGGAAATCTTCTCTCTGAAAAGGCTTCCGTTTAATTTTAAAATGTCAGTGTGCATCAGAATCACCCAGAAGACTTGGTAAATCATAAACTGCTGGGCTCCACCCTCTGAGTTTCTCATTTGGTGGATCTAGGGAGAAGCCAGAGAATTTTCATTGCTAACAAGTTCCCAAGTGGTGCTGATACTGGGGAAACTCTGCTTTGAAAATCACTGCTATTAATGACAGAACTTGGTCTCCTCTGTTGATCATGCTAGAAGGAAATCTGGATTTTGATAAAATGGTGGCCACCTTGTATATTTGCCTTGGAGTGGTATGTGGGAGCCTGAAGAAAAGGATATTCCTCAATTCATAGGTTCTTGGAATGTCTGGGATGGTAGGGACCTGAGATTTCTTCCAGCCCAGCCTCCTCATTTCACAGGCAAATAAGCAAAAAGGAAGACTGCAGTAGCTCTGAGGTTACAATTCAGGTGTCATTTTGTGGCCCTCTGTGAACTAGTGAAAATATAAAGCTGCACGTCCTTCCTGTCACTTATTTTTCCTCCTGCCTCGCTCCCTTCCCCCCACAGGCTACCTCTTCCCATACATCCAAACAGCCAGCCTGCAGTGGGGGCTTTTATCTATTTTGTTCCATTATCAGCCACTGCCGTGCTTAATTTGTGTATTTTTTAATGGGGAAAGAAGAAAAATACCTTGCAAATTGGAAGTTTAAAATCCTTCCCATTTGGCTTTTCTTAATTAAATGTATAATTCATGAACCACTTAAGTTGAAACCATTGAATTTTTAAATATTTTCTCCACCATCTATGACATTTGTCTGTTATTAATGATTGTGATGTTTTTTCTTTATGATGATTCAGCAGGAACATTAGAACTGAATGCTAATTGGTCCTCCCTGAATCAGTCTGTATTTTCACATTGACACCATCCTCTACAATTTCATTATTATTAGAAATGGCAGATTTGCAGTAAGCAGTTGAAGACTACGTGCTGCTCTTTCAAGCATACAACAAATCCCATTTTCTCCAGAGCGTGATTATGTTTTGACATCTTTTACAGCCCTATATCGTGTACTGCAGTATTTAAAATATAGACACAAAGATATATGCAATTATACCCATTATATGGGATGTAATTTTTATTAGAGGGGAAGCATCTCCTGTGAAAGAGACCAGTACTGATCAACACTGACATTGGGAACTTCTGTTGGCCCTGTAGAAAGGATCTCAAGATTGGTAGCATGTTTCTTGAGGTAGAAAATAAATGAGCAGAATAAAGAGTCTGAAGCATAGTGCTCAGATTTAGTGGGTAAATTCCCCCCTTTGGAATATTCCAGTATGTGTGTACTTTACTGCAAACCTTGTGTAGTGCTCCAGGGTTAAATGTGGCTGGCTGTTAGCTGGTAAATCACGGTTATGTTAGCTCAGTGGTGAAAAGCTAATCCAAGAAAAATAATTTCTTTTCTGGGTTGAACTCATTGATATTTGTGGTGAGCAAGTTTATGATGCAAGCCAGAAAACTGCCCCACCTTTATAATCACTCCTATTTCAGTTCACATTTGTTTCACAATTACTGCTTGACCATCTAGTTTTTATTAGGTCCCTTTGATTTATAATACCTCCTGTTTGGAATCATGGAGATGGCTGCTTTTGTGGCCTACAAACAAACAATAAAGGTCCTCTGAGTTCTTGTGGTTGTTGGCTTCCAATGAACTCTAGGTCAGCTTCTGCACTGGCAAATCCTTCTTGGAGAAGCAATAAAAACTAAGCCAGCTTCTGGGTAAACTTCAGGGAATCCTCCAGTTCTAAGGAAGACTGGGCAAGTCATGGGAGAAAATACACAAGGACAAGACTTCCTCTTTCTTCCTCAGTTTCCGTCCTCCATGGGTGAGCTTAATATAGTGAATGTAAGAGATGGGCTACACCAGTGGTTCTCAACCAAGGATGCTTTTGCCCACGTGGGGATATTTGGCAATGTCTGGAGCCATTTTTCATTCTTGCAAGTGGAAGAAAAGTTGCTGCCAGCATCAAGTGGGTATAGGTCAAGGATGCTGCTCAACATCTTTGCAATGCACAGGACAAACCCTGTAACAAAGAATTATCTCACTCTATATTGTCAGTCGTGTTGACATTGAGAATCCCTGGGCTATTTAAATGGTAGCAGACTATAAAATGAGAGTTCTGTTTGATGTGCTGAAAAGTAAGGAAAACATTCTTCCTGGGAGTGAACAAGATTCTGAATGTGGAGAGAGGAGATGCAAACCGTGGGATCTAGAAAAATTAACTCTGGGACTCTGGTCCTGCGTGGAGTGGGAGAGCCATAGTCTTTCTGGTTCTAATAATGTGCACTAATTTTAGACAAATCAGTCCACCTCTCTCGGTGGTGTTTACATCTTCTCCAGTAGAGATCAGAACACTTGTTATCTCCTGTTATACTTTCTTTAGTAATTATTAGGTGTCTGTTGTGGCCCGATTATGCCAGACAAAATTAGTCAGTAGACTAGAAGTAGTGGTGGTTAGATAGGCTCCTTTGAACTACAGACACGTGATCTTGTCCAATTTAACATTAACCTCTTTAACATAGTTACTCAGTTTGGAAAATGGAGATGTTTTTCTAGAAAGTGTTGTAAGAGTTAAGGTATACCAAATGCTGAACTGAATGCCTGGTGTGTATTAGGCACTCCTTATCTTATCAAACCATCTACTTATGTATGGTAACTTCCAAATTTAGTTCTCCAAACCAGACTTTTCTCCCTAAACACATCAATTCAACTGACAACTCAAGAGTTTTCACTCTGCAAGCTAGACATCTGAAAGTTAACATGTCTTAAAACAAATTCTTGATTTCCCCTATCCCCAAATCTGTTCCTCCTCTATTGGCCTCATCCCAGAATGTGGCACGCCTTTCTTCCAGTTGCTTAACCCACAGGTTAATTATTATAAATTATTTCAGCTATCCCCTGTAAATATATCCTGAATATGGCTACTTATGCACCTGCCCACTGATATCATCCTGGTTCAAGGCACAATTTATCTCTAACCTGAATCGTTGTCATCACCTTTTAACTGCTAATAGCTTTGTCCCTTTATGGTCTATTTTCAAAAATAAAGTATTAAAACTGAAACTCAGAGAAAGCATGTCATTCTTGTGCTCAGTATCATACAGTGTGTTTTCCAGTGTGTCTCACTCACTGGAAAATTCAAAGACTGCAAAATATCTTCAAAGTAGTGCTGACATTTCATCTGCTCTCCTGTTTCCTCATTTTTCTTTGTCCACAAATGCCTCCCTGCTGTTCTTCCAACATGATACAGGCTTACCATGGGTCCTTTGCTCATGTTGTTCCCACTGCCCAAACTGCCTTTTCTCAATGTCTCACTCACTCCTTTAGTTCTCTTCTCAAATGTCTATGAAAGCTTCTTTTACTTTTGAATATATAAGAGCAACATCCATCACTCCTGTTCCCTTTATTTTTCTCCATGGCTTTTATTATCATCTGCTGTATTTTTAAAATCATACTTGTTTACTGTGAGGCTTGTGGAACTAAGGACATTGTTGCTTTTACTCCGCCATATTCCTAAAACTTAATAAAATGAGCAGCACTTGGTAAGTACACAGTAAATATTTGTTGAGTTAATACATAGTACAAATTCAATAATTATGGTTATTATTATTATTATTATTATTATTATTATTATTATTATTATTATTATTATTATTATTATTATTCCAACAGGCAACTATTGGTCCTATCTGCCTTTTACACATTTAAGCGACATTCAAGAGTCACATTGTCACTGCCAATTTGACCTGCCCACTAAGACAACACCACTGTCATTTACTCCAGAAACAGCCCAAAACAACAAACTAATTGGGAGGAAAGGGATATGAAAATTTAGCATGTTTTCTAAATGTAATTTTCCTCTTTATTATCTAACACAGTTTTCAGACTTTACTGGGAATGATTTTCAATTTTAAGTTGAATTGTCAACATTTTTATTGACACAAATACAATTGCTACGCTCAAACAACAGTGCTATCTTTCTAGTATGGACATAGATGCTCCAAACTACTGGCATAGATTCAGCTGTTCTACAAACCTAAAAGATGTATCTGAGGAGAGAATGGAACATTTCCTTTAAAATGGATTTTAAACCCATGATTTTTATGAGCTCAGGATTGAGAGTTTTATATCCAGACAATAAAGGGAAAGAATGCACTTTACTTTCCATATGATGAATCTATTATTTCACAGTGAAGGTGATTTTAATTATTTTAGACAACATGTACCATTTCTACGCTCTGTCTTTTTAAACATATTTTCATGTGAGGCCAGGCTCGCTCACTGCACTCATGAAGATCGATTGACTGCTTATTTTCATATTCATCCAATAGCTTTGGCTCCAAGGGTTTTATGTTCACTTCAGAAGTTTAGAGGAAACTCTGCCTTCAGTCCTGTTGCAGATGGCTTGTGCAGAATCTTTGTTACAAGTGGCTGAGGCTCTATGCAAAAGCTCACCCTTGCAGTGAGTGAGAGCTCAAAGTGCAGAGATCTCTCTACATCACATTTTGAAGTCCATCTCAAGGCTCAGTGCTCCCTCCCCCATTTGAATTAGTAAAATAAATATTATATTGCTTCTTTTTGTCACATAAACCTGTGTGTGGAGGAATGACCTTAAAACTCTCCAGAAACATATTGGAGGAAAAAAAAAGGTCTTCATTTAGCCGACTACTAAATTTTAGTTCTGCCCGACACCAAGAAGCCAATTAGGAGAATTGTATTTTTCTGAGATGGGTATCCAAATTAAAAATAAGAACTATAATAGATAATGGAAGGGATTGTTAAATATAGGGTGAAGATCAGGGAAGTCATAAACTACCAATGAAAAAGTTGAGGAGAAGGAAAAGTGATGTCTAATGGGAAATGAAGTGTTTCAATCCAATGTGCATTTTAGCCTTCTCTGTGTTCCTTCCATAAAACTTGCAGTGAAACTTACATTTCTCTGAAATCTTTTTGAGTTATGTATTTTAGGATGATGAAAAAGAAGGATGAGTCTGGCTCTACTGGCATAGATTCAGTCACATTCACAGAGCTTATCTCTGGTTAGGAAATAGGATTAAGGAAGAAAATATACTTCTCTCCTTAGCATGTAGAGAATGGTTCCTGTTTTGTTTCCAAATATCACATTTCTAAGAGACACAGCAGAACGTGCCAGTTTTGTGTTCTGGCGTTATTGCCCAGGTTCCTTTTCTTCTCCACTGTGGGTACCTTTATCCTAGAATAACCTTTGTCTGTAAACATCCTTCCCAGAAGAGGAGTACATCTGCATCTGCATTTGTGGTTACTCTAAAAATTGTTTAGGAAGCATCTGCAGGAATGTCTGCTCTGGAGTCTGATCTCCTTTGGTTTATTGGAAAGGAAGGCCATCCATATAACAGCGCCTGTTCAGTTTGGTTTATGCTGATTATTCTATTTCACTGAGTTGTGACCAATCATTTGTGCGGGAAGTCCATTTACACATGTTTTTTTCTTTTGTTTTGGTCCTGGAGCTATTCTTTGCAGGGTAAGTGCATAGGATTCCACCTAGTTGATTTTTTTTTTCACTCTCTTATAGTTTTTTGTTTTTTAAAATATGAAATACACTGAAATGTATTTGATAGGCCTGCCTTGTTAAGAAAAAAAATTGCAAGTTTTTTGTGAATACACTACAGAGAAAGCATGAAGAATTTAGGATGTTCTGATAATATCAAGTTTAATAAATGATTTCTCCCCTGTTACTGAACTACTTGTGAGACTCATTGCTGCTGACTGGGTATATAGAAAAAGGCAACAGAACCAAACTGTCCAAAAAATGATGGAAGCATTTCAGACTTTCTGGTCTTCTATCACTGTGGAGTCTACAGTACTTTTCTTTATAAGGAGCTGTGTTAATATTTACAGTGAGTGTTTTTCACATATTAGATATAAAAATAGCTAGACCATGCAAACATTTTCTCCATCCTGCCCTGCTAACCCTATCTACACCAATTAATATACTTCTCGGGTGTGTCTTTCTGACTGCCGAGTGCATGAGCAAACATGGAGCCCTTGAAGAGATGGAAATAGAGGAGGGAACAGTTTTTGGAAAGTATACTATGGTTGATAGTATACTAAAATAAACCCCCTTTGACCCCTGCCCACCATCTGAGTGTGG
Source organism: Camelus bactrianus (assembly GCF_048773025.1). Lineage (NCBI taxonomy): Eukaryota > Metazoa > Chordata > Mammalia > Artiodactyla > Camelidae > Camelus > Camelus bactrianus. The sequence continues at coordinate 12,682,660 of NC_133555.1, forward strand.
TGTGACTTATGAATATGGTGAGACGTCTCCTTCACAATTACATTAGATTAGATGGCACAGTTAAAGTGACTTTATCTTTGGTGGAGCTTACCAAATCAGGTGAGCCCTTTATGGGATGGGATGCTTCTTGGCTAGAGAGATTTGAAGTATTAGAGGGAATTGATGCAAAGGAAATTCTCCGTTGCTGATTTTAAAGATGGAGGTGCATGTGGCAAGGAGTGTGGGCAGCTTTTATAAGATAAGAATGGCCCTTGACAGCTGGCCAGAAAGGAAATGGGGACCTTGGTCCTAGTACTGTAAGGAACTGAATTTAGCCAACCACCTGAATGCATTTAGAAGTAGATTCTTCCTCAGACTCTCCAGGAAAAAAAAAAATCCCATCTAGTTATGACCTTGATTACATATAATTACAAAGACAAATTACAGACAAATACAGAAAATTTCTGTCTCTAGAGCTGGCCCACTTTAAACCAGTGGTCTACTAATCCAGTTTATAGGTTATCTGACCTATATGTTCCTCTTCTTTCTTGAGGTCTTTCTTCACACAGTTCACCCTCACAAGAAGGTGAAGCAGGAAAAAGAAGAATAAGGAATTGTTTTAATGAGCCAATTAAAGACAATCTAAGGGCTGCCTTTTAAAAATACATAACATTCATTTGCAAATATTTTTACTCTACACTACATTTCTGTTTTTCCTATTTAGAGTAAACAAAGTGGAAAATAATCTTCACTTCTGTCAAGTCTCTTTGACCAATGCCAGAGCATAAAATGACACAGCCTGACAGCAAAAACAAATATGATTTGCATATCTTGTCATCTTAGATTATGGTCCTGAAAAATAATTTTCTTATGGTTAAAAAAACAAGCACCATCAAATTTTTGTGTGCTCTGGAATAATATTTTATCTCAGATAGTGTTGAAAGCATTGTAACTCTTCCCTAATATTTCAAGTGAGCATAATGACATACCACTCTGTAATAATAGTGAATAAAAATATTGTTAACTTCTAATTAGTTTTTTTTCTTTTTGTGTCAGCATTTCACAAGATTGTATAAAAATGAAAGTAATGGAAGAAATATTTTCAAGATTTTGAAGGATCATAAATAAGGTTTGGTTTAATATTAGAAGAAGAGTTGCTTGCATTTTATTTTAAATATTTGTTTTATCTGTTTCCAAAAATTCTCCCATTCCAGAGTGCAAATCAACTGTAGCAGAGGCAGTGGTGATTAAGAGCTTCTTAGGGTCTGGGAGCCAGACTGCCTGGACTTGACCATCGGCTTCCCTGCCTACCAGCTGCATGACCTTGGAGCATTACTTAACCTCTCTGTACCTCAGTGTTCTCATCTGTAAAACAGTAAGCATTATAGTATCTCCCTCATACTGTTGTTGTATAGATTTAAAAAGTTAAGAGTGTTTAGATCTGTACTATGCAAGTACTTGCCATTATTATTAAGCTAGCTGTAATATAGTCAGTATGATATTGGATTGTACTAAATAAAATGACTTTGTGGATATTTTATACTGACTCCTTCAGGTTCACTGTTGGTTGAGAAACTACCAAACTATACCAAACTGTATGGAATTAGAGAAAATGCAACCCCAAGTGGTTAAGAATCAGTGGGTGGTTTAGATCTCTGGCAATAGGCTAATTCACTGGCCCATCTCCAGATTCTACCAAAGTGGAGAATTGCATTTACTGGTTGATTTTCACCATTGCTAGGGGATATTTTGATTCAGTGCCGTCCAAGGTTTTCTTCCAATTAAGGGGTAACTTCCCTCTTCTAATAATTAATATGAAGTTGCCAAACAGAGTGCTGGAATTTACTTCTCCATAGAGCCCGATAATAAAAATAAAATAACAATCTTAGCTTTATTTTTTAAATAAAATATTAGCCATTACATTAATCAGTTTACATTCATTAGCTCATTTAACATTCACAACAATAGTACGATATAGGTATCAGTGTCTCTATTTTACAGGTGAGGAAACCAAGCTTAAAAGGTTAAAAAAATTGTCCCTTGTATTTCAAGGTGACAAGCACCAGATTATGACTGTTTGACTACAAAGTCCCATTGCTCTCACATGTGTATAGTGTCATGCTGCACCTCTTTAAGGACATATCTGTTGAATGGCTGATTGAAGAAGTATTTTTAAAAGAAAATATTTGGATTAAGACGGTTTGGATACAACAGGATAACCAGAAGAACTTTCATTGTCCCTTAGATTTGAAGAAGGGCTACCATTGGCTTTAAGTCCTGATGTGCCTACTTTATTCTTCCAGTGATCCATTAATGGTGTGACCCAAAGTAGCCCCATCATACCTCCAAAGTGTGGCGGTGGGCCACAAAGAAGCACCACACCTTGACCTTCTCGGACGGACACTGTGCTTCTTGTTTTAGTTTCAAAGTCTTCAATATCTTGAACAACAAAGAAAAGCAGGTTACAAACTAGTTATTTTGCAGGAAAAAAAAATTTTGAGAAGTTTCAACTTACTGTTAACAGTAATGAACTCTCACGCTTGTCTGACCAGAAGATTTAGTTGATTATCAATTGATATACACTGATTATATGTCTCAAGATTTTGTCTTTCTTTCCTTCTGTCAGTTTAATACAATTAAACAGAGTATATGATAAAGACATTTGTTAACATAACTCATTTTCTGTTTACTTTTATTCTCCCAGGCAGCCTGTAGGCCAACAGGAAATTTTTTAAACTCAGCATATATTTACTTTTCCTGCCCAAAGAAGGTGCAATTTTTAAAAGGTATGTAGCAAATTTTCTACAGTCTTTAGTATCTTAGATTAATGGTAACCATTTTGATGTGTGGATGAAGTCTGTGAGAATTTAGCATGGAATATTGTGAGGGAAAGGGCTTTAGGTGGCTGAACCAATGAGAAGAAAGGTATATTTTCTAATTACTCTTGATCTGCTCCTTCACAAAGCAACTTCATGGTCTTATTTGGAATGTTGTCACTTCCCACAATACAAAAGAATCTTAGACATTCAGTGTTGGAAGAGATTTTGCTAGCTATCTTGTTAACCCTTCCATCTGAGCTATAAATCTTTCAACATTCCTGGAAAAGAGTCACCCAGCCTCCAGGAAGGGCTAAATTGTGTAACTTCTCTGAACCTTAGTTTCTTCACCCATAAAATTCCTTTATTTATTCTTTCAGTAATTTAACAAATTTATATCGGATCTCTACTAAAAATTAGGAAGCGTATTAAGGGCAGAAGATATATTGGTAAATAAAGCTGTCATGTACTTTGCCCTTATTGTGCTTACAATATATTTAATAGGAAAGGTAGAAGATTAACGGAGGGGAAATGTGTGTGTGTATACACACACATATATAATTTATATATGTATATAAAAAATATATATATATAAAATTTTCACATTGTGCTAAGTGTTGTGGGGTGGAGACTGCTAGTTGTCTTCCAAAATCTACTTTCCTTTCCATAGTAATAGATTTATAAAACAAATACTATATCTTTTCTAACCAGAGGATACATTTCCCAGACATATTTGCAGCTAAATATGGTAAACAGAAACTTCTTACCTATTTTGAAACTTCCACCTATTATGTTTGAGAGGAAATATCCAAACAAAAGTTGATGTTCTCCACATACTAACCTACCCTTACCACCATCTAGATTGCCAAGGACATGAGAGGTCTTATTGGAGATAAAAGACCATTAGCCTCAGTATTTGAATGACTGCTGGAGCAGAACCACAGCTGATATTGAACACCCACTTTGGACTACTATATTAGATATAAGTAAATGTCTATGTTGTTTGAGTCATTTTGGGGGTCTCTTTGTTACAAGTTTAACTTTTTACCCTAACTAAGATATCCTGTGAAGGAAAAAAACAGTGCAGATCTGATGGATGAGAGAAAAAGATAGCCATTCAATGATGATATGCAACAGGGAAAGAATCCCTTGCAGAAAGAAAAGCAGGACTGAAAACCTAGATGTGAAAAATGGCAGGAGAGTTTCACGATATTGAAAGGAAGCACATATTGGGCAAGGTTTTATGAGACTGCAGTAGTAATGAGGACATTATGAGCTATTATATTACATTCAGATCATAGTAAAAATACAAAGGGAGTACATGGAAACAACTTAATAATATATCAATGCAAAAGTTGACTAATATCTGGAATATTCATAAATGGCATGCCATCAGTGATTACAGAAAATGTACTAAATTAAGGGGAATACAGTATAGCTCAGTGGTGGAGCAGATGCTTAGCATACATAAGGTCCTGGGTTCAATCTCCAGGACCTTCATTTAAAAATAAGTAAATAAATAAGTAAAACTAATTACCTCCTCCTCTAAAAAAAAATAATTAAAAAATATACTAAATCTAAAAAATGGACCTAGAAAGTTATTGGAAAGGAAGTCATACAGTTAAGTTAAAAAAAATGCTTAATATGATAATAACTCATTATGGAAGTAAAAAGTAAAACCTAAATATGAGCATCTCTTTAAATTGGTGTGGAGAAAATTATAGAGTGATTTTTTTTTCACATTGGTTATCTCAGTGGACTGAATGGTAGATGTAGAAGTGGAGATTATTACATTTTTTACTGACACCTCTCTTTACCTTTTAAAATACTATAAAAATTATGAATTGGGTGTGCTTTTTTAAGGTTTGCTTAATTTTAATTAGTGTACTGTGCTATAATTGCAGTAAATTATTGGTGTGAATTAGAGGAATTAAAGAGTTATATTTTGGATATCTTAAATATGTATTATCCATGAACTATCTAAGTGGCAGTATCATGTAAGCTATGAAATATCCCTGCACTCAGAGAAGAGGCAAGGTTCAGATTTACAAGAGTAGAATTTGTCACCATACAAATAGAATTCAAAGCCATGGGAATGGATGTAATCCACATAGGATGACTCAAATTTTTGGTATAAGCGATTTGTAAATAGTCATCTAGGATTAAAGCCTGAAAATCGTCAATATTTACAGTTAGAATAGAAGACTATGGGGAAAGAAAGAGAAGGGAGGGAGGGAGGGAGGGAGGGAGGAAGAGAGACAGAGAAATACAAAGAATGTAGAAAGCAGCATCTAAGACATGGGATAAGATGTGGACAGAGAATTTTACTGGATTAGACAATATGAAAGTCACATGTGATCTTGATAAGAGAAGTTTCACTGGAGTTACAGGGATGAAGCCAAAGTGATCTGAGGAGTAAATAATAGATAGTGGATTAGGTCATGGAGATCACAGGCATGTAAACTCTTTATAGTTGGCTATGAATGGGAGGTAAAATTGAGGGAGAACAGGAGAGGGTTTGGAGAGTGAGGGAACTAAAATGATGTAAATGATCAAGTAAAGAAAGAGGTTGTTGATTTAGGACACAAATTAGGGTGAAGTCTGTGAAAAGCCAGCAGAGTGGTAGCCAGAGCCCTCATAGAAGGACTGACCTCAGTAAGACAGCAAAAGTCAAGACAAAGGTATATGTGCTGATAGACAAAGACTGCAGAGCTGTGAGTTGGTTACATGGCAAAGTTTTTGGTAGTCGTTTCAAATTTCTCAGTGAAACTGATAGGAGAGTGCTGGGTGGATCATTTGTAGAGGTAGAATATGCAATGAACATACCTACTTAGCAGCATTGTCATAGGGGTTCACTAACATAATGAGTTTAAAGTATGTAGCATACAGCCTGGAATACAGTAGGTCCTCTTGTTATGTGGTAATTACTATGATTATGACATACCAAGCAATTAGGGCATACCGTTACATTTTCCTCTGACCAATTCAACGTTCATATACACTAATGTACAAATACAAGTTGAAATAACACACTTCTAATAAAATAATTTCTAGATGGATGATTCAATTTATAGATTCAAAACATCCACATTGTTTATCTCTCCAAATAATAGTATTTCCCTTTCTTTTACACATTGCTTACTGCTCATGAAAAGTAAAAGAGTTCAGTAAAATAAATGCACTAGATCCAACACATAAGTTAAATAACTCAGACACACACACACGTGCACACACACACTCTCTCTCTCTACTTTTAATAATGAAAATATTTGTCCAAGATAGACTCTACTTACTCCCAACTAAACCCCTTCCCCTTCCTCTTTAGTGGTCATTAGCTTTATACCTGCTTAGGATCTGGAGCACCTTATGTATTTCTTCTAGAGGATTTTTAACCAAATATGCCCCTTTTCCTCTTTAGCCATAAGGAGAGATCAAATCAGCCTGGCACCGTTGATGTAAACTATTGCCGTGTCTTGAGTTTGCACCATTGTACACGTGACTCAATAAGAATCACACTAACAAACTGTATTTAAAACTAAAAATCAATATAGAACTCATTGTTTCTATTTCTAGCAGTAATAACAGGTGAGCAGCTTAAGGGTTTTTTCCCCTTACTGTTATTATTGAAAGGTCCCATTAAATTGTCATGACTTTTTAATGGTCACAAAAACAAAAACTGTAGCAAAGGAGTAGTGAGAAATTGAATGATTCTATGAAATTAACAAGCTTTTTATTAAATTCTCTCAGTGTCACATTGTCAGTGTTCCATGCTCACAGTAACATCAATCATGTTTTCAGTATTAATCAGAAGCCATTATAACACACTGTTGATAAGGCCATGGATCCTTTAATATATTCTGTGTTCACTTCCACTTAAATAGCATCTGCCTGTAACGTAATTTCTCCATGCCTTTTATGATTACAATGGGGTTTCTATTAGCTGACATGAAAGGAAATCAACTTTTTTCAAAAGTCGCACAAGCTCTATTAGCAATCAAAACATAGTCATTTGAAAATAGTACTGGCTCACAGGTTTTAATTAATAATTCAGATGTTAAAACTGTTTAATAGCACATAGAAGATAGAGAAGATATAATTTTGCCTTATTTAAATTAGATGCCATCTTTGTGAATCTACTTTGAACAAGATCTGTTTCAAGTATTCAACCTGTATTTGAACAGGTACCTCTCTGCTAGCCAGAAACCTGATATAATGGATTATTTTAAAGCAAAATTCACTGAATTAGGTAGACATACAAGCATCCAATGACATTTTCTTTGCTCTGTAATGCCTTTAAAGACTCTAGATTTATTCTTCTATAAGGAGAGGCCAGAGAGAACCGCTCTTTTCTATTTTTGTCCTATCCATTTTTGCTTAAGAGAAACATAGCTTGGCGTGAGATTGTTCCCTGAGACGGTCTCAAATTCTATAATATTTGGAGAAATTCCCGCAAACCACAAAGGTGACCTGCCCAGGCTGTCCTTGTGCTCAAGGTACAAGTCCTGCTGTGCTGGTTGCTATTAAAGACCCCAATTGTCGAGGTTGCTCTCATTAAGCCATTCTGATGACCAGGAATTATCGGATCCTGTGGTTTTATTGCTGGTTTTGGAGGAAGCATTTGGCAGGAGCATAAGCAAAAATGCAGTCACAAACAAGGCTCTGTTCCAAAGGCCAGCGGGAAATGCCTGAGAATGGCCCATAAAATGAGCTTTAAAGAATTACTGGGCCATATGCTCTCTCCTGGAGCAACCAAGGTACAGTGGAGGGACAAGGGCCACCAAAATGTACTTAAAATTAAGTCCAAGCAATGCTAAGTATTGCAATGCCTAATTGTAAGGAGAATACATCTTTGCAGCTGCCACGTGTAGGAATGAATCTCAGCCCAATTAAAGCGAGAAAACTGTGTAGTTGCTGCCAAGGCCTGAGGATCACAATCAGAGGATGTGCTTGGCGGTGCCAACCCGTCACAGAAGGAGACCAGTGGTTTGCCAACTCTCATAAGCTGGGAAGAAGACTGTGGGTATCCAGAGTTTATTGACCCTGACCAAGAGAACAGCACCTGAAAAGGCAGGGATGGGAAAAAATATTCACCAGGAAAACGTCCATGCTTCAAGTAGGACATAATGTAGTTGAGTTGTTCACATATAAGTCATACTATTAACTGAATCTTTCCTCATTTGCTAGTATGCATTATTTTATTTTAATGTTAAATATTCTTTTTCTTTTTCATATATCAAGAATAACCATTATGTGCCAGACACACAGTGAAGCAGTTTCATTGAATCCTCATCATCAGTGACCCTGGAATGTAGGTATCAACGTCACATTCATTTAACAAAGGAGGGTACTGAGATGCATAGAGGATCAGCAACTGACTGAAGAAGAACTGAAAAGGAGATAGTCTGGTTCCAGGGCTCACACTGTCAAACATGATGCTATTCCAGATGTTAACTGGGATCTCCCTGCCACTTACAACGTATAAAATTGGCATAAACTGCCACTCTATGTTCAAACAAACACATACAAAAGCTCAACGCCTTTCCAAAGAGTTCTACAAATTCCTAAGTTGGTGTGGGAGTGCTGTAGGTTTTAGAAATAGCTTCCTTTCTGATATCGTCACACCTCTGGATCCTTTTTTTCCCCCCTCTCCAGGTGTAGTTCTTGATTTATCTCCACCCTTTTGTCCCTGCAGACAAGGAACTCAGCCACTTATCTTCACCTACATACCCCTCCTACACACACACACAAATATGAAGCACCACCAATACCATACTTTGTGCCTGTAGTCAATCTTAGGGATTTAATAAGATGTGACCCAAATACCTTAAAATCAGATATTAGATATTTAATTCTTAAATGACCTTTAGCCCTTCTCTTCTGTTGCTTTTATCTGTTCTCTTTCTTCTACAACAACCTCACTACAGTCTTCTCTTTGAAGAGTGAGGGAAACCAAAATCTTCCCACTTTCCTCTGCACAGAAGTTTACCGCCCTCCAGCTCCTACTACCACACTAAGAAATTGATGGATCTGCCCTCGTTCACACAGCTTGTAATTAAAGGAAATAAAATATAATTCTTCATATCATAGCTCTAGAGGGCATTTGCTTAACCACTAGGCTTAACTGCCTAACTAGTGCTTCACCCAAGATAGAGACCATATGATCTGCCCCCAGACCCAAGATGATGCTCATTTTCTCTTTCCTCACCTCAAAAGCAATTTAATTTATGTGTTTCTTTGAGGACATTAAATCTGATTTTAAATTCTATAAGATTTCTTTCACCCTGCTCCTGGCTTTCCACCAGTCAAATACTATTTTCCCCCTTTGCAGATCCTTTTGAAGAAGTCTCAGCGTTGAAAGCTTTTGCTAGAGTAAACAGGACTGAGGATACTTGCTCACCTTCGGGATGCAGTTCCCACATTGCAGGTACGTGCTTTGTTTTGGCCTACGGCAAAAATGTCTTGCTGGGTGAGGAGAAGCTGATACCCTGCCCAGTGAAAGGGAAATGGTAAAAGATACAAAGGATAATTCTGTAGTTTTGCATTAGTCTTGCAGAATTCCCAGATAAAGTATATGTAACTTTTGAAATTAAAACACTCTTCATGCATCTCAAGATATTATAGTGAGGTAATTCTGAATTCATATCTCCATCAGTTTTCCCCTTCAAAGAGGATGACTCATGGAGAATGCCAAAATTGTTCATGTTACTGTTCTGTATTTCTTGGGTGGTTTTGAATAAGCTGAAGTTCTTGGTGTTGTAATTAATTTTCCCAGGCCTTTATTAAGTGTCATACAAAAATAACTCTACTTAGACCAGTTTCATTTTCCACCATCATTTTCAAGATGCTATATATTTAGTTACAGAGTTTGTGACATTATTATGCTTCCTGTCACAACTCAATAACATAACATGACATAACCTAATAAAGCACAATGCTATTGTCAAACTCTGTAAAAGAGGCAATAGCTAAGTCTTGATATTAGACATAAATTTGAAGTGGTAATATGCAAGCAGGAAGTAAAGAGGTATTTTTTTTTAACATTTTTTATTGATTTATAATCGTTTTACAATGTTGTGTCAAATTCCAGTGTTCAGCACAATTTTTCAGTTATTCATGGACATATACACACTCATTGTCACATTTTTTTCTCTGTGAGTTATCATAACATTTTGTGTATATTTCCCTGTGCTGTACAGTGTAGTCTATTCTACAATTTTGAAATCCCAGTCTGTCCCTTCCCACCCTCCACTCTCCTGGTAACCACAAGTCTGTATTCTCTGTCTGTGAGTCTATTTCTGTCCTTTATTTACGCTTTGTTTTTGTTTGTTTGTTTGTTTTTGTTTTTGTTTTTTAGATTCCACATATGAGCGATCTCATATGGTATTTTTCTTTCTCTTTCTGGCTTACTTCACTTAGAATGACATTCTCCAGGAGCATCCATGTTGCTGCAAACGGCATTATGTTGTCGGTTTTTATGGCTGAGTAGTATTCCATTGTATAAATGTACCACCTCTTCTTTATCCAGTCACCTGTTGATGGACATTTAGGCTGTTTCCATGTTTTGGCTATTGTAAATAGTGCTGCTATGAACATTGGGGTGCAGGTGTCATCCTGAAGTAGATTTCCTTCTGGATACAAGCCCAGGAGTGGGATTCCTGGGTCATATGGTAAGTCTATTCCTAGTCTTTTGAGGAATCTCCACACTGTTTTCCATAGTGGCTGCACCAAACTGCATTCCCACCAGCAGTGTAGGAGGGTTCCCCTTTCTCCACAGCCTCTCCAGCATTTGTCATTTGTGGATTTTTGAATGACGGCCATTCTGACTGGTGTGAGGTGATACCTCATTGTAGTTTTGATTTGCATTTCTCTGATAATTAGTGATATTGAGCATTTTTTCATGTGCTTTTTGATCATCTGTATGTCTTCCTTGGAGAATTTCTTGTTTAGGTCTTCTGCCCATTTTTGGATTGGGTTGTTTATTTTTTTCTGATTGAGCTGCTTATATATTCTGGAGATCAAGCCTTTGTCGGTTTCACTTGCAAAAATTTTCTCCCATTCCGTAGGTTTTCTTCTTGTTTTATTTCTGGTTTCCTTTGCTGTGCAGAAGCTTGTAAGTTTCATTAGGTCCCATTTGTTTGTTCTTGCTTTTATTTCTTCTAGGAGAAAATTTTTTAAATGTATGTCAGATAATGTTTTTCCTATATTTTCCTCTAGGAGGTTTATTGTATCTTGTCTTATGTTTAAGTCTTTCATCCATTTTGAGTTGATTTTTGTATATGGTGTAAGGGAGTGTTCTAGCTTCATTGTTTTACATGCTGCTGTCCAGTTTTCCCAACACCATTTGCTGAAGAGACTGTCTTTATTCCAATGTATATTCTTGCCTCCTTTGTCAAAGATGAGTTGACCAAAAGTTTGTGGGTTCATTTCTGGGCTCTCTATTCTGTTCCATTGGTCTATATGTCTGTTTTTGTACCAATACCATGCTGTCTTGATGACTGTAGCTCTATACTACTGTCTGAAGTCTGGGAGAGTTATTCCTCCAGCCTCTTTCTTTCTCTTCAGTAATGCTTTGGCAATTCTAGGTCTTTGATGGTTCCATATGAATTTTATTATGATTTTTTCTAGTTCTGTGAAATATGTCCTGGGTAATTGGATAGGGATTGCATTAAACCTGTAGATTGCCTTGGGCAGTGTGACCATTTTAACAATATTGATTCTTCCAATCCAAGAGCATGGAATATCTTTCCATTTTTTAAAGTCTTCTTTAATTTCCTTCATCAACGGTTTATAGTTTTCTGTGTATAATTCTTTCACCTCCTTGGTTAGATTTATTCCCAGATATTTTTTTGCTTTGGGTGCTATTTTAAAGGGGATTGTTTCTTTACTTTCTTCTTCTGTTGATTTATCGTTAGTGTAAAGAAATGCAACTGATTTTTGAACGTTAATTTTGTAACCTGCTACCTTGCTGAATTCTTCAATCAGCTCTAGTAGCTTTTGTGTGGACCTTTTAGGGTTTTCTACATATAGTAACATGTCATCAGCATATAATGACACTTTTACCTCTTCTTTTCCAATTTGGATCCCTTTTATTTCTTTCTCTTGCCTGACTGCTGTGGCTAGGACTTCCAGGACTATGTTGAATAGGAGTGGTGATGGTGGGCATCCTTGTCTTGTCCCAGATTTTAGTGGGAAGCTTTTGAGTTTTTCACCTTTGAGTACTATGCTGGCTGTAGGTTTGTCATATATAGCTTTTATTATGTTGAGATATTTTCCCTCTATACCCACTTTGGTGAGAGTTTTTATCATAAATGGGTGTTGAATTTTATCAAATGCTTTTTCTGCATCGATGGAGATGATCATGTGGTTTTTGTCCTTTCTCTTGTTGATGTGATGTATTACACTGATTGATTTGCATATGTTGAACCAGCCTTGTGTCCCTGGGATGAACCCCACTTGGTCATGATGTATAATCTTTTTTATGTGCTGTTGGATTCTATTTGCTAAAATTTTGGTGAGGATTTTGGCGTCTATGTTCATCAGTGATATTGGCCTATAATTCTCTTTCTTTGTAGTGTCTTTGACTGGTTTTGGTATCAGGGTGATGGTGGCTTCATAGAATGAGTTTGGGAGTATTCCCTCCTTTTCAATCGTCTGGAAGAGTTTGAGAAGGACTGGTATGAGTTCTTCTTTGTATGTTTGGTAGAATTCCCCGGTGAAGCCGTCCGGTCCTGGACTTTTATTTGTAGGGAGGTTTTTAATTGCTATTTCTATTTCCTTTCTAGTGATCGGATTGTTCAAGTGTTCAGATTCTTCTTGATTCAGTTTTGGTGGACAGTATGTTTCCAGAAACTTGTCCATCTCCTCTAGGTTATCCAGTTTGGTTCCATACAGTTTTTCATAATATTCTCGTATGATATTCTGTATTTCTATTTTGTTTGTTGTAATTTCTCCATTTTCCTTTCTTATTTTGCTAATTTGTGCTCTCTCTTTTTTCTTCTTTGTGAGTTTGGCCAGAGGTTTGTCGATTTTATCTACTTTTTCAAAAAACCAGCTTTTGGTTTGGTTGATTTTTTCTATGGTCTTGTTAATCTCTATTGTATTTAATTCCTCTCTGATCTTTATTATTTCCTTCCTTCTGCTGCTTTTTGGGGCTTTTTGTTCTTCTTTTTCTAATTCATTCAGGTGGTGGGTTAAATTGTTTATTTGAGATTGTTCTTCTTTTTTGAGGAAGGCCTGTATCGCTATAAACTTCCCTCTTAGCACTGCCTTTGCTGTGTCCCATAGGTTTTGAGTGGTTGTGCTTTCATTATCATTTGTCTCAAGGTATTTTTTAATTTCAGCTTTGATTTCCTCATTGATCCATTGTTTTTTCAATAACATATTGTTTAATCTCCATGCTTTCCTTTTTTTCTCCTTTGTTTCTCTATTGTTGATTTCCAGTTTCATGGCATTGTGGTCAGTAAAGATGCTTGAGATAATTTCTATCTTCTTAAAATTGTTGAGGTTTCTTTTGTGCCCAAGTACATGATCAATCCTGGAAAATGTTCCATGTGCACTTGAAAAGAATGTATATCCTATTTTTGGGGGGTGTAATGCTCTGAAAATATCCACCAAATCTAGTTTTTCTATTGTAGTATTTAATTTCTCTGTTGCCTTGCTTATTTTCTGTCTGGAAGATCTGTCTAGTGATGTTAATGCAGTGTTAAAATCTCCAACTATGATTGTATTCCCATCAATATCCCCCTTTATCTCTGTTAGTAATTCTTGTATGTACTTAGGTGCTCCTATATTGGGTGCATATATATTAACGAGTGTAATATCCTCATCTTGTATCACTCCTTTAATCATTATAAAATGTCCTTCTTTATCTTTCTTTATGGCCTTTGTTTTAAAGTCTATTTTGTCTGAAATCAGTACTGCAACACCTGCTTTTTTGGCTTTTCCATTTGCATGGAATATCCTTTTCCATCCTTTTACTCTCAATCTATATGTGTCCTTCTCCCTAAAGTGGGTCTCTTGTATGCAGCATATTGAAGGTTCTTGCTTTATTATCCAGTCTGCCACTCTGTGTCTTTTGACTGGAGCATTTAGTCCATTAACATTTACAGTAATTAATGATAGATGTGTGTTTATTGCCATTTTGAACTTATCTTTGCAGTTGAATTGGTATATCCTCTTTGTTCCTTTCTTCTTCCTTTTGTGGTTTGGTAATTTTCCTTTGTATTTTCATGGATTTTATTTAATTTTTGTGACTCCTTTGTAAATTTTTGGCTTGTGGTTACCCTTTTTTGTAAATCTGTCAACCCATTACTGTAACTGTTTTTATTAAACTGATAGTAACATGATCTCAAACCCATCCTACTGTTAAAAAAATTTTAAAAAGAAAGAAAAAAATATTCTATATTTTCCTGCCTCCCTCTCCCACTCTCAGTGATTTGTATGTCTTCTTTTATAATTTCATGTTTACTTTATTTGTAATTCATGAGTTATCACCTTTCCAATTGTGTGTTTCTCATTTCTGTAGCATCCTGCTGCTTTTCTATTTAGAATAGCCCTTTCAATATTTCTTTTAGCATGGGTTTAGTGTTGCTAAACTCCTGCAGCTTTTTTTTTTGTCTGTGAAACTCTTTATTTCTCCTTCTATCCTCAAGGATAGCCTTGCTGGATAAAGGATCCTAGGCTGCATCTTTTTTTCATTCAGGGCTTTGAATATATCTTGCCACTCCCTTCTGGCCTGTAGTGTTTGTGTAGAGAAATCAGCTGAGAGCCTTATGGGGGTTCCCTTGTAACTTACTCTTTGCTTTTCTCTTGCTGCCTTTAGAATCCTTTCTTTATCCTTGACTCTGGCCATCTTGATTATGATATGTCTTGGTGTGGGTCTATTTGGGCTCTTCCTGTTTGGGACCCTCTGAGCTTCCTGTACTTGGATATCTGATTCCTTCTTGAAGTTTGGGAAGTTTTCAGTCATGATTTCTTCAGAAACCTTTTCAATCCCCTTTGATCTTTCTTCTCCTTCTGGGACCCCTATTATGTGAAGATTGGGACACTTTATGTTATCCCATAGGTCCCTTATGCTATTTTCATTATTTTTTATTTGCTTCTCTTGTAGTTCTTCTGAATGGGTGCTTTCTATTGCCCTGTCTTCTAGATCACTAATTCGTTCCTCTGCATTATCTAGTCGGCTTTGCACATCTATTAGATCATTCCTCATCTCTGTCAATGAGTTTACCCATTCTACTTGGCTCTTCTTTATAGCTTCAATTTCATTTTTGACATATTTTATATCTCTAAACACTATCTCTTTTAATTCCTTCAGCAATTCGATCACTCCTTTTTTGAAATCTTGATCTAGTAGGCTATCGATGTCTATTTCGTTGATCTTTCTTTCAGGGGATTTCTCTTGTTCTTTTAATTGGGAAAGGTTTTTCTGCTTCTTCATCTTGCTCATACCTCTTTGGCACTGTGGTTTATGGAGTATCAGTTGTTTATTTTGGTCCTTAAGGATTTTATCTATCTGATGCCTATTTAGGAATAGAACTTAGGAAAAAAAGAAAAAAAAAATAAGAGAGAGAAAGAATTTTAAAAGAAGGGAGAAAGAGGGTTTGAAAACAGTGTATAATGAATAATAGAAGAGTGAGTTGAAGCAGACTATTAATCGGGTTGAGACGTCCTTTTAAAACCTTTACAAAAAAAATGGGGGGGGGGAGATGAATAGATGTATTTGAAACCTGTGTCTAATCAATAGCAGGACATCAAAACCCAAGAGAAGTAGAAATGAATTAAGAAGTAAAGATTAAGAGAGTAATAGAAAATAGAACAGGTAAAAACATATTTAAAAAAAAAAGGGGGGGGGGGGGTTTGTCGGTGTTCTCCTGGAGTCTGTGTGCTTTTAATGTGAAGTCTTTCTGTCTTCGTCCTGTTTTGGAAGCTCAGCTTGCTGTTTTCAGAGGCCCTCCGTTGGCGCCCTCTTCTGTGCTGCTCCCAGCACCTGTCCGCAAGCAGATCGCGCCTCCTCCTAACACTGGGTCAGGTGCAGCTCTCTGCTGTGGGCGGGCAAGTCGCTGCCCCTCCGGATGCCACAGTCAGATGTTGCAGACTGGCCGGGTAGGAGGGCGGGTCGTGCCCCCTCCCAGCACCTCGGTCAGGGGCTGTGTTCCTGCCCCAAAGGCAGGGGGGCCGCTCTCGCTCTCCCTGCACCGCCACCGCCGGTAGCTCCGCTGCTCTGTGCGGCTGCGTGCTCCGCCCTGGTTGGCGCTCCGCGGGTGGGCTCGGGGAAGACCGAGGGACAGCCCTGTCCCTGCTCCGAGCCAAAACCCAGCTCCTTGTTTGTCTTTGTGGAGCAAGTTCTCTGAGGGATCAGGATGGAAGGATCCTATCTGCCCCGGGCTGCAGGCCAGTCTCAGTCTGGCCTTTGCAGCTGCTAAGCCCTTCCGTGCGGATGCAGGTTTCGCCCCCGCCCCCGCCTGGGTGTTCAGCGGGGAGGATATGGCGGCTGTGCCTGAGCCCCGCCTCTCTTTCCCCGAAAACTTTCCGCGGGTTTTCAGAGATGGGGGTGTGCACCCTTCCCCCGAGAGCACATCAACCTTGCAGTTTTATGGAGGGCCCAGGTTGTTCTGCCCTGTGCACCCACAGCCACGGCGCGCAGTCCCTTGCGTTCCCCTGGGGCTGCCTCCGTGCAGCCACTTTCGTCCTCTGCCCGGCTTGGGCAGCCTGGCCCTGCCCGCCGCTGCCGGCCCGCGTCTCAGGCTGGGTGTCAGGGGGACACTCTGTGCCCGTTTAACTTAGTTCTGTTAGTCAAGGGCTGCTCTGTACAGATCCAAGCCTCGGAGGCTCCCCCTCCGTCCCGCTGGCCTCTCAGTTGGAGAGGGGAGACCCAGCGAGCGCGCGCCAGTCCTCCTTTGCCGCTCCCTCCCCGCGGGACCCGTCCCGCGCTGCTTTGCCTTTTCTTTCTTTTTTCCTTTTCTCCTACCAGATTTTTGGCGTCTTTATCTTTTGAAGAGGGCGATGTTCTGTCGGAGTTCCACAGGTGCTCTGGTTGGCTGAGTGGGTCTGTAGATGTGGGTCTTGGTGTATTTGTGGGAGAGGGTGACCTGCTAGCGTCCTTCTACTCCGCCATCTTCTCCGTATTTTTTGTAAAGAGGTATTTTAAGAGATTCTGGTGTCAAATCTATTTACAGTACAAGTTAAAATTCCTTCTTATTTGGTATAAAATGATTGTGATAAAAATTCATAAATTAATAGAGAGCAAATGAATTATTTCTTGTTTTCCTGGGAATAATGAATTCACTGAGAATCATTTTTCTTATGGTGTTTAAGAAAAAACTATATAGGACAATAATGAAGAGCGGGTGATACATTCTTTTCTATCAGCCCAGCATCAAGGTTTTCAGAGAGATGAGCATTTGATGAATAGAACAAGTAAACCAATATGAAATACTTAATTGTTCTTTTATAATATACATGTAAGACTGGATGTAATTTTTCTATAATAGACTCATTTGTCTGACTAATTGTGGTAAGAGTGACACTTAACGACCAAAAAAACAAAACGACAACAACAAAAACCCCGCAATTTCTAGACATGGCCCATCTTCAATCTTGCTTCTTATTGAGTTTGCATATTCCCTACAGTTAAAACTGAGAGAATGAAAAAAATAAAAAAGCATAAGAGAAGGATGGAATGATGTAACTTTGATAACATAGGGTACACTGATATGTCCAATTACTGAAGAGTGCAGATCCTCGGTGTTTCTGAGAAGAAGCAATTTAAGGAGGCAGGCAGAGATTAAACAGCCCACTAATGAATTCTGTATGAGGTTATTAGTGACAGGACAAAATGATCAAGAGCACAGGTTTAGAATCAGACCGTGTGGGTTCAAGTGCTAGCCTCACCATGCATTAGCTGTTGATACACGGCAGATTAATGAGTCTCTTTCTACTTCAGTTTTTGCCACTTTAAAATGAAGCTAACGATAGTACCTGTCTCAGAGGAATGATGATGTAATGTCTTTAAAATGCTTGGAAGGTGTTAAGTACTAAATAAGTGATGCTGGGGATTTTAATTATATTATTAATGATCTACATATATATCACTAAAAGGGGAATGTTCAGAATTTTCAAATGGGTTTTATTTTCAGTTCTCATCTCAGTGTCTGATGATGTAACAAAACATATTTTCTAGAGGACTGAGTCTGAACTCCCTTTCCTGCTCACTCAGTGGCCATTGCAAATGCTCAGTGACTAAATGAGGGGGGAAAAAAGCCAAGTATGTGAAATTTATTTCAAGCACTGCCACATCACATTGTGTTTCACTACAGAGAATGTTCTGCCAACTTGACACAAGTTGTCAGATGAGGGTCTTGAAACTCTCTGCCCAGAAAGATACACAGCCCAGCTGGAGACAGAAGTAACCTCTTGGCTTGGCGTGTGAATAGCCAGAAGAATCCTAGGCTGCCGTCCTTCTTCCTGGTTTTGGGGTTGTACCCATTGGCAAACATTTATTTTCCCATCTTTTGTTCTCTAGGGAGGCCAATGTCAGTACCTTTTTAGTCAAATATCTCTAAAGAGATTTCTTAGGGCTATTTGCACTTCCTGGAATTAATGAATGATGCAAATATTGCTCAAGTGCAAAAAGAGGAGTATCTAGAACAGGTCACATCCTCAGGTGAAAAAAGGATACACCACAGCATGTGGGAAGATAACGGCTCAGGTCTGTACGTGTGTGTCAAAGCAGTCTTTTTTCCAGATGGAACATTTGAGAATTTTGCTGAGGATCCCTTAGTGGCAGAGGGAACACATATTCCATTGTGAACACCAGAGTAGCTAATCCAAAAGACACTGGGGTTTTATTAGATTTTGGTTAAATATGGTTAAATGCAACAACAAGAGCTATCCATGGGTTCAGTGAAAGGGGCTTTCCAGCACAGGGGAAGGGAATTCTTATTTACTGACACACTTTACAGTTCCTGGAACTTTATTAGCATCATAACATTTAATCTTCACAGTGGCCATGAGAGGTAGGGACTATTACTCTATTTTATAAATAAACACATCAAAGTTCAGAAAGATTAAATAATTTGCCCAAGACCACACAGCTAGTAGGAGGTCTGAAAGGGACTCCTTCCTAAACCCTGGTTCCAGAAGCATTTTCAGCTGTTCTGGATACCACTCTGGTTTCTTCACAGAGGAAGAGAGGGAAAAAAATAGAGGAAGGAGAGAAGAGCAAAAGAAGAAGGCAAAGCAGAGTATCTTTTTATCCAACAGTAAGTGAGCACAATCTGCCTTCCCTTCTCAGGGAGAAAGTCCTAGCCTCATACTTAAGTCTTTACAAGAGGTAGCAAAAAAGCCAACTGACCGCTGGCCACCAGGGGTCTGAGGGAGTTTGGCCAGAGGCTCAGTTGTAATTAGCGCTTGTGCCAATTCATCAGCAAATGAGGCTGGAGGTACTAGTTTTGTTGTCAAATCAGGTGAACCTGTGTCCTTTCAGGAACCATCCTACTCATAGCTCCCTCTCCATCCACTTTAGAGATGCTCTTTAGAGTAAAAGGGAAAGATTTCCTTGGAGCAAGGCTCCAGGCCCCTTGATAAGAGGGGTTAATGCAAACCAACACACCTACCAGGGTCCTTTCTGACAGAGCCCATAAAAAGTCCTTTTATTATTCATTGTGATGGTTTAATCAGAAAGTCTGATTTCAAAATTTGCAACCTACTCAACCTATATTAGAATATAACAGGTAGTTTTCAAGATAATGGGGCAGAGCCCCTGGCTAAATGTGTACTACAAGGAGTGACACATGAGAGCACTTTTAACGAGACCTCCCACACACATTAGCTCTGAGTTTACCAGAGTTTTTATCCTACTGACTTCAATTTGAGATAACTTGCACAACTGGAATTAGGGAGATTAACTTCATAGTTGTTGCTAAGTACTGGGTTTTTTGTTTTTTTCTATCAAATTGTTTTACTCTAAGCAAGGTCTTTGGAGTCAGTTGCATCTACATTTCCTTTGCAGCTTTCACCAGCTCAACCTTCAGGGGAACTGAAGTTCACTGATAAGGACCTTTGCATGCATTGTCATTTAGAGACGGAAAGAGAGGGAAAGAAAGAGCAGGAACCAGAGTCGGAGTGGGCTCCTAATATAAATAGAATTCCATTCTTTTCCCAAACACTTTTCACTTCTGTCATCTTTGTAACTACTTATATGGGAACGATATTTCCAGTGTGTAGGATAGGTAGAGTTGGTTGTATGGGTGTTTTGCTTAAGCATTATGCAAACAAATATTTTAACATCTTAATAGCTACGCATTGCTTTTTAAAATTCCCTTCTATTTATGATGAATGACACTAATTTTCTAAATACAGAGGTAATAAATACGTTCTTTCAAACAAATGTACTTACTGAAAAATCAAAACAATTTGATTGGAAAAAAATAATAATAGTACATGTGGTACCTGGATATTTCAGATTCCACGAAAGTAATGTATAGATGCTTAAAATTTGGGACTGGTTTAAGAAAATGGGCCTTTTGAATTACCGAATATATGGTGGATCAGGAGATAGGACACTTTTGAGAGAACCAGAGTGGTTTGTTAAGAATGAACAGGGATGGGCTTGGGGCATCAGGGGAGTCAAGGAAAAAGAAGCAAAGGGAAATCAACTCACAGAATGCTGAAGGACTTCTTAGAAAGAAATCTATTCAACTTAAAATGATTGTGTTCTTCTTGGGTCAATACTCCTTTCCTTCCCCAAACTTCCACAAGTGTTTTGATATAAACCAAAGACTATGTGAATGTGTTTTAGCCAGTGGAGTGTGTTATATGGGACAGAGTTAAGAGTGCCATCCTCTCTTGGATCAAAACCAGTCTGGAGAAAAGAGGAAAAGCTCTAAGAGCCAGGGTGAAGGCAAAGCTGGAGCTAGAAGTGATGGTAGGAATGAATGTCCAGTGGGAGATGCAGAAATCTAGGCACTGATTTTCCCATAGAACAGTGACTAGATTTCATCTAGATTTTAAGATGCAGAGAGTGCCAGCTGGTAAGGGTTTCATGTAAATGAAATAGGTGTGAGTTATAGTACTCATTTCTGACAAAGTTGAAATTGGTGCTTTCAGTCTCAGGCTCTTTCTGCCAAGTCTCTCAGGCTCCCTTGAAGTACGTGCATCTCCTAGACAGGTGCTCAAGAAATACTGGTTGATTTAATACATTCAAAAAAGAAGTGAATTGCTTGCATTTCATTATAATTTATCGTAAGAATCTAATGTAGAATTTATTCATTAGTTCCTTTATTCATGGAATTGTTTATAGACCCTACTTAACTGCAGTTGTATGGCTTCCTTTCACAAATTGAGTATATGGGCTTGTTTTTGTATTCCCAGTAAATAGCATAGTGCTGGCACACAGTAGTTAGTAAATCTTTGCTTAATGAATGATAAACTCAGAGAAATAAAAGATGACTTCAGATAGCTTCCAAGTTATTTAAACCGCCATATGATATGGTCCTTACCACCTCTTTTCATCTGTAGTTCAGAAAACTACAGACATATAAGCAGTTTATTTTCATGTTTCTCAGAGCACACTAAGTTTCCTACCGTTTATGGCCCTCAGCCTTTTTGTTTCTTCTATTTGAAAAATCCCTCCCGGATCCCTGCATGGCTGGATTCTTTGACGTTCACATCTCAACCTACACTCTACCTTCTTAGGGAAGGCTCTCCTGACCAACCAATCTAAAGTAGCAGCTCCCTGTCTCTCCCTATTTTTCTGCCGAAGGTCTAATCACTGTCAGAAATGATGATTGATTTAATTTATTTCAGTTTTTCTGAAATAGATTATAATCATTAAGAGAAGAGGGGCCTTGTTTTCCCCATGGTGACTAGGTCAATGCTCATAAAAATAAGGTATTCAACAAATACATGTTTTGTGAATCGAATAATTGTAACTCTAAACTGAATGAGTGAATGCAAAATACTACTTATAAAGTCCATGACCTTTTCTTTTTGAATTAAAGAGAGAATAAGGCCAATTTTTGTTGGATCATAGAAGAATTCACAGAGAAGAGGTTAGGGTTTATTCTGAAAAATCACGTTGTAGTCAGACTCCAAGATGGCCCCCAGTGAACCTGCTTGTGGTATGTACTGCCTCCTTCTGGCCACATTGTTCTAAGATCCGTCTGTGTGACCCTCAGGATGGCAGCAATTATGCACATCACTTCTGAAGTTTGGTGTAAAAGATCAAGACCATGGCCCAGAGGAGAGAGACAAACCTATGAGCAGAAGGGAAGCTTGTTTATTTTATATAAAAAGAAAGAGTGGTCATATAGGTGAAAGAGAGTGTTTGGGCTTTGGATTCAGATAAGCCTGCATTTGAATTTAGTTCTTGGATTTATAAACTGTTCCTAAATATGCTTAATGTCTGATACATAAAGGATATTCATTCAGCAAACATTTGTTGAAAAGAATGGATGAGTGAATCTAATCTATAAAACTTAAAAAAATATATATTATTGGATGATTGTGAGAATTAAATGAAATGCTGCAAGTGACCTGTTTAATACACTATGTTAAATAGACCTTAATAGGTTATACGGTTATCTAATAAGTATGTACTTTTATTATGCATATTTTACATGAGAAATGCTAAACTCCAAAAACTTAAGAAAACTTGCCCAGAGGTCACTGAACTAGTAATTAATTGGTGGAACTAAAATTCACATCCTGAGGAGTATGACCTTCAGTTTTAACCACAATACCACGATGTCTAAATGACCAACTAGTTGATTTTCTATTATAGTCTAATTTCTTCTACAATCACAATCATGTGTTCACTGTTTGATCTGGGTCTTTTTGCATGGGAGGGATGGAATTTACTTAAAGCATTCTAAACTAAAGGAGCGGTCAGGTTCAAAAGTATCAAGAGACATCTCATGCCAACAAAGTATAAGAAAGTTGTCTGAGAACAAGAAGGCCAGTGGCCAGCTGCTCCCTCCCTCATGCCCTCTTTTCCTTTGTCCGTGGGCGTCATGGTATCTGTCATCTCTGCTTTTCTTTGAGCATCTGCTCCATTCTCTTCTCTGCAGATCAGTCTCCCTGTGTTTACTTTATAGTTCATGCACCTGTAAAACCTCAGACTGCCATCATTTTGGCTTATCTCAGCCACTCTATACGCTTCTCAGCTCCTGAGCTTATCATGAAACTTGCCTGTGTCTCTTACTTGAGATTTTCATGATGTTTAACACCACATGTCTGTGATTATAAAAAAGAAGTTATCTATCTAGCAACCTAGGTCTGCTCTTTTACAAGACAGGGAGACACTGTAATTATCATCTTCACTGTAATGATTAATCAAGGAGATCACTATCCAATTGTCTCAATTAGGTATTTCATTTATTTTTAAGGATAGAATAAGTGCAGTCCAATCACTTATTCAGTATTCAGAAACAACTGAAAATAACCTGTTTACTCACAGAAATACCGGGGACAAGTATATGGAAAACATAAAATTCCTGAGCTGCTGTCTTTGAACTTTTACATATCCGCTTGCCTTATTAGATTAGTCTCGGTGACCTTTTTAATTAAAACTATGCAATAGATGTAAATATCAATTGATTTCTTGAATTTTCTCACATTATGGCTATCACTTAGAAAACCAAAAATGGTGTGCTTCTTTTAAGGTATGATTAGAGCAGCCACTGGAGGTGCCCCATATTCCCTCAACCCAGTTAGGAAGTCACCTGTCACTTTAGGGGACAGTCACAGTTGAGGACTTGCTACCTTTAGCACATGGTTCTCTTTACTTGAAACTGTTCTGAGGACTTTATGCCATGGGCATAGTATGCCTTACATCCTGTGTATGCCTGCTAGGGATTTAATGTCCTCAGGAGTGATCCTCAACCCAGGAGGTAAGGGAGTTGGTAAGTGCCTCAGCTACCTTACTCTGTAGGGGGCAGTCATGAGTTATGTTCTATACAGCCTCCAGGAGGGGCTAATGGTCCAGAGCCAAAGCTGCCCAAGGTGATATAACTCACTGGTTAGCTTCCCTGTCATGGATTTTCTCCCTTTCCTACATACTCCCCACCACCTTCACCATGCCTCCTGAAATTATCTTCCCAATACACTACATAATCCAAATCCTTGTCATGAATTCTGATTTTGAAGAAAGCCAAGCAAACAGGAGTCAATTATGGACACTAAAAAAAGTCTTACGTGCCAGTTTATTAAGGAGCTACTGTTTGCTAAGCACTGCTCTAGAAGCTGAAAATGCAGCAATGAATTGGATAGCCAAAGAGATGCATCTCTGGTGGGAAATCCATGTTTCTCTCATTTTTTTTCCATGGCACACATAGCGTTTTCTGAAGTTTCACATTAACTTTGAACAGCCAGTTTCCTTATTTCTTTGTAAAGCAGAGAATATGATATTTTATGAAAACACATCAAGTTTTGTTTTTCTTTCTGTGAGTTATTACCTAAAGCTTCAATGATTAGGGGAATTTGGTGGTGGTGTCACTACTACTAAAATGCTAAAGAGAGGCAGATAAACTCACAATGGTATTCAGCAACCCAGACAGGCTGGAACATCAAACATCTGCCCTGAATCCATCTTTGGGACTACACAGTTAATAGTATAAAATATTAAGACTCACCTCTGGACCCTAGGAGGTGCTGTGCTGCATAGTAAGCACGGATGGAGACTCTGGATGCTTTGAGATTGAATCCCCATCAGGAAGCCTCAGGCAGGCAAGGCAATTGGTTCTCCGAAACAAAAATGTTTTTGATATTCCATTTTTGAAAAATTCTCTTGCTTGTCATCATAAAGTCACTTACAATCAGGGTGTCAATTTGTATTCAAGAGGTTCTTTTTCTGTCAGCAAATGGTTTAAAGACACTTTCGCTAAATTGCTTCTCTAAAAGAAATAGTCAGAATCTCATCTGCATTGGCTTAAGGATATTTCTGCAAGACAGAGGAGGGGCCTGGATGACCCTTAAGAACTCCTTATGCCTCAGAACCTATAAAAAAGAGCCTCTGAAATTTTGCTTCACATTCAAAACGTTTTTGGTTGAAATCATTGAAGTACACTTTCTTTACTTACCAAAAGAAAAGATGACTTTGTAACATATACTTTCATTAATATCATATACTTCCATAAGTGTATGCATATGTTTGGGTATGTATATTTGATTATATGCTACATATTGTATGTATTATGCTGTATATTATTTTTTATATTTTAATACACCTGTACAAGAATGTCTCTATCTAGTAATTCAATAGATCCTCAAAATAATTTTTAATATTGCTATAGAGGTAGTATTGCTCTAATTTCAAAAATGAGACAGTTAGTGCTCAAAATGAAACTTGCCTCAAATCATACATCTTGTAAGTGACAGAGCCAGTTCATTTAACTCCAGATTCTTGTCTCCTTCCATAATTTCATGCTGAGTTTATGTATCTTGTATTTAGTCTCCTGCATTTTTCCCCTGCCAGTAAATTCATGGTTAATTTTCTCCAGATAAAAATGTAAACACTTAAATTTAAATAATAATAGTCATCTAGGATCCTGTGATAATAAGCTAGAGCATATGTCCCACTTCATTTTTTAAAAATTAAAAAAAAAAACTTATTCACATGTGGAAACATCTCACCAAAATGGATTTCGTGGCACTTTTATTCCTACTGATTAATTAGAGAAGTGCTATACCATAGTAGTTAGGGTGCTTGGACCCCAGAATGAGCTTGACTTCAAATGCTCCTGTACCATCTCCTAAGAAATTACTTGATCTTTGTCAGTTTCTGCTTATTTATCTGCAAAATGGGTTTACAACAGTTCCAGACTCTTAATTTTGCTAGATGATATGAGATTTTAAGGAGAGGCACAGTAAATGTTACCTATCACCATTGGCAGAATATACCTTTAAAAAAATTCTGTCTTCTCCAGGACTCAGGAGATTATAAGGACCCATGAGCTAAATCTAGCCTACTGCTTGTTTTTGTAAATAAAGTCTAACAAAACACAGCTATGTCCATTTGTTCATGTATGGTTGCTTTCACCCTGTAACGGCAGACACCTTGGTCTTCAAGTCAAAGATATTTACTACATGGCTCTTTGTAGAAAAGTTGTGCCGTTCCCCTTGGTCTACCCTGTCACCAACACACTTTCAGACTAATATCTCAATCAAGCCTGGCTCATCTATATGTGACACAGCCAAGAAGAGGCTCTGAGAAAGGAAATTGAAGGTACCCTCAGACAAAGGTAACTGCACCATGGAGCAGATAAAATCCAAACCCAAGAAGGTCAAGATGAATTGGAGATACAAATTCTCAGGCATCCAGTGATATTAGGACAGTGGTACTGGGGGAAAAGTTGAGAAAGTTGACTTTTAACAGCTTGGATCCCTTGGCACAAATGTAACTTCTTTTATTTGAAAAACTAAGCTGCTTCAACGCACACTTTTTTATTAAAGGTATTTATGAGTACTCTTCCAATCCCTCACACATAAACCATGCAACACCTGAGCCAGGCCACTGCACAGTCAAGCTTTGTGACGCATATGGAGTAAGATTTACCTGCATTACAACAGTGAAAGGGAAATAAATTGGGCGATTTCATTACTTTCTGTTCAGTGAAATCCTTATTTTATTGCTAAGCTTTGACACTTTTTTCCAGAACCTCAACTATCTTTTCTCTCGCCCACTACAAAGTAGCAGCAGCACCAAAAAATCATCCGGACACCTGGATATTGCATTCAGTAATTTATTGGAATCTCAGTCATACTGCTACAATGAAAGCAGAGGAGATAAAAAGAACTTCACCTGCACTACAAATAAAGGAGTTGGAATAATAGTCTTTTTTTCCCCTCCTTTCAAAATATTAAATTTTATCAATCAGAATCTAACAGCTCTGGGTCCAGAACATGCTTTGTTGTTAACAATATCTCAATCACACGTACTGCTTTTCCTATACAACTTGCAGGGGACTGATTTGTCATAAAGCTGATATGGGAAATGCAGAGGGGGACGGACATATAGCCAAATAAATCACGTTAAAATAAAATTGATGGAATGGAGTCAAAGGCAACTCCTCACTCTCTTTCTTCAGTTTAGACGCTGCATTTGGTCTTAATGGCTGCCTTTGAAACCGTTGTATCTGACTTGTTCATAAGAAGAATAAAGCATCAGAAATTGCTAAGATCTAAGCAGTGCTGCCATTTTAAAAGTTTGCCTTTAGTTTGATAAACAGGCTTTCTCCAGAGGAGAAATACCATCTTGTGGTACAGCTTTGGGCTTTGTAGAACAGTCTACCTTGTCACCAGTCATGTGTTACATTCTACCAGGAGGGGCAGGAAAGGGACAGGGGAGAATTATTTAGGATAATTGGAGACTTTACTCTTAACTTTAACTACTACATTGTACTGCCTCCATAGGAAATAGCTACTTGGATTTTAAGTGGAAAATGGGCTCTGTCAACACTGGACTACTTAATAAACAAAAATAAGAACACATCACAGAATGGAGGTGGGAAAGCAAAACTAGGTGTTTACCTCAAGCTCCTTACAAAAATAAATTCTAGATGAATCACAGATCTAGATGTAATAAATGAAATTACAAGATTACTAAAGGAGAATAGTTTTCTAATCCTGGGC
The DNA here is from genome assembly GCF_048773025.1 of Camelus bactrianus. Lineage (NCBI taxonomy): Eukaryota > Metazoa > Chordata > Mammalia > Artiodactyla > Camelidae > Camelus > Camelus bactrianus. Next base: position 12,710,085 of record NC_133555.1, read on the forward strand.
ATGAGAAAATGTTTTTCCATGTTTCACAAAACAAGTTTAAAGGAAATGAGATAAATTGAATTATTTTTAAAAAATCAATTTTACATGCTAAAATTTCTATAAGATAAAAATACCATAAGCAAAGTTAAAATAAAATTTAAAATATTTTAAATAACTTATAATCAGAAAATATTAATATACTTAGAATAAATAATTTCTGAAAATTAGTAAGACAAATCTGAACCCCTCAACATAAAACTAGGCAAAGACCATGTTTAGAAAATTTGCAGAAGAATTTTGAATGTCCAATAAGCATATGAAAGTTAAATTTTATTAATAAGCCATGAAATCCAAATTAAAACAACAAAAATTTATCACTTATCAGATGCTAAGTGAAAAATTAAGGAATATGTAATAACGGGAGGGACTGAGGAAACAGCATACTCAGTGATGCTGCAAATGTAATTTGGTATGACTGTTTTTCAAGGGGTTGTTAATCAAGATGTATTCACATTTAAAATGTAAAACGTATTTTCCTGAGCAATTCAACTTTCTAGTATCTACTCTAAGGATATAATTGGTTGAATGAGTAACAGTGTATATAATAGATAGTCATTATATATCAGTGTCTAATGAGGTCTAACTAAATCCATTAACAGCCAATTATTTAAAATAATATGGTAAAGTTCATATAATCAGATACTATGTAGCCATTTAAAAGTGTGAGTATATCTATCTATATTCCTTGATGCCTAATAATTGGAATTATTTTGGATTTGTATGCGAGGCTTCTTCTTTCTTTTGAAAATTTCTCTCTTGGTGACTTCAAGTATTCTTATAGCTTCAAGCAATATTTATATGCAGACCACTATCAAATTCATAGAGTTAACCCAGATCTTCCTTCTGCAAACAGACCTTCATATCTAACTATAATGAAATCTATGAAATGGAACTCTTAATTCCTTCCTTGAAGTAGTTTTTCAAATTTTCCTCACAAAAACACAACCATCCATTTGACCATTTGACCATGTTTGGTATCCTCTACCTCAAAATCTGTGCCCCTTCTAGCAGCAAGTGTTACTAGCATCCCAAATTTCTCAACAATATCTCCACTTTTCTCATTCTCCATTGCTATCCTATCATCCATGTTTTCCTCACCTAACATCTGAATGGCTGCATAGCCTCCCAAACTGTTTCACCACTTACACAATTACAGTCTTTAATATGTTATCACACTTATCAACCAAATAAATTTTATTTAAAATTAAATTATATAATCTGTTAAGTCATGTAATAGGTTAAATTAGATAATGCAGTCAATTAAACATGAGATCATGCAATTTGTTTCTTAAAATTGTATGAGGTCCTATTGTTCTTCAAACACAATTCAAAATCCAAAACAGGGGCAATGAGGCCAGCATGACCTGGTCGCTGCCAGCCACTTCAACTTTCTCTCATATCATTCTGAATTTTCTTCAGTAAACTCCAAAGTGTCCTTTTATCTAGGTTTTGAATGTCTTAGTTCCTTTCAGACTCTTTAGCCTTTAAATATGTTGTTTCTCCTATATGGAAAGTTCTTCAGCTCCATCCCTTGCATTATTTATAGAAGACAGATTGCAAATTAGCCCCAATTCCCAACCTTTCACTAAATCTATATCCTCCGGTTTAGCAATGTGACTTTGGAACACCTTTTATCACAAGTGTGGTCTGTTTCACCACTGCTTACTCTGGTCAGGCCTTACAACCAAAATGCAGCACAAGTGACAGTCTGCCAATTCTGAGCCTCTGCTTCAAAATAGCTTTGTAATCTTTTGTTCTCTTTCTCTTGGAACCCCACCCATCCACCATGGTAGAAGCTTAGAATAGCCTGCTGGAGCTTAAGAGATTGTGCAGAACTGAGTCAATCTTGTTGCCCCAGGCTGGACTGAAAGAGCCCAGCAAAATCAGCAAAGCTGCTTATTTGACCACCAATATATAAGTGATCACAGATGAGATCAGAAAAACCACCAAGTAACCCAAAAACTTGTGACCAAAAATAAAGATCTGTTACTGTATACCACAGGGGTTTTCTCCTTGTTTGTTTCACAGCATTGTTATGGCATTAGATACAAAAAACAAGACAAAATAAAACAAAAAACACAATAGATAACTGACATTGGATAAACTCTTAATTTTCATCCATTAGAGATTTCATACATCTTGAGTCCTATAACCCCCTACATTTTAGTCTCTCAGAGTTTCTTCAACTATTTTATGGCTTTTAAGCTATATATATTTAGATGATCCCTTCCCTGCTACCTACATACACTCATGATGACTGAGGACATGGCTGTTTTATCAATCACTCGACCTTCAACATATCATAGAATGTCTGACACATGACAGTAGCTCAATAAAAGCAAATGGAATGAATGCATAAATATATGGAAATATCTCTGTAATATATTCCTGAAAAAACAAAATTAAACATTTCCGTTCCTGTATGAAATAGAATAAACTTCATTTTATTCACGGGATGGAATACTACACAATGGTGAAAAGGAAAGAAGTAAGTCAACATGTAGAAATAGGGCTACATTTTAAAAACTTAACATAGATTGGGGGAAAAAGTTGCAAAAAGAATTGCACTCTGATACTATTTATATCAAAATTTAAAACAAAGACAATAAAAACACAAAACCATCCTCAAAAATGTTACCACCAATTTTAGGGAAGGAGTAGTACTGCTGGGAAGGAAGAGGGAGAAGAAATGAAGTGAAAAGTGGCAGTGTCTGGAATACTTTATTTCTTTAAAAAAAGATCTGAAGCAGAAGTGGTAAAATGTTAATACACACTTAAATACAAATATGCTTATGATATTTTTCTGGGCATTTCTATATGCTTGAAATTTTTTGTAGTGTAAAATGTTTACAGGAAAAAATAGAGTACTTAGAATGATCCTATTTCTATAAACGTACATGTATGCATCTGGTGAATGTACACAGGTGGATTTTTTTGAAAGATGATGTGTATTGCAATTCTTTTCACAATTTAATTTCTTTAAGTTGTCTTCAATAAGCATGAATTCTTCAAAAATTATAAAAGTTTTATGTTCATTTTGGGGAGAGAGACAGGTTGATTGAAATAAAAATTGTTCCTTAGACCAGGTGGAAGCTCAGTATTTTTGGTAGGTCAAATCAGATGAAAATGGTGTCATGGAAATGCATGACTGCTTAAGTCATTTTTTGAGAATACCTTTGAAGGTCTTTATTTACAGTCTGCAGCTATTATACCATTATTTACCAACATATAATAATTATAGGGAGAATATAAATGCCAGTAATACTACTTATATCAAGAAAAAGTGGAAACCTACTTCAGTATTTATTAAGATCTCAATTTTATACAAAAAAAGACTATTGAGTTAAGAGAATAAATAATACAAACGTAAACATTCAATTCCTTGCTTTCAAAAATACAAGAGTAAAGGGTATGGCATCACAGTGTTGGGCTGGGTTGGGAGAGATGGTGTGAGAACTGACACTGAGGGGTTTTGCCAGCTGACAAAGTGGAACAGAATGTTTGAAATAAATGGATTAGATTAGAACATCCACATAGAATTCATTTCTTTACCTGTCTCTAAGTAAAATCTTAGCAGTCCAGAGGGAGAAAATGCAGAAATTAAGCATCCTGATTTCTCACATTTATCCATGTGATACTTTCTTCCAGCAGGGGATCTTTGTTAAGAAAATGCCCTGAGAAGATTACTTATGTCCTGGGCTGAGTCAGACACTGATAGGATTTAGAATGGCCCAACCTGGAGGTTCTCAGAGAGGCATCTTACCACTATCTTTCAGTCTCCTCAAGTCATTTTGACAAGGAGGAGCCCTCTTTGCATGCAGAGTTTCACCTTTAGTTTGGCATCTCCAAAAATCTTATTCCCCAGAAGTAAAATGCATCTTAGTCAGGAGACTTGAATTTTAAAAGAAAAATCATGACTAGCAAACTTTGGGAATTCTGAAATCTAATCATTTCAGTGAAATAAACTAGTCAGGCCATTCTATTACTGACAACTACTAAAGAGGAAAAAGGAACACAGAAAGAAGTGACACACGCCTCTATGCTTGTCCTTGAAGGGCAGCACACAGTCAGACTCAGAAAGAGTGAATTTCAATATAGTAAGTGGGTGATGATAGCTGTTTAAAGAGAAAGGCAAGCTGAGTGATGTCTAAAAAAGTGCGACTAGATTGTGAAATAAAAGCAAAAAGCCAGGACTTTGAAGACTTTGTGGTGAAAGAGAAGCCCAAAACAGTAACATCTTTGAATTTCATGATTACTTCTCTCCTTTATCTTAATGTTAAGCAACAATAAGTTCCCACCTTGGCATTTTAGATAGTGACAAGGTTTTGGAGTCAGCTTGGCAGGGTGGCATTTTGCTAAGGTAGGATTATAAACAAGGTTGATGGGAGATAAGAAATCAAGGAACCGAGGAATCAGGTTATTGAATACTGAATGCTAAAAGTAGTGAAAGATGAAATTGCCAAGAATATGAGAGGAGTGTTCTTGTGAGATTAACAACAGACTGGGAGATAAAATCTTCACGGAATGATGGAGTGATCTGGGGTGAGAACACAATGGTGACGTGGGTAGCATAGTCTAATGGCATGATCATAGTGACGGAGGCATTTTACCTGAGAGAGAGGAAGATCATCTGGAAGTGGCATTAAGAAGAAAGGAGGAGTCTGTCCCTACTGACAGGCTGAGTAACAAGAGGGCCTGTGAGTAAAGAGTCACCAGTTCTGAGGATACAAGAGAAGCGGCATCCTCCGATGACAGCCAAATTTCACTTGAAGCAACACAGTAAGGAAGGAATTCAGAGCAAAGGTTAAGTGTGTAAGGATTCGGATGATGACTGTCTTTAGGTTTCATGATGTCCAGGGAAGAATTTCAGTAGTTGAGGAGGGTTGGGAGATGGGTTCAGAAATGGGAACAGGCAGAGTTTTGTATAGATGAGGGTTTTGGCAGTGAGAGGTGACCTTGGGACTCTGGGCTTATTACAGTGCCTTATGTGCACCATAGTGAGGGCCTAATATATCAGAGACGGTGATGTCAAGTCAACTACAAGTGCAAAGTGTGTGTTCCAGAGTGCGCTTGTGGGGGTCTTGCCAAGACACCCTTTCCACTTCTGCTGTCAGAATGTAGAGCCAGAGCCAGGTTTAGAATCCTGGCTCTGCCACACACTTGCCGTGGTATTTTAAGCAAGCCCAGGAACTGCTTTTCCCAATGCTTGGCTTACTGGATAGATATTAACTTTTATTAATATTAATATTTGTATTAATAACAATGGTCAGGGCACTCAATCTGCTTGACTTGTCAAAAAGAAATGTCATAAATTTTGATGTTTGACTCAGCCAGATTTCATACCTTTTTAAATGAAAACACTAGAATTACTTTCTAAATGAATTCTGAGAGCAGTACAAAGACAAAAGCAGCCTTCCAGAAAGCTGAGAGGCAACTGGCAGGGGGCACAGTCCCATGTAATCAAATTACATTGATTACTTTTGCTTGAAGCTGATTAAATAATAAAAATAAACCCTTTGTGCTTGAAGGATAGAATCCTAGTAAGATAAATCCTAGTAGCGCTTATGGAGGGGGTTTCTGGAAGAATTAAACAAGGCTTATATAATCTCCATTCATAAAATAGAATTGACTTATGCAATATAACTCATTAATATGTATGTGAAAGTAGATCTCTTAACTGAAGTTTTCTCAAAAAGAGGGCAAAACACTCTGCAATTGACTTGTTAATTCAGGCCTGTGGATCTAGACTCTTCCTCATTTGCATTTTCTGGTGTCATGACTACAAATTTCTGACAGGGTACTATTATATGGGGTTAATGTGCAGACACATTTTTTTCGTGTTCTTTATTCCAGTGGAATTGAAATACTGTTTTTTAAAGTAAGTCTGTGGTTATATTTGAACAAATGCACAAATACAGAAAGTAGAATTTACTTTGCTCACTACTTCTACTGTGTTTGGCACACAGTAGGAGCTCGATGAATAAGCATTATTTGAATGTGTAAATAAATATCTTGAATGGCCATCTTAGAGTTTGGAAATACAGGTTAACATTTGCTTTCCCCCTGGATTTATGTAGACCATAGCAGAGCTTCCTTCTTGTGTCACCTTACGTTGACTCCTTTATGCTGCTGTTGGATTGTCTTTAGACACTAACGTAAGTCTTATTTTGAGACTTTATTTCCTACTCAGTCTGGTATTGAGGCCAGCAACATATGTGTCACCTAGAAGCTTGCTAAAAACATGACTCAGATCTTGTATTTAATAAGATCCCCAAGAGTTTTGTATGCACACTAACATTTGACAAGCACTAGTTGAATAATTAGGGAAGTAGGTTAAAATATCAGAATCTCTGGCATCGAATCTCACCTTCAGTATTTTCTAATATCTCTGGGCATATTTCTTCACTTCTCTGAAGTTAATTTTCCTCATCTATAAAACTGGGGTTGTAATAGTAACTTCTATGATACATGTGGTTTAAAGGATTAAACTAAATTTTTCTCTGTAGCTAGAAAGACCTGTTGAGAAGGTTTGTACTTCCTTTCAGGAACATGTATCGAAAGCATCAATTAAAGAGGATATACTCAGTATCATAAAACTTGAAATGCTTATGTGCCTCATTTCTATAAATTCCCATCACTCCCTTGCTCCTACAGGAATGGAGAAGGAGGTACTATAAATGTAACAAAGCCAGTTCAGGAACCAGAACAGTTTTCTTCCCAAAACATCCATCTTGGACATATAGAAAGAGACATGGGCTCATGGATGCACACAGAAGAATATTCAAGGAAAACATTCTAACCTAGTTTTCTGAAACAGGTAGGCAGGACCTTTGGAGTAAGTGCTTGGTGAACTTTCCATCAAGAAAAGCCACAAAACATGTGAACAAGCAAGTATTGGATTCACCTGAAGTTTGAAAAAAAATTAGCAACTCGTTCCTGTTACCTGTGCAGAGGACCTGTTGGTGGTGGTGTAATAGCTATAGCCAGATGCTGGTGAGATTTGCAAAAGCTAGTAGCACTGGCTACAGTAATAGTAAACTGGGTGCATCGCTTGGGAAGCCTCTTATCTAATGTTGTGGAGGAGGCTTAAGGAGTACGTAGTAGATGTGAGCTATTATTTTTGAGATATGACATAAGAAGCCAGCATAAGAAATCCAGTGTTGTAAGCATTTGAGCAGGTTCGTGAAGGAGTGTCATCCACTCAGTCACCCACTTTGTTCCTGAGGATTCACAAGAGACACTTCCCTCAGGTTTTAGAGTCAGAGCAATTATGCTTACAGGAACAAATGGCATGTTTTTATGTCCTGAAAAATATGAACCCTTTTTTGTCTTGGCCACTAGAAAGCTCAGGTTTAGTTAATTGGACAGGATTTTATGATAGGAATTCTTATTTCCTTTTAATTCTATTTGGGATTTTATTCTCCGTGAGTTTAGCTTACAAATAGAGCCTCATTTTTAATCCATATCATCTATTTTAATAATTCCCAGTTATTAAGACCTATTGTAAGACTGCCGTGATTAATAGAGTATGGCATTTGCACAAGATGGACAAATACACCAATGGAAGAGAGAGAGGGAGACTAAAAGCAGTCCCAAGCAGCGGGTATGCATACTTGATTACATTCAGAGATGGTACTGCAGAGCAGTGAAGCAAGGTCTGCATTTTTAATAAATTGGTTGGGTCACTTGGATCCCTATAGGAAAAAAATGTATACTGAACCCACCTTACATCATGCCAATAAATAAAGAAATAACTTCCAGGTTCATTGCAAATAGGAAAGACAAGACAGTAAATTATAGAAGATAATATAGGAGAATATCTTCATTTAATCAGGACAAGAAGACATTTGTTAAACTTTTTACAAAAAGTGTTATTATGTATAGGAAACAGTTGATAAATTGGACTATAGTAAATTCAAAAATTTCTATTTATCAAGAGACATGATTAAGAAAGTAAAAGGGCAAGTCACAAAGTAGGAAAAGCTATTTCCCTACATAAAAGCAACAGAGTGCTCCTATCTGGAGTCAATCACTAAGGAAAAGAAAGACAGCTCAATAGGAAAATGATGTTAAATGTTTTTTAAAGGAGGGGGGCATTTATAAGTAGCCGAGACACACATGAAAGATGCCCAAGTTCATTAGTTACCACGAAATGTAAATTAAACTCAAATGAGATACCCTTACGTATCCTCCCAAAATGCTTAAATTTTAAAAAGGCTGATAGCAAGTGTTGTCAAAAAAACATCGCTGGTAAGAGGATAAATTAATAACATCACTATAGGCAACAGTTAGTAATATATTTTAAAGTTGTAAATTCATACCCAAATGTCCTATAATTCTACTTCATGGTATATGCGACAGAAAAATGTATACATAAATGCACCAAAGATAGATACAGAAATATTGGTAACAACTATTAATCTCTGCCTCTAGAAGCATCCACATTTCCATTAAGAGCAGAAGTTGTTCATAAATTGTAGTATATTCATACAATAAAATATTATGTAGCAATGGGAATGAATGATCTACAACTACCCACAATGTGGATGAATCTCACAAATACTGTTGGCCAAAAAGCCAGACTCAAAGGAATATATAGTATGGTTTTAATCATGTAATATTCAAGAAAGCAATATTAATTATATATTTACAAGTCAAGATAGTGGAGAGGAAGGAGGAAGTCATAACTTGGTATACTTGGGTGGGGGGCGCTTCTAGGGTGTTGCCAATATTCTGTTTTCTGGACCTGGTTTAGTAATGCTTCACTAATCTATTTATGTTTTGTAATTTTCTGTATGTTTTTCGCTTCTTGGAAAAGATTGTATAAATTAATACCTTAAAATATGATGAGTGTTTCCAGAGGTTGCCACCAAAACCTCTTTGTAATTTGAATTTACTTTTTAAACAATTGATTCTAATTTACTATTTTGGTAACATATTAATATATCCCAGAAAATATCTCGTCTAATTCTTCAGGACAAATATAAGAATTTTGCTGTAATTCCCGACCAAATTGATAAATCTCAAAATCATTTGTCAAATAGCATAAGAGTAATAAATAAGCATTTCAGCTTTGGGATTTTTTTCTCAATTTTACAAAACAGAAGTCCTCAGTTTTGATAGGATGAATACCTTACTTTCTTACATTTTCTTCTCTGACCCCAGCTCTTAGCCTGTGCAGCTTGAATGTGCAATTTTATTCAAATGGACCAAAAAGACTAGGTCCTGCTGAATGTGAGTAGACGTGGGGGGGTGAAAGAAGGCCTGCATTTTGAAAAAGTATCATTTCTGATAAGATACATAAATAGATGTCCAGCAGTGATGATGGGGAAAAAATGAGGCTAAAACATTGGATGATCTCCCCTGTTGATTTAAAAAAAATTAAATGTAATAGTGGCTTGCTATAATTCGACCATATAACTGCTCTGAGTCCATTTGTATAAGGCTTGAATCATTTTTTAAAAGCAAAGGTAAACTTTTCTCCTTTTAAAAGATACCCACTGATGGTTAAATTATTACTTTAGGATAAATTCAGAATATTAAATCCATTGCAACATTGTGTCGTGTTATTTCCAAGATGATCATGAAAAAACAATTATAATTTATCAACTTTCTTTTATTTAAGAAATTAAAGAAAAATATTTCTTTACCCAGTTTATTTAGCTACTTTTCTGATGTATGAAAAAAGATTAAAAGCCATCTATCATTTGCATTTATAATTAGATATGCATTACCCACTTAACACACACTTCACAATTATCAGAGCCTTTACAATTTACAAATGCATTTTTAAGTGTTATTTTTAAAACTCCTTCTCCTGAGTCTTAATTTATTTTTCAGATATAAATGCACTTTATCATTGTATCATCAGGATCATTTATACCTATTTTTACATTTCTTATATATGAAAAAAATTTAAAGATATTCTGAACTCATCAGTACCCATTAAGCTTTTTAAAATTTATTTCTAAATGTGAGGGTTTTGGTTTTTTTTTTATAATTGCTTGTACAGACCCTGGACAGGAGACAGAAATGAAAATACACACCACCTTCAAATACACAAATATCTTAGAAATCCTTCTCTAAAGAGTTGAAGACCTTTATATCATTTTGTTTACTTGGAGACCTTTTCTGTTGTGCTCTATGGTTTTTGGATTCATGTATATTCTTTTTTACTTCCTCTATCTACACATAAATAGATATTTACAAATTATTTTGAGGTGGAGATGGAAGAAATTCTAGGTCTGTTGTAGGTTGGTGACCTTGGGCAAGTAATGTAGTTGCCCCAGTTTGAATTTCCTGAATTTCTCCATCTGTAAAACATGGTTTAGAACAGCTTACAGGAAAAGAAAATACAGTGATGTAAATGCCTACATATTTATAGCTCTTTCAAGTGATTTATTATTGCAGTTTAACATTCAGCCACCTAAAATCAACCCTGTGACATGGAGCAAGAATTCTTTAACCCCATTGTATAAGTGTGAGAAGTGAGGTTTGGCGCAGTCCTAAAGATGTGTACTGAGATTTTAATAATACTAGTAATATCCTTAATGTATCAGACTGATATTTTTAAGGGACAAGTATGTGGCATTTTCAATCTGTTCTATAAACAATTCAAAATCCTTAACATCATTGAAATTATTTCCATTAATCTTAAGCACTGAAGTCCCAAAGGTGGCCTATTAATAGTTGCATGACCAGACCTCTGCCACGCTCTCCATAAACAACTCACAACAATGTATCAGGTGCCTTCACCCACTGCTCTACATGTAATAGTAAGTATTGGGGCCTTATAATAAACCTATATGAAGTAGGTACTATTGACACCTCCATTTTACACATGAATTCACACCTGTGCACATTGAGTGGGGAGTATTTTTCAAACATAGGCAGTTCATCTCTGGTGCCTCTGCCTACAAGCTTCATGATATGATGGATTTCTGCATGTTTCTTGGGCATCTCATAATTATCACCCAATCATTCCATTGTAGATTAAGCTTGGAAATAAAGAGCCTCCAAAATTTGGGTATACTTGGCTCCAAGTTATTTTTCAGCTGTGTCTGAGAAAACCAGTCATTTCTAAACTGTGGCCTTTCACATTCCATGTACCTCGCCTGGAGACTTGTTTGCATGTCATTTCCACTTGCTCTCCTGTTGACCTGAATGTTTGTCTCCAATCACATTCTGTGCCTGGAACACAGACTAACATTCCAAGGCTCAGTTCAAGCCCCACTACCATGGAAGGCTTCCCTTGACCTTTCTCCAATCCAGGCAAACTTGGCTACTTCCTCCTCTGGTCTCCCTTATAGGTTAAGTCTACCTCACACATCACCTGATGCTCTTTTTGAGAAGGTATAGTAGGCATTTGAATATTGACTCTGTCACTTATTATATGTGTGAACTTACTGGGTGTGTAATGTTAATTATTTCTTCTCTGGCTTCAGTCTGCCGATCTGAAAACAGGGTAATAGTAATAGTTGGAGTTAATTTACATAAGGAGCCTAGAACAATGCCTGCTAGATAATACGTACCATGCAAATACCACCAACTTTTTTTTTCTTCCTTTTTCTTTTAAATTGCATTCAAGGTTTCACCTGTCTGCTCTGAAGACAAGGAGTAGCTATTTCTTACCCATCATTTAATCTTTAGTCCTTAGCCCAGTGCTTGATGCATATAAATAAGGTGTTTTCTGGTTGCTTGGTGGATGAATAAATGAATGGCCATTTATTTATTCATCCAGTCTAGCTTCAGTCTAGCTAGGCTAGGAGGCTCCAGCAATAAAAAAACAAACTTACTTGAAATGGTATCTGTGATTAAATATTAAATAGTGCAGGATCGCCAAAGCCCTATTCGTAAGTAACTTTTATCCCAGTGTTTATCTATGCATTGGTAGAATTGTATATTATGAGTCTTCCAAGAAAATATATGTAGCTCAGTGAAAGCATAAGTTTCTTTCAAAACGACTATCTTTCTTTTCTCAAGGATGACATTTTAAACAGCGATGACAGATGCAGTTTTCTCTCACACAAGTACAGAGTAATTCATTAACATACATATGAAAGGAGGAAGTCTACATTCAACTTTTACCACCAGAGTCCTTGGGAAATAAAAGAAATTCAAAGTAGGTACAAGTGTAGCTTGTAAAAAGTCAAACTGGTTTTATCATTCAAAAATGCCAGAGTGATAACAGGCAGCTTTTGGTGACTGGACACCTGCTGACTTTGCTTTAGGGTTGAGATTGAGTCGGGGAAGAAAGGAAGAGCTCAAATTAGAATCTACCTGAGAATTTAGAATGACAGAATCCTACACAGAAGAACTGAAGGAGACTTTTTCAGTTAAATAATTCAAAACATACTTTTAATAAGTCCACAGAGATGACTGACTTGTCTGGATAGCATAGCTGGATTAAAGACAGATTTGATTTAGGAGGAGATTTTATGAGAGAGAGTTGTTTTCTTGTTTGTTTGTTTGTTTGTTTTGGGGGGGCACATTTCAAGATGGCTTCCTGGTGGGATGATTCAAGATGAGGCAGACTGTATCAGCCTGAGTCTAAAGTAAACTCTAAGGGTGCTTTTGAATTGCTGAACGTAAGGACAAAAGTTACAAACAAAAGCCATCAATTATCTAGAGGTATTTACCTACAGAGCCTCTCCCATGGACAGGTTAGGTTCTGAAAGGCTGTTTGTAGTTCATTTGTTCTGAAGGTCAGAGAAGCACTGTACAATTGACTGCCAATCGGTAGGAAGCAGAGTTGTTGACACAATTTTATTTTGATGAATAGCTTGTTCTTACCTATGGAAATTCGTATGATTAGGGCTTCTGGACCTAATTTGTCTGTCAATAAGAAGACCAAATATCTTATATGAAATGTTTAGTGTCTTACTCTGAATTCTTTAGACGCAGAGCCTGATGCAGAGATTCAAGTATGTATGATTTATTGAGGAAGCACTCCTAGGGGGAAATGGGAGGCTGCAAACAGGATGGAGCAGGAGAAGGAGTAAGCAAGAATGGGTCTCAGCTGCTGTCCAGCTTCAGCCTGGTCACATGGGGATCTCTAGGTTATGAATTGAAGAACAGGGCAGCTGTAGTTACTCACAGCTGGGCCCACTGCCCATTAAGGGGGATCTGGAATGGGCACCAGCAGAATCTACCATAAGGCTTAATGTAAAGGTTCTTGTCCTGTAAATATGGCTTATTATTTCAACAATTATTATGCCAATAGCAAATAAAAGAAATAAAGAAGATCTGCATGATTTGTGTGGGCAGTGTTTGAAAAGAACTGACTACCTTAACACAAAAGGCATGAATTTAGATACCAATTTTAGATTCTATACTCAAGGTACAACTGGTTCTCTAACGATGTACTTTAAAGAGATCCCAATCTCAGTGAGCCTTGGGCTTCTAATCTGTAAAATGAGAACAGCAATAGCATCTGTTGCCTGTAGTTGTTCGGTCGTTCAAAAAAGGTAATACATGTCAAATGCCTAAAAGTCCTGAACACAGGAAAACAAGGAACTGGTCTGGAGAAAGTTTTAAAATGTAAACTAGATTTTTCTATGAGTAACTGCAGCAGTTTGAAATACGTAAATGTTTAGCCAACGTGTGGGAGGAAATGAATATATGAAAAGAAGGATTAGAGTTACCATTTCTCAAGTGCTGTGAGGGACCAGGAGCTTCATGTTTGTTATCTCAGTTAATCCTTGTCACTGTGCTATGATTCTCCCTGTACATGTCAGAGCAGAGGCTTACTGTTGTTAGAGATGGTCTAATTTCATACTACTGGATTGTCAGAGAGATAGAATTTGAGTTTAGATCTGTTCACATCAAAAATCTTAGCATTTAACTACTATTGTTACGATGTTAAGAAAGGTACAAAAGCTTTTCTAACAAAATAGGCAATGTTGAAAACTTATGAAGGTGTTGGTGAGAATTCAAATTAAGTTGAATTTTCTGTACAGAGAAACAGAAGAGATACTTAATAAGGACAACTTGCTCTTCTTTATTTTTAAATAATTATGATGGAGGAAAAAAATCCAACTGAACAATTACTTTTATTCCACTGAATTCTAATAATATCAATTTTTAAAACGTTGTGGTAAAATATGCATAATGTAAAATTTACCATTTAAACCATTTTTAAGTGTACAGTGTGGTAATATTAAGTACATTCCCATTGTTGTGTAGCCAACACCATCATCCATCTCCAGATTTTCTTAATCAACCCAAACTAAAACTCTGTACCCATTAAACAATAACTCCTCATTTTTCCCTCCACTTAGTCCATAGGAGCCACCATTCTACCTTCTATGAATTTGCCTATTCCAGTTAACTCATATGACAATAAGTATCCTTTTGTATGTAGCTTATTTCACTTAGCAAAATGTTTTCAAGTTTCATACATGTTGTAGCATGCATCAGAATTTAAAGTTTTTCCTATTTAAAGTTGAATAATATTCTATTGTATGTATATACTACATTTTGTTAATCCATTTATCTGTTGATAGGCATTTGAGTCCTTTCCAGCTTTTAGCTATTATATATAATGCCACCATTGACATGGGTCTACAAACATCTGATGTTTGACTCCCTGCCTTTAATCCGCTGGGGCATGTACCTAGGGGTGGCATTGTTGTATCATGTGGTAATTCCACATTAAATTTTTTAAGGAGCTGCCCCGGTGCCTTCCACAGTAGCTGTACCATTTTACATTCCCACCAGCAGTACGCAGGAGTTCCAATTTTTCCACATCCTTGGCAACACTTGTTATTATCTGCTTTTTATTTGTTTTTAATAATAGCCATCCTAATGAGTGTGAAGCAGGTTTTTGTGGGTTTTGATTTACATTTTCGTATGATTAGTGATGTTCAGAGTGTTTTCATAGGAAAAATCAAATTCTTGAATAGATGTTTCCCTTCTATTATGTTCTTTTTTTTCTTTCTGCCTCTATTCTCTGTCTCTCTGTCTTTCTATCTCTCTGCCTCTCTCCCTCCCTCTCTTTTGGAAGAGAAACTTCATTTCTGAGATAATGCAAAGATTTGCACGTGGATACAAATGTAATTTCTTTAGATGAAATTTCAGAAAATCTATTTTACAAAATTAATATCCTGTATTCCTTAAATGAAATTGGAAGAAAAATTTGTAAATGGAAGTGTCTGGACTATAAGTCATCAATACTTTTTGGATTCATCTTTAAGACCCTGTGCTCATTTGTACAAAAAGTAAGCCACTCAGAGTTGTGTAATAGTGGTGGCAAAGCTAGACCTGGTATTTTCAGCTTTTTAAAAGAAATTATTTACTACTTGTAATGAACAACTAACTTAAGATGACAGAAGTACTTATGAGAGACAGGAAATGGAGACCCTTAATAGGTGGTTAAGTGTGCTAGTTATGTTCAGCGTTGATTCAAGTCAACAGAGATAATTATATTCAAGTGAATCTCTCATGGACCCAACAGGAAACATTTCAGACATGATACCACTATAGGTGCTGAACAGAAGAGGCAGAATGATGTGGTTCTTTTTTTTTTTTTTTTTAAGTTTCAGACTTGGAAACTAAGATCCTTTAAGTCTACAGGAGAAAGATCAGTTAATGGATGTAGGCTATTCTACTTTCTGCATGAATAGTAATAGAAATGCTTTTAGGGACTCAACAGTCATACACCTTCAACCCCAAAAAAGGAAAATTTTATGAAGAGACAGAAAAGTTAGCAAGGACAGAATAATTGATTTTTCTCATTCATCCAAATGAAAGCATACAATTTCTTCTTCATTTAAGCTTTCCTCTTTTTTTAGCAAAGAGAAAATAAGTTTTAACTCGAACTTCTAGTTACACATATTTTTAAATCAAAAAAAGAAATGAGAAATAATAATGTAGGGAACTGAAAAGTATTTTTTGTTGTTAAATAAAAGGGGGAAACAAACAAGAGGAGGAAATGTATGACCATATAAAGTGCAGTGCATTAATTTTCA
Organism: Camelus bactrianus; assembly: GCF_048773025.1. Classification (NCBI taxonomy): domain Eukaryota; kingdom Metazoa; phylum Chordata; class Mammalia; order Artiodactyla; family Camelidae; genus Camelus; species Camelus bactrianus. Next base: position 12,726,092 of record NC_133555.1, read on the forward strand.
TTGTAGTATTCAATTATTTTCAAGATTTGATAGAATCCATAGCTCTAGAGAAGCTCAAGGGCATATAGCAAATAAATGCATTGCATAGGTTTTCCTTTACCAGAAAGTCTAATTTATCTTTATGGAATCTGATCCAAATCATGTGTCTCTTTTAGGATCATGCCCTATCTAAGTAGGAGAAATAATTATTTTGGCAGAATCATTCAAAGTCTGTAACAATTGTTCACTTCTGTCACATAAGTTTCTCATCAGTATTTTACTCCCTGTTATTTTTCCAAGTGATGGTCTTAGCTGAAATGCCAAATTAAATATTGTGATTATCTTCAGCTGAGTTTCAAACAGCCATCGGCCTTTGTTCATATTCCATTTAGCTCTATAAACATTTGCATTATCCTTCGATTTTTGCAGATATAAATACATTCAGATACAATGCTGGGGTGTATGTATACATGTGTGTATGTGTGTGCATACATGTGTATATATATACCTGAAATGTGTGTATATTTATGACAACATACATACACATGTGGTTGTATGTATATATTTCTGAATATGTACTATACACATATTCAGTAACAAGGCCACCCCTACAATGGTCAACTTAGGGGAACTGTGTGTTTCACAGGCCATCTTTGGAACACAAGATTTGCAACGAGAAACAGACCCAATTATTAATTTATATATCTACTGATGACAAAAGTAGTTCTAAAAGGTGGACTTTGGACATGTATTTTATCTTTTAAATTTCAAAATAATTAGTTTGTCAAAGTAACAAAGCAGAGACCTTTTCAAGTGGGCCCAAAAGAGGAGCAGCTCACTCTTTAGCCCCCAATATGTCCTCTGAAGTGGGCATGGGTGAGGGACAGGGGGAGGAGGAGGTACAAAGGGAGACATTTAATGCTTCTACTTCATCCACATCAACAGATGTAATTACTTTCAAACAAGGCTTTCCCTGGATCCAATATGACACATTTTAGTCCCTGGAAACACTATATAAGGGACATAAGAAGCAGTATGGCTATTGTTCATCTACTAATGTCCCCAAATGTCACCAAGGTAATTATTTGGATGACATTTATGTGACACAGCTGGACACTGTTCCAGTTAATATAAAGTCTGCCTTTGGCAACCACTTCATTTCCACGTACATCAGACTGCAGATGCATGATCACTTTTCCTGGGAGAATACCTTCCTCCCCAAAAGACATCTCTGCTCTCAGCTTTTTCTTCCTGTGCTCTGCACAGTAATACCCAATGCAAAAGAAAAGGGGCAAAAAAGTAAAAGTATGTATGATCATTATCTTAATGTTTATATCTGGAACTTTCAGAGACATTTCTAAGTATAATTCACAAAATACAATAACATTGATATTTCCTTCTTTTTTTGAAACAGAATTCAACTATCCACAGACTTCTGGATTCACAAAATTCACATTAAAAACTTTCGCCTCTATAAATTCTTATTTTCTCTCAAAAAGCATATGATTGGCAAAGCTGAAATTTTTCTACTCTGAATATAGTAAGAATATATTTTCAGAAACAAAAGGATTATAGATTTCTCCCACAAACTCACATGCAAATTGGAGCTTTGCTTTCCGACTCAGAATTGTTCCCAGAGGGTTGGTGGCCAGACACTGGTATGTGCCAATATCTTGCTCTGTGTGAGGGCTACTGATTGCCAGACTGCCTCCGTCCAACCTGTAGTGATAACTCGTGGTAAAATCAATGTCTGTGCCATTTTGCTTCCACCTTCAAGGGAAAAAAAATCAAATTATACTTATAATACACAGAGTTGACCACTACTGTCTTAGACAACATGCACTTGTAATTTCTAACACTGGTAAAAAAAAAATGGGTACATGTGGATACCTTTCCTCCCAGTTTCACTGAAGATAGTTGTCTTCGTGAGCCCAGTGGTATCAGTAACTAGGTTATTTGAAAGTTCTTCTACTCTTTACAAATTACAAACATTCACCCAAATGTGTACAAAGAGGCAACAGAACTCTTGACATGAGAAATAAGAAGTAGACAAAGTAGTCACAGTCAATAACCCTGGCTGGTCCTATTCCTTTAGCAACTTTTCAAATAATATATACCATAGCTGAACACGCACAACTGATACTGCAAAATTGAATGTCAAAAATGATTTAGACATAGAAATCCAAGAAGAATATATTAGAAATAGCACAAAGAAAGCCAGCAAAGATATTACAGTGCCAATTTGAGGCTGATAACAAAAGAAAAATAACCTGACTACTTTAGAACACGACTGTCTCTGTTAGTCTCTTACTTGGAAAATTAATCACACTGAAAATATTTCAACAGTACTTAGAAATGCCAAACTAAAATTATACTTTAACAAAACAAATGCAGTTTGAGAGGTTTTTATTTTAGACTGCAAAAAGTTTCTTGGCTTACCTATTAGTCAACAACCTTTTAATTCATAAATTAAATGTCAGAAGAGCCTTACAGTCATATTTATTTTCAAAGAACCATAAAATGTTGTAGAAATTGCATTTGGTCATTTTAAGATGAATGAATACCCAGTAATTATCTTTAACTAGACCCACTTCCCCAACCTTGCAGCCCTAACTTCCATCAAAATATTCAGACATTTTGAAATAAGAATATTGCATATGTAAGGAGATATATTCCTAGGGCATAAGCTGTGTATAGACACATAAGCCATTTAAAAAATACATATTTTAGAATACTGAATTAAAATAATCATTCATTTAGGAAAAATAGTGAATGGGCTTTTCCTATGGAATATGGCCAATTTCTAAATTATGTTTTTTAGGGTCTGTGCCAGCTTTGTTCCAATTCTGCCCTTCATACTAAGATCATATTAAAAATATTGGTAAGGGTGGCAAAATTTAAGAAAGGAATGGCATTTTACAGCATTATTCCAAATGTGGTTGAATTTTTTAAGAAGGATTATGAAACATCCCATGGATAGAGTCTGGCAAGTGTCTGTCATAGTAGAAAAGATATATGGACTTAGGTAATTGTCTATCCTATTAAAGATGAGAAGTGATTGACTAGATACCAAATCATCCAGAGATCTTGAACCAGCTCTGTCTCTTTTAAATTATGTAGCCAATTCCTGTGTACCTCAACTTCTTTTTTTTAATAAAGGCAAGAATCTAAATTAGTATATTTCAACTGCCTGAACTATCTGCCAATTTTTTTTCTAGAGAAACTTGTACAATTTCTTGTTCTCGATATTAGAAAAGAAAATGTATGAAACTATTATATCTTTAGGCCTATCTCAAGCCTCCTGTGTTCTCCCTGCCAGCACTGTAATACTGTCTTTCATAATTTGTTTACAAGGCATGGTCTTTGAACCTTTGTGTTCCCTTTCGTTTTCAAAGCAAAGGATATACCACACTTAGTTTGCCAGCTCTCTTTAATTTTGGAATCAATCACTGAAATAACTGCTGTCATCATTACATGCTCCTAATTAAGCTCGGTAATTGTTTTTCAACACAAATTCAAAGTTGTTGGCTTAGCTGCAGCAAATGAATTTTTCACAGTATCCCTATAATCATTCTAATCACTATGGTACTATGATTATTAAACTGTGCATATATATCAGGGGTTCAACTTGTGGTGTGGGCTTTGTCCTAATTAATATGTTTAAATCAATGGAGAAATAGTATTAATGAATTCAAGTGATTGTCATACACATGTTACTGATAGGATTGCATGCCCAGGAGAATTTTCCTGTGATGCAAACTAGGAAATATGCTATAGATGATTATTTTAAGCATCATATTTTATCTATTTTAATGCAGATTAATGTCATATTAATTCCTTGAAATATAATGGATTTGAACTAAAATCTTGACCTTTTGCTGGGGAACATCCTTCACTATTAAGTAGATAAGCCCCATGTCAAGAATATTCGTTCTTATGTGATAATGCATCTTTGTGGGTGTGTGTATGTGAGTATTTCTCAAAAACTGAGCTTTGCTTTAGAATTACATGGAGTCTTATTTCTGAGCCCATCCCTAAACCTTTGAAGAACTCAAAAATCTAAATTTTTAACGGTTTCTCTGGGTAATTGTAATATGCACTGAATTTGACTCCACTGACCCTGTGGAAAGAGTCCTAGGCCTACCTTTGACATTCCCTTGCTGTGTATCCTTGGACAAGTCATGGTTTCTCCAAAAGTCATATCCATCAGTTATAAAATTTGTACAATAAAAATATCCTGCTTTATCACATGAGGTTGTTAAGATCAACTAAGGAAATGACTGAAAATAATAGAAGGGCAGAGTGCCAACTGCTACAATTTTGACTCAGAGGCCTAGAGCTTTACCAGACACAAGAATGTCTTTCTGGCTAGAGTAGCATAGATTAAATTACAGAAATGAACCACCTCTGACTAGGTCAAGAGGACTTGTGTCGAAAATCCTCTATGACATTCAGAGACCTTTTTCTGATAGAAAGTGTATCATATGTAAAAATAATTGATGTGTGTGCTGCTTTATTTTCCCAAGTAAAATTTATATTCTGAGCTGGATGTAAGCGCATCACTATCTTATTATCTTAAACTTTTTAGATGTAAGTAATTCTACCCAAGTGCTATTTTTTGGGTAACCAATTTTCCCTCCCTTTACAAAGCTTCCTGGGTAGGAAGCTTTTAATTCTTATGTGTTGTCTGGTCTTTAAAAGAAGAAAGAGCGATTCTTCCCGTGGGAAAACTTTTGTCCCAACTTGTCTAACATCTGTATCTTCTTGCTTTCATTGAAATCTTGTTTGTGAGGGTGCTGACTCTACTGGAAGTGACTCTAGACAAGTGACTTTTAAACTATTTCCAAAGTCCTGCTTTAAATATTGCTTATTTTCTCCCATGAGATTTCATTTGCTAAAGGGAATTTACTGAAAGAAATAAAACACATCTTAAAATCAACCACACCCTCACTTTATGGATAAGGAATCCAGGGCCAGGAGAAAGAAATGATTATTCCAGGGTCTACACATGGGATGACAGAGCTATCACTAGAAATAACTCTTGGCTCTTAAGTCAAGGGCTCTTAGAAAGACTTTGTGCTGTATCCAAATAACCTCAAATAATGTTAGACTTTAAATCATATTGTCCCTCTATTTCACACACACATACACACCTACAATCTAAGGTAAATACAGGTATGAGGTTTTTTTAAAGAATAAATTTAAGTTAGGAAGGGTCCCGTTAAAACTAAATTTCACATTTTGTTGCTAATGTGCATTGTCTGAAATACCTCTCTGCCCTTTGCTTCATTATCAAGAAAATTGGGTCTGAGTTTGACATTTAAGCATTAAAAACTTAGTTTTTTTCTCACTCTCTTTTCAAAGCCTCTTGCCTATGAGTATTTTATACCATGATATTAGAGATAAACTAAACCAGGTTGTGAGGATTGGAAATGAGAAGCTAAATTATCATTCTTAAGCCTCCTCATTTACAAGTATCTTAGAAACAGAGGTCATTTCACAACATTGGAATTTGCACTCTGTTCATTCAGTGTATTTTTTCATAGATGAAATAAGCAAATTGTTACAAGAACCACTGTTTTACATCTTTCTGCCTCTTATAAGCCAATAAATATTTTTATAAAAGCATATGATAGATTGATGATTTATCTTATACTTAGCAAATATGTCTTATTTTATAGGGATTCATACTTTTTTTTCCTCCTCTAACAAATTCTACCAGCCATTAGTACCAATCAAATAAGCTCTCAAAAATAAAATTGCAACTTAAAGTATTAGGTGATTCTGAAAAATGTGTTAATCAGATTTTTATATGTTTAAACAAATGTTAAGTTGAATAAGACAGCTCATTTTTGAAGGAAAACAAAACACTGACCATGAATTGGTTGAACCAATTTGCAGACTGAGTGATCTTTGTCTACCAGATAGGCTTCATTGGTTTGGGTATCCTAAAGATAGGGGAGCTTTAGAAAGTGTAATAAGACATAGTTTTTCAACTATTTTGTTGTAAAAAAAAAAAAAAAAGCTGAAGTTATTTTGACAAAGCACAAGATAAGGGAGAGTTATCTTTAACTTGGTGCATTTAAGTCATTTAGCTAATTCATCTAGACAATCTTAAGGTTGAAGTAATTATAAATATGGTATTTTTAATGCAACATAAGAATCAGGCAAAGCCAGCTTATTTTGCCTAAATGGACTGAAATAGTTACATTTTGTGTGTGATAATTTAACTTCACTACTAAAAATTAAGACTTTTAACAAGTGCTTTTAAATCCCAAAGCCATAATTGTCATTTTAGTATTTATTCTGCATTTCCTATATTCACACCACATATGCAGTTCTTACCAACAAAATCTTTATGATTTAAACCAGCAAAATATATACACACATACATATTTTTAATTCATGAATTCCACCCACAATGTGGATCAGATTCTGCCTTTACTGTGCCTTTACTGTAATATTGTAAGAACAGAAACAATACAGACCCTTCCTCCTTACTATTCCAAAGGTAATATGTGAGGAACAAATATATTTTTTTCTACTTGCCCAGAATAAAAAAATATATTTTTTGCCTTAGATAATACACAGCTATCTTGAATATATTTCTAAAATCAGTGCTTTTTGGGTGATGGGACATGCCAGTGGGGTCACAGAAATTGATCTGATAAAATAACGTTTCCATCTTGATTAATTCCTTTTAGGGGAACATTTTCACAGTCCTTGTATCTGGGGCAACTGAGGCAGGAGCCCCAAACTGGGGAAGGAAGTACAAAATAAACTTGTGCTTTACAGTCTTTCAAATTGGGGAAACAAATCCTTTCCTGTACTTTCCCTTTATTTCTCCATCTTCCTTCTTTCTTTTTCTCTTCTAATTCTCACAATATGACACCGTATGGCACCAATCTAAGCGAACCTAATCTATGAGTCATAATAGTGGTTGCCTGGGGATTAGAGTAGGATAGTTAATGCTTGGAAAGTGGCATGAGGGGACACTTCGGGGTACAGGAAATATCTGTATCTTCGTTTGAGTGGTGGGCACAGCAGCTGTTTACCTGTGTAAAAATTCTTTGAGCTGTACACGTCAAATGACGTCACTTTATTGTGTGTATATTTTACTACAAAGACAAAGACAAAAAACAAAAACAAAAAACAGTGTGGTGCTCAGAAGTAGAACTTCACCTGTAATGGGGTGAAGGGTAACCATTAGCAGCACAGTTCAGGATGATTTCAGATTTTGACAAATCCAAAGGAAAAATAACATCTTCTGGTTCCTGGGTAAAAATAGGACGGCTCAAATGAGCATCACCTGGAAAAAGAAAATAATTATGCCACATGAAAAAACTTGACCATGTTTGAATGAATGTCCGAATTAGATATAAAGTCAATACATACTTTTTAAAATGTTTTATTTGAAACAATCTCAAACATACGGGGAATGTTTCAAGAATGATATAATTTTTAAGAAAACATTTATACAATGAAGTATACCTATTACTCTTCCACCAATAATCTTGCTACAAACCATTAAAAAACAAACAAACAAACAAGCAAATACAACTTTACACAGAGAAAAGCACCCAGATATTCTAATAAAGCCTGTATTGCCCTCAACCACACTATTCCCTCAGGGCTGCAGGGTGTGGCTACTCGTGATATGAGGGCTTTTAGCCTCCAAAATGGAGCTAAGAGGAAGAAAACAAACAGGTCCCTGATATGATGAGAAGAAAGTTAAAAAACATCCCTCTCTATAAAGAAACAATTAATTGTCTGTACATAGTTTCTCAAGTATGAGCAAATGAAAAGAAATGAAATAGTAAGTATGAAAATGTATTGCAACAATAAAAGTGAAAAACACTGCATGCCAAAAATAGACAAAATACCCAGTCTAGAAGAAAATATAATTCAGGGAACTCTAGGAAATTTCTCAAAACTGTTTCGCACTGTAGAGTAAGAACATGAATTAAAAAAAAAAAAAAAAACAACTCAATGGCAAGATGAAAAAAAAAAGTATAGAATCAGATAAATTAGGGTGACTTAAAGAGAAAAATTACAACCAAAACAGCATCGTTAAAAAATGAATAAATTAACTAAATTAGGCAAGAAACAAAACAGAAACCTACTAAATCAAATTACTGACATAAGAAGGTTAGAGATAATTGTAATGAATGCAATTGAAAAAGCATAGGTAATGAATAAGAAAGATGGACAAAGATGATACAACATAAAGATCGTTGTTGTCACTGAGATTGATAGTCAAATGTATTGAAAGATACATCAAGAAAATTTCCTGTGAATTGAAAGAATGCACTATTTTCCAGAGACATTTGAGAGAGAACACTTAACATCAAAGCATGTGTAGTTAAGTGACTCAACTTCAAACTTAAAAGGAAGACTTTGCAAGAAGACTAGATTGAAACAAAATTATTTGAAAGAGTGAAAGAAAAACTCAGATTAATCTCAGATTTTGTAACATGAGCACTAGCATTCTATACTAGGAAACAGTGAGGGAAAGCCTACAGTATTCTGAATAAAAGAGTGAGATAACTGTTATCTCTGACTGGTGTATCTTTCAAATCTAATGACATTCAAATTCTTCAACATCGAAAATTACACAAATGAACAAACAGAAAACCCTCAGGGAATATAACAAATTACTACTCTTAAAGGAATGACTTAACAATTCAGTCCATCCAATTAAAAATGAACTGATATATAGATCTCAAGAATGAAGGAGGAACAGAATGCACACTGAATACATTTAAATATAAAACTACTATTTAAATGTTGGTTTTAGTTATAGAACAGAATATGAATGCCATAAACTTGAATAATGTAAAAGTAACAATATAAATAGAAAAATGAGGGATGAGTAAATATAGTTTGAAATGTGAGTGCTAATATCTTCTTTCATTGCAAAAATTCAAAAGATAACATACGTGTATGTATGTGTGCATATATATATTTATATTTATAATTTTTAAAAGCATAAGCATATTGACCTTAGCGTTATTCAATGTGTTTTTTACATTTGGAGGAAACTTTTAGAAACAAATCCTATCTTTGTTGATGCAAATCATTTATTAGATGTTCAAAATCTCTCCATTTTTACTTTATTGTACTTTTACATTAATTAAACTAAACAAAATGAATCCTGATGTTAAAAGTAGAATCTATGCTATGATCCCCTTTTTATGAAAGTATTTCCTCTTTCTGTGCGTTTCTCTAGCTACACAATAATCTACTTTCTGTATTTATATGTATAGAAAAATGGCTGCAATTTCACCAAATTTTAATAATTTCTATTTTTGGATCAGTTTAATTAAGGGTAAAGTTTTTCATTTTTTAATTTTTCATAATTTAAATGTTTAAAATAAATATGCATTTATGTTAAAGAAAAGATTGATTTCTTTAAAGAAGGAAATAGGAAATATGTTGAGATCGTAATCTAATTTTTGATGGTGGAATATTAATTCTTTTCTGATTTTTTTTCATAGATCTTTATAATTAAAAAAATCTTCTCACCTCAAAAAGAAAATTCGGCTGAAATAATGCGTATTATGCACCGAGCACGATGCCATGCACAGAACAGGCAGACAACAAATGTTATGTAATACCTTCCTATACCTTCACTCAGAGAAAAACTCTCTTCAGTCATCATATACCCTAAATTAGGGATATAATTTGACTTAATAATATTTTATATTTAGGCTAGTAATTTATAGTTTTCCAAGGACTTTTACATACATCAAGTAACAAATTAAATTCCCGTGACACCTTTTGTGAGACATAACATTTCCATTCCCATTTGGTAGGTGAAGAATTTAAGGTTAATAGAACCAGGAATTTTTTAACAAACTTTGGTTCATTTTGAAAGACACAAAATCTTGGTTTTGGTGACTCATTATCAGTTGATATCTTATTTATTCATTTATATTTGTTGTCATCAAATTTCTAGGAGCTTGAATTCATACTAGTAGAAAATCTACCTTTTGTCAAGTAATTGTTTGGTCTCTTTTGGTAAATTCTTAGATTTTTTTTCCCATAGTGTAATGAAATGATTAAGTAATAGCAGAGTTTTGTTGCTTTGTCTACACTGTCAGAAAGCAAGGACAACGTGAGCTTTCTGTACAAGAAGAACTGAAAACATGGGCAATATAATATCAAAAACAAGAAATCCAAATTCGTTTCAAGTACGTTTATTTTAAGAATGCACTAGAGGTTAGGAATAGTGTTGGTATATTGAAAAGTAAGTGGTTAAATGACGGTATTGACAACAACTACTGCTATAAAATCACCTATGATTATAATGCTATTCTATAGAAAATGTTTTACTTGACAACAAAGCGAAAACTTTGCAATAGACAAACACTGAAAAATAAATTCTTATAAATGGCAATCAAAGGCAAATTATACAATGTTATTGAAAATTCATATAGGGTTCTGCTCCATTTTTCTTCCTCTTTATCTTTATCCTTCCTTCTTTATCTTCCATGAAGTTAATAAAAATTAATTATATGGTCTAACTCCAATATTGGTTCAAACTATCAGTCTCTAAAGTTCATTGTCGTGGAGCCTCCCCTCAAACTCTCTGCTTAGCAATGCCTCCAACCTCAGCTCCAGAATGGGGCTCAGGTGCAGCTCAGACAGTGTCAGGGTCTGCTAAAAGTGTGCCACTGTGTCTCAGAGCAGGTCATGGAGGTGGCCATTCCTGCCCCCGGCTAGCAGCACCATAGCTCATTCAGTGGTGGGCTGCTTGTTAGGGATGGGCCTCTTGACCATTCCTGCTCCAGGCACCTGTTGTGTCCTGGCACAGGGACTATAACACCCTTGAGGGTTGTCTGTCTGCTGTGAGTTGCGGGGTATGGCCAGGGCACAACGTGTTGGTCAAGCAGCTGGTGAGGGGTGGAACCTGGTGGCCACTGGCAGCAGGTGGGCCATGTCTGCACCAAGTAGTGGGCAGAGGCTCTCTGGGCCTCTAAGGATTTGCCTTACCCAACAATATTTCTGTGCCCAAAATAGAGTGATGTTAAGTAGCAAATTAAAAACATCATACCAGATCAAGGGAAATGCCATAGAGGAAAAGAAAAGTTTTATTTTTAGTACTTGAAACAGCAATTCTCCCCTGGTATGTGAACAAGGAACCCTACATTTCCATTTTGCACTGGACTCTGCAAATTATGTAGCTGATCCTGACTAAAACTTACAGGAGTTGAATGATTTGATCAAGGTTATGCTGCAAGTGATATTCTAGAGCTGGTACTCAAACTGAAGTGTGACTTCAAGTCCAAGGTTGTACACCCTACAGCATATCCACTGGAGTTCTGTACAGTTCCAGGTCTGAAACAACTCTACTGTCTCTGCTTTATTTAGTTATTTTTTTCTTTTCATAACAGACCTACCCTAGACTAAGCTCAGTTATGTCTTCCTTGGAATTAAAGTTCTATAAAGAAAAATTCTCTCTCCGTCTCTCTCTCTCTCTTTCTTTTCTCATACTGATTTCTCTTGTTCTTTTAATCAAGTCACAAAATTTTAAGACAGAAAAAAAATCAGAGAAATTTCTACCTAATTTACAGGGGGGAGAAGTAATTCCAGGGAGGTCAAGTGCCTTACTTTAGAATTACAGGCAGACCTGAGTCTTAAATCTGACTATAGATCTCTGCATTGGAATTGCCACTATCTCTTGATGCTTGGCTTGTGGTAGGCTTTATACGGGGAAGGCATGTCAGTCTTATGTTTTTAGTAGGGAGAAAAAAAGAGAAAAAAATACTCCATCACCTATGTTGGAGAATAAAGAGGATAAAGCTAGAGTTTAAAAAATAGTTATGAGATTTTTGCAATAATTCAAACAGAGAGACACATCTTAAACCAAGGTGATGAGAGTGAGAATAGAAAGCAAAAATTAAAAAGTTGATTTTTCAAATAATTGAATTTGGGAGGATATTTAAGGGGAAAGAACACATAAAAATTGCACAGAGATTTATTGTTTTTCAAAATAGAGGAAAAAAGGAAATAGTTGGTTTATGTTAAAAAAAAGTTAGTCAGATTTGCAGGTGTTGATTTTTGTGGCTCTTTGGTGCTCATAGGTTTAACTGTCCAATACACAGTTGGATATACTGATGTAGCTTAGTAGTGAGGCCTGGAGTGGAGAAACTAGTTTTTTGGACTCAATAGCTTTAAATTCTAATGAAGAGAGAATTTTGTTCTAGTAATGGTTTGATAGCAATACATTCTACAGATATATTTGCAATTGTTTCAAGAATGTAGGTTCCCATGTTGACTGTAACATTATTTACAATACCCAAGACATGGAAACAGCCTAAATAATCCATCGGTGGATGAATGGATAAAGAAAATGTGTGTGTGTGTGTGTAGAGAGAGAGAGAGAGAGAGAACCATTCAGTCATAAAAAAGAAAAAAATACTGACATTTGTAACAACATGGATAAACCTAGAGGCCACTATGTTAAGTGAAATATGACAGGCAGAAAAACAAGTACTGTATCTTCTTATTTACATGTGGAATCTAAAGAACTGGAACTCATAGAAACAGAACAGATTGGTGGTTGTCAGGAGAAGGGGTGAGGATGAGTGATCAGTGGGGAAATAGGTAAAGTTTTTCAAAGGTACGAATGTCCTGTTACAAGATGAGTAAGTTTGGGGGATATAATGCACAGCATGGTATTGTATATTTGAAATTTGACAAGAGATAAGATCTTAAAAGTAGCACAAAAACATGTTACTACGTAAGGTGATAAATACGTTAACTAACTGTATGTGCTAATCATTTCACAATATATACGTATAACAAATCATTACACGTAGACCTTAAACTTACACAATGCTATTATATTTCAGTTGATTTACACAATGTCAATTATAGCTTAATAAAGTTGGGGGGGTGTAGGTTAAAAATTACACTAAGTTCAGGCATTAATTACATTCAAACCACACTTTGACGTTGGCATTTATTTTATACCTGGTTAGTCAAGTTTACTTATTCAAGTAAACATCAAAGGACTGAAGAGGAGGAGGTCAATAGTTACCTGGGAGTGTCCATGCTTGGTATTTCTTTCATGCAGCAGATATTTGAGAAGACGGTTCTTAATTGAGAATCTATTCTGATCATAATGGAGTCATTCTGGTTATTTTTATGTAAGTTACTCTAGCAGAATGAACTAATAGTATACACATGGTGTAAGACTGGAAACCTGCGTCATTTCAGTCCAGTCAGATGTCTACAGTGACTTACTGACTTGGAAGTTAAGCGTTAAACCTGACTGGAAAGTGTATGACATACTTGAAGTGGCACATGGATCATAAAGTAAATCATAATAAGTGTGCCTTACCATATATTTCACATTCTGTTCATCTCTTCAGTTTAAAGCCAAACCAAAATAAAATTCTACATCATTGCTTATTTAGATTTTGCCAGCACATAGTGAAAAAGTCTACCATAAGTAAATTCAACCGTGTTTTGTTGGTTCTGATTATGTGTTGAACCTTCTTTATGCACTGACAATGCAAAAATAAATAAATGAATTGCACTCAAGAAGGTTATAATCAAATAAGAGCAATCTGGGCATATAATAAGAGGCAAGGACAAAGTTGAACTCGTACAGGAATTATTTTATCCTTACATAAACTCTGTCACGTAAATTCTAATATTCCCATTTTAAGGGTGAAGAAATTGAGTTTGGAGAACTTAAGTAATTTGCTCAATAACAAAACAGTTAGACACTATTGGAATCCAATTTTGATCTAGGCAACCTGATTCCAGAACCCATACTCAATGTCACTATGATATATAATCCAGAAAGGGAAGCTAAAATAAAAGCAATTAACTAATTGCATGTTACATGATGAGTGTTATACCAAAAGCATAACTATAATTTTAAGGAATTCCAGAGAAGGAAGTAATTAATTTTACTTAGAGATTATGGACGGGTGACAAAAGATACAATAATTGAACTGCATGTAAAAGAATGAGGAGAATGCCTTTGAAATAAAAGAATATAGTAAGGAAACTCTAGGAAGAATAGTTTGAGTAAAGATATGAAAATACTTGTCATTCAAAAAATGTAACCAGTCTGGAAAGGAGGAGAGTAATGAAATATAAGGATGGAATGGTAGATTAAGAACATTTTGAAGAATTTTCAGTGACATGACAGAGATTTGAACTTGATGTATAAAAGTTAGAAAACCTGGAAGTGTTTTCAGTTTTAAGCAGAAGTATGACACACTTAGATCCATGACTAACTGGAAGAAGAATGGAGAAGAGAAACCACAGATCAGGAAGATTATTTATCAAACATTTGAAAACACTGAGATAATTCGGGCATTGTTGGTATGATTGAAGAGAATTAGGATGGAGTGAGAGCTATTCTGAAGTGTGTAGAGGTTCACTCTAATAACAAAATGATATAACTGATTTGATGTGAAAGATGAGGGAAAGAGAGCATTTAAGATTAATCTGAGCTAGCTATTATGGATGAATGCAAGAGAGCACATATGTTGAAGTCCTTAACTGTTAAAGGGAAAAGAAGAAAGACTGAGGGCAGTGAGGTTGAAAGGAGTTAAGAAAGTAGATACAAGTTTAACTCACTTTTCATTCATTTAATGAACACACATTTATTCAGACCAAACAATTTCCTTATGTATTATTGCCTGCAAACCCCATGTTTTCTGCAATCATGCAGATGTGCATGGAAGTTTGAGTGATTAACTAAATGAAACGTCCATTCACTGCAGAGAATCACTTTACAAGGCAGGCAAACTGGGTTTAGAGAACAAAATTATTCAAGAAATTTGGCATGTATTTAGGTTCATTTTAGAATCCAGGACCCTTAAGCTGTTCCTCCTTGACAACTGAGTTATGCCCTTGAGAAGGTGAAAGTGGAGAAATCTAGTTCACTGTGTAATAACTGGCCTTAGAAAGAAAGGTCTCTTCCAAAATAACAGGAAGGAAGGGCAGAGTAAGTAGAGACAGAAAATGCACTGATACACATTGGGTTGAAAACCTGTTAAAGTAATCTGAGTTTTTTCTTACTTTTTTAGAAAGGAGAAAGGAATATCATTAGCTAAGACAGATGGTGGGAGACAAAGTATGGAAAGTTTCAAAGAGATGATAATGTGTAAAAGGATCATCGGGAGAATGAAAAGGGGAATTGGCAAGAAATATGTGTTGTGACAGGACATACTTGGTATAATTGTGAAACATTTCAAAATGGACCTGAAAAGATTACTGGGTGTCCTGTCCAGTTCACTTTTTGGGGTTGACTTTGCCTTTCAAAGTCTTTTATCTATTTTACAACATAGTAAGGAAGAGAAAACTGTTAAGGATGAAAATGATTCAACCACTGAAATGCAAATGAATTGTGTCCAGTGGAATGTCATTGTGCCTCCGCCCCCCTGCTTTTCCCCTTTATGGATAAATCAAGTTTTTGTTTTGGTTTGGTTTGGTTTTTTATAATAGCTTTCTTGTAGTATAATTCAGACGCCATACAATTCAGACATGGTAAACACTTTTGGCATCTATTTATGAGTTAATTTTACCATTTCTTATTGCCTGTGCATGTGTAGTTCTTTGCATTCTACTTAGAACAAGTTGCAACATTTTACTGGTTTCCACATTAATTGATTTGTTAAATGAAAATTTTCAGATGGGTTTATTTATATTTGTTTGAGATTCATGATTTCGTCATTTAAAAAGTGACGCATCAATTAAACATTAATGCATGTTAAATTTGAGTTGCCAGAGGGACTTATATAGATTTAGAACCAGTAGTTAACTATAAGCAAGAATTGGCTGGGGAGAGAGGCAGAGTTAAATGGCATTGCTTTGTAAAAGGTAGTAACAACATGGAATTTTAAAAAAGGAAAACTGAAAGTGGAAGACCAGCGATCATCAACATCTATAGAATTTATAGAATTGACAAAACAGAGAAAACAGCTGAAAAATTCTGTGGGAGATCTATATGAGAAACACAGACTATTTTACCAAGATCATTGTATAAGTTTTCTATTACTACCGTAACTAATTACCTGAAACTTAGTGGCAAAAACGTACACATATTTATTATCTTACAGTTCTTTAGGTCAGAATTCCAATGTGGGTCTTACTGCTAAAATCAAGATGTTGGTATAGCTGCATCCCCTTCTCAAGACTCTAGAGTAGAATTATTTTTCCTGCCTTTTCCAGCTTCTAAAAGCTGCCTGCATTCCTTGGTTAATGGACCCCTTTCTCCATCTTCAAAGCCAATGACAGTACATTGAGTCCTCCTCACATCAAATTATCTGACTATTCTTCCATCGTCACATTTCTCTGATTCTCTTGTTCTCTCTCTCTCTTCTACTTTAAGGACCTTTGTGATTACATTGGGCTCATCCAGATAATCCAAGATAATCTCCCTATAAGGATTAGCTAATTGACAACCTTAATTCTGTTCTGCTACCTCACTTCCCCTTTACCTTGTAATCTGATTCCCATGTTCCAGGGATTAGGGCATGAATATCTTTGGAGCCACTATTATGTCCATCACACCCATCATATGGGAGACCAAGAAAGGAGAGATTTTAATAGAGGACATAGTTAAGATTGTCATATAATTCGAGAGTAATAATGAAAAATAAGAATAACAACCAAAGCACAAGGGTTGGTCAAGAGGAAGTCTCTTGTTTCTTCTTTAAAAGATATTTCATTTTCAAAGTCAAGATGGATTAGGACCTAAAGGCCAAGTTTAAAATAAGTTCAACACTGAAAGAAAACTATGGCATTGTATATATAGTACTCTACAAAGGAATCAGATGGCAAAGAGACAGAGAGAGGTGAGCAGGAATAACAGCAGGGCCTAGAGCTGTAGGTATGTGTGCGTTTCAGTTTTGATTATTTATATTTTTAGGATGAAAGGGACAAGTATTTGTAGGCTGAGGGGCCAACTGAGAGGCAAACTCAGATTCTCTCTTTTGAACTTCTGGGTCTTTGACCCTATTACTTGCCCAATTTATAGCATTTCAACATTAACCTTTGAAAAATAACAGCATGCTGTCAAGTACACAAAGCACCTGAAAGTACTTTACTAAAATGTCCCAGAGTGAAGATGTTAGAAAACCCCTTGAAACCTATTATTATCATTGAGCTATTACAGTGGCTCCATTGGTTGCTCTCTGAGATAAGACTGCCTGCCTGAAATGGCATTGATTCCATGTGTATACCAACAACAAACAGAAAAAAAGAAAGAACATTTGGAAAAAAGAAAAATAAGGAAGAAAAGCACTCTGAAATCTGCAAATAGTAAGCAGAGTACCCCAAATGTATATTATTTGATGATAACAGATGCAATTTTGGTCACATAGTGTCACAACGAAGCATGCTGATCTATCAATCCTTTGTACTTGTCAGCATGAATATCTTAATGAAATCAATGGATTGGGGGTTAAATGTCACCCAAGTGGAACCTTTGAAAAGGTAAAACAGTACCTCATCCCCATGTATGTCATCTATGCCTGTCTACTCTCTCACGTTGAATTCTGTCTCTTATTCTAGTCACGTACTTTCCCTGCTCTCCGTGCCACACAAAAATGCCACCAAATTTGTCAGAAAAGATTTGCCCTTTGTGAAACTAGCCTGATTAAGTTTTATCAGCTCATCTCTCTCTAGGTGTTTGGTAACCTCATTCCTTATTACTGTCTCAGAAATTGTGCCCATAGCCAAGGGCAGATCTGCTCATTTATAATTTCCTGGTTCTTTTTCAGCTCTTCTCTCACAGATTGGGCTGAGGTTTTTTGTGTTTTTGTTTTTTCTCTGTCTCCCTGTAATTGTGAAACATTTTTGCTAAGTTTTCCTGATTTTGATTTAAAATTTTTAAATTTAGAAATGAATTTATATTTGTTCCAATGTATCACAATGAAAACATCCCATAAATTTAAAATTATTAGTTGATTAAAAACTCCTTATGTGTTTTCTGTACTTGCCAATGTGATCTTTCTTATCAAGAAATGGTCCTTAGAGTGGATGAACTTTATTTCTCTCTTGCTACATCAGTTTAAACTTCATAAATGCCGTAATTACACTAGACCAAACTCAAATATATATAAGAAAATGAAACAGCATCCCCTGATTCATTATGCTATATTGTCTTCCTCCCAATATAAACATTAAATGACAGGGATAGTCTATAGAAATGACAAACATGAGTTCAATTTTTTTCAAAGTAATAATCAACAAAAGATTTTTTTTCTTTTATGAGTGGGGAAAACTGGTTGATTCCGTGTGTGTGAGAAGCACTTGACATTTTCTGTTTACTATGTCAAGGTTCAGCTAGTTTTGAATTTTGGCTCCTATTTTTTTCACTTCAGTGTTTGAACATAAGCAGTTTCTCTTGTGACACTACCTTGACTTTGTAAACATTTTAGAAAGATGAGTATGCATCAGGCTTTTCCTTCTCCTTACTCATTTTCCTTGCTTTCTTCATGTTCTTTATCAACCTGTTTCCATGTAGGGGAAATGTATCACATATCTCATTGGCAAGGACTGGTATGAACATATAGGATAAAGTTTTATTTACTCAACTAGTATTGTTTTAAGTTTAAAGTTTTAATTTGATGCCGTTATACAAATAATGGATGCTCATTATGGAGTATTTGCAAGACTCAGAAATATGAACAGAAAAAAATACCCAATTTTGCTGCTGCAAAATAACTATTAGGATATTAATAATTCTCAGATTTTTTTTTACTATACTCTGCTGTCAATTTTTAATCTCTGCTATTATTCAGTTAAAAATATATCATAAGCATTTTCCCTGCTAATAGCACTTGTGAAATTTTATTTTTAATGGAACTATATATTTTGCCATTTTCATAATCATCATGTGACTGGTATATATAAGTGAACATGTTTACATTGTTCCATATTTTGGTTTTTTATTATAAGAAATGAAATAATAAATGCCTTTCTATACTTAGGTTAATTTTCTTAGCATAAATTTTTAGAATTGGAATTAATGAATATAAGAGAATTAATGTTTGGATTTTTCTGATAATCATTGTTAATTTTCATCTAATTTAATCTTGTATAGTCAATGAATGCTTTCCAGTGCAGATTTTATCGCAGCTAGAGTTTGAAAGCTGATGGTGATGAAGACATTTTTGACAGTTTACTTACTGTTACATGTACTAACTTGACATGTATTATCTTATTTATGTTTTAACACAGCTCTGTGAGGAAAATGCTAATTCTCCCCCATTTTACACAGGGTAGAATTTTAGACACTAGTCAATCTAACATCAGAAGCCATGATCTTAACAACTCATGAGTACAGGGCTTAGGGATGGAGAGATTTTTTAGGAGGACAGAGTAAGTAAATGCAATTGCCCTGAGTTGAGAGAAGTCAAGGAACATTTGAAGAACTCAAGTAATCCTTTCTAAGGAAAGAGTTGACAAGGGATGGGGCTAGAGAGATAGATATTCAAAGTGAAATCCAAAAGGACCTTTTAGCCACCTTGAACAATGAGAGACTAATCCTCAGGGCTTTGGGGAACCATAAACATGACTTCAGTTTGTGATCACACTTTAAATTTGAAAAACATGTCCAATTTCTGCATGCAGATGTGCCTAGAAGCAGTAGCTGCCATTGTTGCATTTAAGGAGCTTAACAAGGAGTCCAGATATAAAATAGAAGAACTAATCTTAGGACAAATCTGCTTCTTTCTTTATTTTCCTATCAGACCACAAAGAGTCCAAGTGCCTCTGGCTTCTTCTGATTACATGACCTTGGCTATTTCTTCTGCTTCTTTAGCAGTATCCTGTGTGTCCCATGGCCAAATAAATGTCACATATACTGTTAGACTCAGTTCACATAGTGATGACTGGATGCTGCTCCACAAAAGGCTGAATTACAAATATGTGCTTTTTTTTCTAGACAAAGAAATAAAAACAAAATTCTATTCAGATCTTTATCAGTGAAAATGCAGACAACTTAATTTTCCAGGCTGATTCCAAAGCAAAGCAGGGAGACCAACTGACATTTAACAAACTTTGCTATAGTATATTGACTGTTACCTGTTTTGTTTTTTCTTTTATTTGTTTCTTTTGGAAGTAGCTTGGGAGAAGCTGTTTTGTGAGCTTTTCACAAACACCAATAATTCACAAGTGCCAAAGACTTTTGTTGACAAGATCACAAGTGATAATAGAAAAAGTAATTTCACTTTTGAGCCATGAGTTAGCTTAGCAGCGCTTCTCTCCAGACCCCTTGTGATTTAGGGGTCACCTCATCACCTAAAAATGAAACTAATAAAAATGGGCCGAAGAAGGAAAACATTCTTATAAAGCTGTATTTAGGAATACTACATACATTTTTCTTAGGGCTACCAAAACAAATGACCAAAAACTGAGAAGCTCAATCCAACAAATTTATTCTCTCACGGTTCCAAAAGGCTTGAAGTCTAAAATGAAGGTGTTGTCAAGGTTGATTCATTCTGGAAGGTCTGAGGCTTTTGGAAATCATCCCATGCCTCCATCCTAGCTTCTGTTGGTTGTTGGTCATCCTTGGTCCTCCTTGGCCCATCACTTCAAGCTCTGTGTCCATCTTCACATCACCACTTTTTCTGTTTCTCTGTGTGTCTTTTCTTCTTGTGAAGGCTCCAGTTGTTGGATTTAGGGCCCAATCAAAATCCATTGTGATTTCATCTCAATATCCTTAATTAATTGCATTTTAAAAAATTCTATTTCTAAATGTAATCTCATTCTTAGTTTCTGGGTGGACATAAATATTGTGGAAGAAACTATTCAACACACAGCACTTAGCTCAGAATTTTTTCAAAATTTGTTTTGTGTGGTAACAAATGTTATATAGGGTATTTGAGCAAAAACTAAAACAAGTGCTTTTGTTATCCCTTTATTTCTTTTATTAGAGCTACTCTAGATTTTTCAGATCCTACAACACTAAAACAAGAATTGTGATTCTTGGAGGAGCAAAGGGCAATCAATCCATAATCAAGTTTTCCAAACTTACTTGAAGGGGCAGATCTTTGTTTTTTTTAAGAGCACCTCATGAAATAAGATGGGGCTTTTTTGTTTGTTTTTTGTGGACGGTTCTTTGGAAACATTGGGAATGACAAGCTTCAAATGCTTCATAAAGCTCATTTCTTTTTCTGCCTTTCAATATCTCTATGAATTCTGCCTTAAACTTAAGTATAAATAGACTATACATCTCAAGAAGCCCAGCGGAAATAGCAAAACTCGTCTGTCTTTGCCTTTTCCTCTCATTTTCTGCAATCCCTGTAGAATTGAAGTAATTGCTTTTCAATATGAGTTAATTGTTTATTTGCATGAGTTGGGAGGATGGGGTGGTTTCCTAGGATAATAATAGCTATCCTATAATCAGCAGACATTATAGAGCAGACACTGTACGAAACATTTTATAAAGTATTATTTAATGCATTTTAATCCTTACAACAGCCTTGTAGGTATTAATATTACGCCATTTGACATGTAAGAAGGATGACATTCAGAGACTGTGTGCCGATGTTAACACAGCTGATAAAATAAGGAACCTGTGCTCTTTGCCACTATGTTTTCTTCCTCTCTATATAAATACACCTTTCTCTATTTTATCACATTGTGTGCGTGTTGGTGGGGGGGGAGGGGTTGTGCCTTGGCTTGTGTCACTAAGTGCTGTAGATGCTGCTTTTTATTCATTTTTTTAAACTTTATAAGCTCCTTAAGTTTCATTAAATGCACGTAATTGACTTGGAGATAAAAATGTCCACTTAAGTATAATCTCTCACAAAAATTTGGCTTTAACGATTTAAACAGTGGTTCCCCTAGCAAATCGCAGATGCTGATTAGCAAGGTTTCAGGGCTCTGCTTCGAATTGCTGGCACCTTTATCACTATTTCACACAGAAAATAGATGAGGTTAGAGGTAAAATGGTCTCATTAACCAGGAGTTGCTTCAGTATCCTCAGTGACCAGCCAGAGATTAATCAGAAACAGGAAACCTTGCTTTTCAGATGACCTAGAGATGAGATTAGATGTGTATCAAGAACAATGGCACCAAAATAACTAATATCCAATTATGTCTATAACCTGAAAGAACTAGTTGAGAAATTCTCTAGGGCAGACATTGGCAATAAAGAGGGGAGTTTATGAATAATCTCGTCTCAGAGAAAATGCTTTTGTATCTCAAGAATTTAAGAGAATCTGACAGATACAGAAATGCCAAGATATTAATAATAAAGTTAATAATTTGAATGCCATGTTTTCAAAACTGTCCTCTATATTTCTTGTCCCTCAGGGATGGTCATTGATAGACATACGTAAACTGTCCTGGGCTGGGCAGAGCATTTCATGGATAGCCTTTATTTTTGGCTATTTTTGTTTACCTCTGAATTTTCAAGACCTTCAGTAGTGTAAATGATAATTGCTGGATACATATTTGGTGAATAAATAAGGGACAACACAAATAGGAATCTAATATTGTAATTAATTAATTTTCTGTAAACCCATCACTGAACTTTTTATTAAGTATGAAGATTTAATCCATTTTTCTTTTAACTGTATGTTGTTTTAAAAAAATATCTACTGAGAACTTACTATGTGCTAGGTACTGGTCTAATGGCTTTGAAAGCGTGATGTCAGTTTATCCTCATCATAACCCTTTGCTCATTAAACAACAAATATTTTTTGAGTTCTTCCTCTGTGCCAGACACTTTTAGAGGCATAACATACAGCAGAAAACAGAATAGAAAACTAAACAATTAAACAAAAAACTCTTTCTTCTTCTGGATCTAAAAAGAAGAAAGTGATATTACTATTTGAGGTTATAAGTAGACTGGTTCCAGGGTAAACCCATGTACTTAACTACAGAGCCATACTGCTAATCAAAGCCTCTACACCAACCAACGTGCTAAAGGTTTTCTGCACCATATTCCATGTAATATTTCTCTGGTGATCACTATACTAAGGAAAGAAAGAAGATACACGCTCTCTGGATGATTTTTCAACCTGAGCAAATACCAATGCCTATTTCTAAAACAAATTCTTTCGCATTCAGTCACGAAGGTTAAGGGAGACACTTCCATAACCACAAACAAATTAATTTGGAGTTTCGCATCAACAATAATGAGATGAAGAATAAGAACCTAACCTTTCATTGTGTCTTTTTGCTTTATGACAAAGAGAGCACCTTTTCAGGCTGGGGAAAAATAAATTACTTGCTGCTGAGTTGTGTGTGAGCTTTTAATGCTGCTTATGAAAAAAAATCTTTGGCTGCTGAAATTATGGGTATAGGTTCTTGCGTGAAATATAGGAAGTTATAGTGATACATACCCCAACAACATGGATATAAGATTACACTAAAGGTGAGGCTGGTAAGAACCAGTATACAATGAATGAGATCAATCATCTGTCAAATAGCCTCAGGGGTGGTCCATAAATATGTACCTGAAAAGATCTGGGTCATTCAAGGGATAATGTAATAAAACTAGGGTGAGTCTAACCAAAACTGTGAGTTTCAATTGGTTACATGTTACCATGAATAACTAAAAAGCCTGTTACCAACATAGAAGTGCCTTCATAGACCCAGAAAAGCAAAACAGAAAGTAGGAATCTGGACGTGTCTTTATAATACTCTTTAGGCTGGAGATATTCTAGCATGGCCACTAAAATAACAAAATTAATAGTTATGTGCGTTTACTGAATGTGTCAACTAGTATATATGCTTATTCAGTAAAGAATTAGACTTGCCCAGAGGAATGTTTGGCCCTTTGCCCAAGGAGATAATTTCTAAACCCTTGGGATATTCTACCTAATAAGAATGTTTCCCTGGGGCCTAGGTCATGCCAATCTATGCCAATAATGTGATTGATGGTGCAGAGGGTGAGAGTTAAAGAAACACTGGGCCACATGGTATCAGCTTGACCTCTAGTGGGGCTGGAGACCAAGGTGAGCCACGTGGGCAATCAACCAGGTCTACATGACTGAGCCCCAGTAAAAACGCCACATCCAGACTTAAGTGCATTTCCTTCATTTTATCATGCATTTTTCCTAGAAATAAGCACTCTGCCCAGCTCCACTAGGAGAGTATAACGGAAAGCTCTGCACATGGGACTCTTCTGGATGCTTGCCTATGTGTCCCTTCCCTTGGCTAATTTGAATCTGTATGTTTTCATAGTAGTAAACCGTGATGGTGAGTATAGTGGCTTTACAGATTTCTGTAAGTTCTTCCAGGGAATTATCAAGCTGAGGGTGATCTTGGGACCTCCTGAACTTGCAGTTAGTATCAGAAATGAGGGTGATGTTGGCAACACCTGAACTTTGCAGACGTATTATTTAACACTCATAGCAAACTCACGATGTTTAAGATCATGTAGCTGAGAAGAGAACCTAGGCAAAACAGTCTCTGACATAAATTGTAGCAATGTTTTCTTAGATCAGCCTCCCAAGGCAAAATAAACAAAAGCAAAAATAAACATGGGAAGTAATCAAACTTACATGTTTTTGCACAACAAAGAAAACTATAGCAAAACGAAAAGACAGCTTACAGACTGGGAGAAAATATTTGCAAATGATGAAATTGACAAGAGCTTAATTTCCAAAATATGCAAACAGCTCGTACAACTCAATTTCAAAACAGCAAACTACCCAATCAAAAAATGGGTAGATGATCTAAGAAGTCATTTCTACAAACAAAACATGTGAAGGGAGAATAAACACAAAGATGCTCAACATAGCTAATTATTAGAGAACTGCAAATCAAAACTACAGTGAAGCATCACCTCACACTGGTCTGAATGGCCCTTATCAAAAAGTCTACAAATAATAAATGCTGAAGAGGGTATGGAGAAAAAGGAACATCCCCTATATTGTTTGTGGGAATGTAAATTGGTGCAACCACAATTGAAAACACTATGGAAGTTTTGTAAAAAAAACTAAAAATAGAGTTACCATATGATTCAGCAGCCTCACTCCTGGGCACACACCCAGAAAAGACTAATTCAAAAAGATACATATACCTCAATGGTCATAGCAGCACTTTTACAATAGCCAAGACATAGAAGCAACCTAAATGTCCATCAACAGATGAAAGGATAAAGATGTGGTATTTATATACAATGGATTATTACTCAGCCATAAGAAGAATGAAATACTGCCATATGTAGCAACATGAATGGACCTATGGATTATCATACTAAGTGAAGTAAGTCAGACAAAGAAAGACAAATACATGATATCACTTACATGTGGAATCTAAGAAATAATGCAAATAAACTTATTTACAAAACAGAAACAGACTTACAGACATAGGAAACAATCTTATGGTTACCAAAGTGGGAGGGGGAATAAATTAGGAGTGTGGGATTAACAGATACACACTACTATATATAAAATAGATAAACAAAAAGGACCTACTGTATAGCCCAGGGAACTATATTCAATATCTTCTAATAAATTATAATGGAAAAGAATCTGAAAAAGAGTATATATGTATGTGTGTGTGTGTGTGTGTGTGTATGTATAAAACACTGTGCTCTACACTTGAAACTAATACAACATTGCACATCAACTGTACGTCAATTAAAACAAGAAGAAAAAAAGATCACATAGCTGAAAAGTACCAAAGCCAAAGATTGAACCCAAAAGTCTAACTGCTAAAATCATAATCACTTTGCAGTTCTCCCACTAGCATAAAGGTCACTAAAGATGGTAGTTTGTAAGGGACTAGGAGAATTTACAAGACTTTACCATAACTCTAACAAATATGTCTCAAGGCTATCCGTATTTTATGCTGGTCAACCAACTTGCGATGTCTAGTTGTTTTAAAGTGTAGGTTTTAATATTATTCAGGTATAGTAAAGTCAACAGACTTCGGAGATGGTTGCCATTAAAAAAATAAATAGTTGTTACAGTTCCCAAGAGGAGAGGACATGCTGTTCCATGCAGGGCCACACAGTCATGCATCAGGGTCAGGAGGCAGAGAAAGTGGAGGAAAATGTAGGCAAGAAGTTTATTGTGATTTCCGTAAGAAAAAACAGACGAAGAAGGCTCAGAAGGTTTAGAATTAGCTAGTTTGAATAATTTTAGCAGCCTCCGGGGTGTAGGGACTGTCTCTAGTTGTCTGATAACTGGCCCTGAGGTGATTAGGGCTGGGGGATAGCGGCCCCAGAGTGTAAGATCGCATTAAAGGAGGTAGTTGGGGATATGGACTCTGGATTGGTTTGCATATAAAAGACAGCTCAATGGTGAGTCCTCTACTATCTCTAGAAACTGGAGGGCAGACCCTCCAGGGTTAGCAAGGCCTCAGATGGCAAAGTAGTAGAATACAGAAAATGAGATGACATGATTAATACAATAATCAATACTGACCAAGTAGCAGGAATCAAGGAATAGGGTATCCTTCTCAGTGGGTCAGTATCACCCCCAAGGAGGTAAAACTCAGTTTTAAAGAATGGAAAGGGTGGTGAAATGTTATTTTTTATGTAAAAAGCACAGCAATACATACATTATATAATTGAATATACAGAATATATATGCTATTAGAACTTCATGGGTTGGGGACTAAAAGGGCTCCTTTGTGGCAAAAGGAGGGTGACAATAAAAGTTGAGAAAGACTGAAATAGAGTATTGTGGATAATGAATATAAGTAATCTGATAAATGAGAACAATCCATTATAACAATATGTTATTAATGTCCTGATATATTAATTGATATAAACTTTTTTCTGATTTATATATAATATCTTATAAATTTGCTCAGCAAGTGATTATCCATAAAGACTTGATCAACTCTGTGCTAAGGAAACCCAGTCTGTAGCACCACAGAGCTGAGAATCAGACTCTGAAATGTGACGACTAAAACTTCATGGTGCTCTGCTGGGGCACCACCATTTCTCTAAGAGATTTTCTGTCTTCTCCCTCTAAAATGTCAATAATGTTATAAAGACACCTTATAATATAGAGATTTGTACCTTAAAGTAGTCTGGGGGCGCCATGCTCACCAATAGTTTGCTGACCTTAAATTGGTTAAGAGTATTTCTGGATTAATTTGTTCTTTCTCTTTTTTATAATTTCTGCTGGATCTGAGAGATTAAGGGAGATAATCAGAAATGCAATGCAGAATGCCCACTTTGGCAAAATGAGGTAAAATTGGGCTGATACAGAGAATATTAGCATAGACCTTGCATAAGGATGGCACGAATGTTTTTGAGGCATTCCATTTTCTTTTTTTATTGAAAAAAAGATATGGGAAACTACCTGGGACAATGGAAATGTTTTATATCTTGTCTTGAGTGATGGTTTCATGGTGATTACAAGTATTAAAACTCATTGAACTTAACACTCAAGGTCACTGTATTTTATTGAATATTAATTACACTTTGATTCTTTAAATGAGTGCGGTGAGAAGACTGAATAATGATTTGTATCTGGGGTTTGCAGGGTTGACTGCCTCATATCCAACTAAGGTTGAATAAATAGAGCACTGACCATAGGCTCATTACACTTTGTATAACAGATGAAACTGCGTTAGAAAAATCACTTATTTTGTAAATTAAAGAGTTTTTGTGGTAAAATGGAGGCCCACAGACAAAATTGACTTTACAACTATGGCAACCAGAAGAACAGCACTGGAGAAAAAAATATCCAAGAACGTGAATGGACTACTTACTAAAGTCTAGGTACTGTAGTAGTATTTCAGATTTCTTATTTCATTGGTTGGTTATACCAGTCCTATGAAGAAACTGAAGAAATCACCACTATAATTCCATTTTGCCTTTTTGAACAATGTGAGTCTTGACAAATTAAGTGACCTATCGAAGGTCATATAACTAAAAATGGTAAAGCAAAATCTCAAGACTCTATTTCTGACATCAAAGTCTGTGTTCTTGACAACCAAGATGTATTACTTCCATTCAGCCATTGTAGGTTAGCTTAGGCCAGTTTAATTATGCACGATAGGTTCTTAAATGGCAAGTTGAATCACACTGGCTACTCCATTTAAATATGTGAAAGTTAGTTATACCAATAACACAGCCAAACTTGATTGGCTTCATCTCTTTAATTTGGTTAATGGCAGAATTTTAATGGCTCTATATGGTCAGCAGGTGGCAGTGGTATTCCATTAAGTCAACACAGCAACTTCAGGCAAATTAATGTCCATGTAAAATACAAAGCTGCCCAAAAAAGAAAAAAAGGAAGGGGCTGATTTGGTTTACTGAGGAATTTTTGTGATCTTGACCCTAGATTTTTATGCATTTGGCCTATGGGATTATACCTGATTTGTGAGTTGTTTGCATACCTGGGCTAGTTTAATTGCTTTATGGGTGAGCTAAGCAAAGGAAGCAATAACAGGCACTTTGAAGAGTGAATGGTTTCAAGCTGTCTAAGTGAGTGTAGAGATAGAAAAAAAAAATTATTATTTGAGAAAAGTTCTGAAGCTTTCCATACAGTGGTCGTGTATTGGTGTGTATTTATTTGTATTTTTATGTATACATGTCATTGCTGTCGTTGTTGTTAGTGGTGCATAAATGAAACTCAATGGCATATGCATCTGTGACTAGAAGGAATAATTTTGAACTTAAGCCAAATCTTTTTTACCTCTGGAAAAGTAAAACATATTCTTAAGCTAATACACAGCAAACAAGGGACATTTGCATCTGATGTTTGCAAATGATGTGTGTTATGATCCGTGTAGGCACCAATTTCCTACAAACAATACTGGACAAGGAAAAGCTTCCTGGGCAAAAAAAATATATATATTTATTTTGGGTTTTGAAGGATAGTAGTAATTTTTCAGGGAGACAAGTTAAGTGTAAATATTTTAGGAAGAGTCACTAGAAAGTAAAACGTGGGGAGAAATTAAAAAAACACAGTGCCTTTATGAAGTATACACATTTTGATAAAAGCGGGAATTTGTTGCACCTTAAGGGAAAGAATCAGGCAAAGCCTTTTGGTCATAAAAGTATTTCGGATATTATCCTATAAGGCTCTTTTAGATGAGTTTGTCCATTATGAAAATATGAGACTGCTAACCAAAGTTAATGGGGGCCTTATCTAAAAGGATCAAAAGAAGGTAGTAGATTGAAGAGTTATTTGGGATGCAGACTCTATACTACTATAGAGTGCCCCAATAAACTAGATTAGAAATCAAAATGATGCTCTGATTGCCTGCTGTTGTGATGAAAATATGAATTCTGAAGAACAGTGCTGCTCCACAAATCATGATTTAGTGGTAACTTCCTTTCCTCACACTGAGAACATATTAATGACCATGCTCTGAGATGGTTGAAAATAATGAAGGGAAAGTAATACCTATTAGTAGAAATAATAAAAGAAAGATAAGAAAAGTGACAGGTAATGACTTTTGGACTTGTATAACATGTACCTACCACCTGGGTAATAAACTGCCTTGGGCAGACTGACCCCAGCGTCTGAGTGGTAGGGCAAGAGAAGGGAGTCCCCAGGTAGTCAATCAAGCACCAAAGGGAAGCGTGATTTATGGTTGGAGGTGGGTTATGGTTGGTCCAGAGCTTATTTTATAGACAGTTCATGCCCTCCCTCCCTCAAGCAGCACTCTCTGAGAAATATTCCTTTTGTCATTATGCTTTTTCTCGTAACTTAGATTTTGCTCTACTAGAGACGTGATCAGGAATTTCCTAAATTTCTAAACTTTGTTTAAACATACCTCTGGAACGCGTTCATTTTGTAAACAGCCACTCTGTACTTGTTCACATTGTGCTTTAGTTGATCACCTGTCAAACAAGTCACCCGTGCATATTCCCTAAAGCCTGTTTGTAATCCTCCAAGGATTATATACCTATGATAGAAAAAGCATGGCAGTCTCAAAGGAAGAGAGTCAGCACAGTGGGAGAAGAGGTATTGTGATATAGATAAGAGTCTTAAGTCAGAGTTTGTACCGTAATTTTGCCACTGATTGTGTGGCATATGATATGTTTTAGCATTCTGAAGCCTGGTTTGTTTACCTGTAAAGCAGGGGTTGGAACACATCCTGGGGATCACTTTATGGCAGAGGTGATGGCTTTCTTTCTATTCTGTTGACTTGTCAGACATTATCATTCAGTCACAGAGTTCTTTCCCCTCGAGTTCAGACATATCCTCAAAAGGCTTCTCATTGCAGTCAGTGCTAAATGCAGGTATCCATGGCTAATTGGTTGGAGTTAACATTGAGGAGACAATGTACCACTGGTTCAGGTTTAGATCATCTGAATTTCCTGGCTCTAGCAGTCTGAAATTGTTACAGTTGAGTCCTTAAACAAATACTAAGTGTGCCAGAATGTACAAATCAGCATGGTAGTCACTTTTAAGGATACAGAAATGAACTGGATAAGTGTTGACTTCAAAGGACTTACAGGTTAACAGATGTGGTGCTGTTAGGTGGTGCCTGTACATATATTTATGCAAAACAAGGTAGACAGTGATAACTGCAGTGAGGGATGTTCAGACATGAGACTGTGTGTGTGTGCATGTGTATCTTAGGGGAGGGGGAGAAATGAATTCATAGGAAACTGTAACTTGGGTACAATTTGTTTCTCATGACTCCGAAAATCATAAACATGTGTCACAAGCCTGTTCTGAAATCATTGATGGGAATAATATATCAACTCTAGCTACACTTGGCTAGATGATAGTTAACCCATGCAGAGTCTTGCTGTTTTCAGCAAATGCCTTTTTCAGCTTCTTCCCACATTACCTGTGACATTTATAAGCCAAAGGTAAAGCTCCTGCCAGATCTGTGATATAATGAAATGAGATAACTCAAGACTATTCTAGACAGATAAGCAATCACACATGTACCAAAACAAACCAATAAGCAAACAAGCCTTGCTTTAAGTACCAGGGGATTTGGTCAATAAAGGAAAACTGGATTGGAAGATCTTTAATAGAAAAACAATGGTAACACTTTCACATCATATTTTACAGTGGAGGCTTGGGAGAAAGCCCACTGTACTTTAAGAGATAATTGAATGTTCCATTTTTATGTATTTAAATGGAGAATTTTCACTGTATTTTGAGCCATTATTTATCTTGGTCATTGACAATATTCATTTTTATATAATGTATACTCATTTCTCATTTTTTTATTTTTAAGTTTATTAAAATAGAAAGCATTTGAAAACCTCAAATAATTTTTTTTAACCAAAATGCAGTCCTCAGAGACTATAGAAAAAAACAAATGTACAATGGATGGCTAATTCTGTGTATCTAGTAACCTTTTAAATTTTTTCTAATGTCATTAAAATGTAAACTTTAAAAAATGTTATTATATTATCAACTTCCGCAAATTCAAAGGATGAAATTCTTGCTAATTCCATAATCAGCAATAAATGAATGCTCAATGTTTTTGGTATAAAATGTCCCTTTTTGGTGGGTGGGTAGGTTATAAGAAATTGTGCCTTATAAGAAGTCTTTCAGTCCCTGTATGTTGTAGGAGGGAAGACATCATAGGTAAAGAAATGCAAGGCTCTCTTTTCATTCTGAGAGCACAGATGAGCTACTGAGTTTAGGGAGACTGAATCTTTCTCACCCTTGAGGTGGGGAACACTTTTTCAGCTGCTATTGAGCATTGGTTGACTATTCACCTTGGGTTATTGGGTCATTATTAAGTATTTTGTGTGTGTGTGTGTGTGTGTGTGTGTGTGTGTGTGTGTGTGTGTGTGGTGTTGGTTGACTGTGGACTACATGCATATAAACAGGAGGATGAGGAAGAGAGGAAGGAAAATTGATGGTGGTGATTCCAAAAGACGTAAGAGTTGTTGAGTCAAGGAAATAGTATAGAGCTGGAACGTGCAGGGAGAACTTTGTTAAGGGCCACCATAGAAGGACACAGGAACCTCTTGGGATCAGACTTTGTGTTCTAAAAATAGCCACACACAGGATCTTTGCCATTCAGCTGCCCAGGGACTGGGACAATAGGGTAGGGTAGGGCCAGCTTCACAGGAGTCTGACTGTGCAGCTGTACAGTGCAACATGCTTATAAGGATGCCGTACCACAATTTATGGACAAGGGGGCCTGCATTTTCACTTTTCCTTTGGCCTTACAAATTATGTGGCCAATCCTGAGTAAGGGCAATGCTGGATCCCTGCTCTGAATCTTCTATCTTCCCATCCTTTCTACCACTGTCCCCATGAAACTACAGGACCAAGGGTAAAACCCAGACACTTTCTGGGCTAGAGGGAAGAAACTATTGGACTTATACTTTGGGGAATAACATATGGACTCCAGACAGTGGGAACTGAAGTCTTCGTAGCCTGTCACCACCAGCCTATAGCTGTGTATGTAAACACACTATACTTTCTGTAAAAGATCAAATGAAAACCGTGCCCATGGAGAAGGACTTTTGTACAGCAGACACACACATTCTAATTATTTCCTCTTCATTAGCTTCTGTATAGCTCAAAGGAATGTAAGGCAGGGGGTGAAGGTGTAGGAAAGGAAAAAAAAAGATATGTATAGATGGACCGGTTGTTGCTTACTAGAAGAGTGCTTTATTACACATCAGGCAGTTTTGTGAGCTTGCTTAGCTCCCTTTGGAAGGTTTTCACTTTAGGGGGCAATCGACCATTGGAATTGATCAGTGGGAAGCCTATGAATTGTAAAACCAATAACAACAAAGCCTTTTGCAAGTCATTCTATGTGGATAAAATAGGTAAAAATTATCACTTTGGGGGCATTTTTAGAACACTCTGGCCTTACCTCCCATTTCCCCTAATTGGCTTCACTCCTCAACTTTTCTTTTCCTCTTAGGCAACATGAAATAGACCTTTATAGATGACAGGGTTTCTTTTATATTGTATTTGGGCAGGGCGAATGGGGAGAAATCACACTGAAAAGGGCAATTTATCATACCTCTTTTTTCTCCCTATTTATTAAAAAAATAATAAGAAGAACACAACCGAGTAACTTCAGAAAGGCTGCCGAGTGTGGCTGACTCCTAGCCACTGTAAAAGGGGCTCCGGCTGCAGAAGGTCTCCAGCCAACTAGATTGAGCAGCCCTCCTCACCACAGCAGAGTTCGGGTTGTCTTTTCTACCCAGAAAGCTAAATTAGGAGTCAAGAGACACCAGCGCAGCTTTTCATGCTGCAAATAAAAGATGGAAGAGCCCTAACTCGCAGAAAATGTTAAAGAAAAAACAAAACAAAACAAAAAATAGCTAAGTGTAAAGCCGTGTAGCTAAGTGACTTGCATTTGGATTTTATTTCGCCAGACAGTCCATAGGACTTGATATTTTTGGTTATTCTAAATTTATTCGAAATTAAAGATTTGTTTGTAAACGTTTCCCAAAATGGTCAAAATGAAACAGGTCATTTTTTCTCCTAGGTAATTTTGGGAGAGTAGTTAGAATTTGTGAAGCCATCTGTGAAACTTGGGTTTATAGTCACACAAATGTCTGAAGTGATGTTTTCATATATGAATGTAGGTCTACAAATCTCTTTTCAAAGTATAGGCAACACTTTAGTAACATCAGCCATCTCTGTAGTTCAATGCTGACACCATTCTGTGTATGGCTCAAAATGACTTCTTCCACAAATTCATAGAAATAACTCTTTTTTTTTTTTTTGAGGTTTTAGGATCTTGTACTATCCTTCATTGTCTTCAATATACTACTAACATACATGCAGAATCTTATCTTCTATGTTTAACAGTAAACATTTTCATCACATCTTCTTCCCTTTTATAGATTTCATATTATTTGGTGCAGTATCTTGAACTTGGTACATGAATCAATTAATATTTATTAAATGAATGAAAATAACAAAGGCCTAAAATTTACCGATAAGATTACATCTGTCTCTAAGAACTAAAAAAATAGCAATAATTAACAAAAAGCATTACATAGTTCACAGTCTATTTGAGGCACTGTTTTATTAATTTATATAGTCCTCATAAAACTTCATGAGATGTCATTATTAATTTCTCAATGTTATACATAGGAACACTGAGGTACAGATATTAAGTCATTTATTCAAGGTGACAGAGTAGCAGGGCAAGGATTTGAACCAATGCAGCCTTCAGGCTGTGCTCTTAATTACTATGCTATATATAGCTTTCCTAACATTATATTTATTGTGTCTGTTGTAAGTGCTTTACAGAACTGATTCATTTGTATCATGAATTCTATTTACAGAAGCTGGCTATATGCCAGGATGGGATATATTAGCACTTTCCCTGGCCTTTAGCAATACCATAGACTGAGAAATTCATACTTCTGTGATTTTATTCTAATGCAGTGGCTATCAAAATGTGGATTGGAAAACCAAAGGGTTTCCAATACCCCTTTAGAGTATGTAGTCAAAGCTCTTCTAGATGCCAAAGAAAGTGTTTTGTATGTTTTTGTTCTTTTTCTCTTCACATCTTTTATAAACATTTAAAAAAAAATAAACATTTTTTTAAACACATGATATTCATTGTGGTAGAGATATAAGAATCCTTGAAGGTAAAAACAACAGCAAATAAGTGCAAAATTAAAAAAGAAATCATGAATCAGCTTCTTAAATCCAGTAATTTTAAAGAGAAGGGTTTCTGAATTACCTACATCCCATAGGACTCATTCTATTAACTACTGAACCATCTGACATTTCTCATTAGATAAAGTTTTAACAAGCAGTGATTATTCTACAAATTTTAGGAATGATTCTTTACTGCATAACATCTCTTAATGGGATGCTGATATTTAAGTGTACATACATTTTATTTTTATCATCTCTAGTAGAGTTGCTCTTTCCTCTAATCCACACCAAAGTGATATCAATGTAATAAGCACTAGTTGTTCCTAATGCTATAAACACAACCAACAATTCTTATGTATTAGTATTAATTTTACATCCCCACGTGATCTCTGCTTTGAACTTCTAGTGAAAAATATCAGGAATGAAAATGTTCTAATAAAAAATATATAATTTTATAAGACTTACCATTCATACACATTCCTAGGCTATATAAGTTTTATTCAGTCTGCAGTTAGCTGTTTAATCATTTCCTAGGACCATTGAAAAAAGCCATTACTTATTTTCAGATGTTCATACAAAGAGCCATCACTATACTGCAGTGAAATCAGTATATTGTACTAATGTAGTAGGATTAATTCCAAATTTGGGCTTTTTTTTTTGAAATTTTATTATGAATTTGTGTCCTTCAGATACGGTATTACTATTACATAAACTATAACTATGTTATACATACACATTTGACTTCAGAAACAAATGTCCACCATTAAGTTAAAGGCTGACATCTGTATGATACATAGTGATCTCAAATCATATTTTTTCAAAGAAACATCATTAGAATTTTTGTTACCAGCCAAAGCAAATAATTAATGATACAAAATTTTAATCTGCTGTATGAGCATCATCTTCCTTGAAATTTCTGGGTCGGACTTAGATTCAGTGATATATACTATCTCTTCTGTTGCACTTCTGTAATATTCATTTGGCAAAATTGTCAAACTGCCATTTACACAATAGAAAAAGGCCTAAAAATGACTCCCATTGACCCTGTCTCCTGGCACCCTTGTGTTATCCTCTGCCCTTGAGTGTAGGTAGGACCTGTGACTTGCCTCTGACCAGTAGAACAGAGCACAGAGGGTGAAATGTCACTTCCATGATTAGGTACACAAGATTATAACTTCCATCTTGCTAGAAAAGTGTCTCTGTTGCATCCTCAGTTTGCGTACTTTAACAAAGTAAGCAGCTGTGTGGAAATACCTGCGTGGTAATGAGCTGAGGGCATCCTCTGACCAATAGCCAGATAATGAGCTTAAGCTCTCAATCTAAGAGTATGCAATGAACTGAGTTCTGCCAACAACCACATGAGTTTGAAAGCAGATCCTTCCCCAGTTGGGTTTTCAGATAAAAATCTATTCATGGCTGACACCTTGATTGCTGCTTTCAGTTGAGACTTTGAAGCAGAGAACCCAGGTAAGTCAGTAAATAGACTACTAACCCTCAGAAACTGTGATATAGTAAAAATGTGTTGTTTTAAGCATCTAAGTTTATGGTGATATTATAATGCAGCATCAGAAAATTAATATAGTGACTCAAACAATAGTTTTCTTTGAAGCCAGAAACAGAATTAGAGCTTTGATTCCAAGATGTGCTCCTCTTACTAAAAAGCTAAAAAAAAAAAAAGGAATGTGTCTAAAAATCCCTGGAAAATAAGTGACACTGAGGATTAGAAAAATATGGAACCTAGTTGTATACTGTACAATAAGTAAAATAATTAACTGATGCTAAAGGAAAAATATAATCATGACCAGGCAGCTGGTTATATCAGCCTCTTATGAACCCACCTCTTTTTAAATTTAAATTTTCATTTATATATTTTTCATACATTTAATATTACCAGTTGACTAATAAATATTAAGCCATGATTTCTCTTTGAATAAGTGAAATTGTATTTTAATAGAAGAATTTGTTATATCTTTAAAATCACAGCTGCCTTTATGTTCTCTTACTCTGATTTTTATTTCATTGTTAACTTTTTTCTGATGATTATCTTGATGTTAGAATAGTTATATTTCTCTGAGAACTATAAGTTTCAATATGAAGTTAGCATTATGTTGCCTTTTAAGTTCTGTGCCTGTGTACATTGAGTATTTCATCTTGGCCTTTTAAAAAAAAAAATCACACTTTTAGCTTACACATGAAGGAAAAAAAGAGACCATACCATTGAGAATTATACCAATGCTTTTCAGCACATTAAGTCAATAGTACAATTAAAATAAAATAATTATTTGAAACAATACAGTTTATGCATTAAACTTGGACTCCTACAGAGCTGATCTTTAGTTGTATCTTATGAAAAGCTATAGAATGAATTCCTCCAGGATTACTTTTAAAGTAAGAAATTAAATTGTCCATGCAACAACATTATATATGCAAGAAAAAATATTCACAGACGCATGATAAACATTTCATTTGGATTACACTGTTATAGCTAGAACTGAAATATAATTTTATGCCACAAGCATTCAGGCATATTACATCAATTTTCTGTTCTTTTGCCCATATGAAATGTGTGATATGTGATATAAATATATACACACTTCGTATAAGAGTTACATTTTTAAAGGTTAAAAACAAAAAAGCCAGAGAAAATGGCAATAGCAGATGAGCAAATGCTTGCCTTTATCTTAAGGCTGTGTTTTAAACTAAGAGAATATTTGCTATAACTACATATTTGCCATCCTTGCTCAGAATGATGATACTATTTTGAATTAAAAAAAATCAAGAAGACTTGCTCAAAATGAACTACTGAATAGCTATAGTTCTCTAGTGACTTCAGAAAACACTACACTTGTCTTCCATAACTCGCTTCTCAAGGACTGTGAAAACAAATATGGAAAAAGTCCATCCACTGAAGTACCTCTTTGAAAACTGGAGAAGGAAGATGATCATTGTCTGACTCTGGCTCTAATGGGGGAAATGTAATTACTAAAAGTACATACATGCTAAAGAATGCTAATGTTGTTTTGTCTCTCTGGGGTATTAGGATAAAACAATGAGTAGATTCTTCTACCATTCCTGAACAAAAATCTTAGAAGAGTAGCTTGGAATGATTGTTGAGAGATTAGTAGAATGAATGAATATAAAAATGTCTCAGAATCATTCAGTATATAGATTGACAGAATCATCCAGTATAAATTGACTGCCTTGAAAGTATAAAGCTTTGAAAAGCAGTAAGAAGATCTCCTGGGGTGATTACTGTGGTGATGGGCTTGATGTTGGTGGGGCTGTCGGGGTGATGGCTGATGAAGGGCAGAAAGGGTGTTTTGCTATGGAGTGTGTGGAAGGGCACGATTATGTGGAATAAGTACACATTGAATATTCTATTCAGTAGTCTTTTGTAAATGTTATTATTGTTTGGATTCTTTATAAAGAATAAGCCCAACTGAGCAGAATAAAATGCTCTCAAATATCAATTTTCCACACCCATGAATAGCCCAGCTATTTAAGCCATGAATCATTAACATGACACAAACAAATCACAAGGATAGAGTACCCTATGTGCAAGGCACACACCTAGCTAGAAATAAGTCACCTTGCAAACTCAGAACTGCATAAACATAATACCTGGAGATACACATATACACAATGCTTAAAACTATGTATAAATTAGTGTCTCAGAAAGATGTAGCCTAAAAGTTTAAATGTTTGTATTATCAGAGCACTTAAAACACAAAACAAAAATAACTCTATATTTCTTGTTGTAAAGACTTTTGTTTACATTCTTTTTTTTTTTCTTTTTTTGTAAAACAAGATGAAATCTCAAAAACCAAAGATTTGGAATGATAAATAAAGCAGCTTGCATTATTTGATAATGCATGTATAATCACAATATTTGAGAACTCATTTCCTCCTAATATGACCTCCATATAGAGACAGCGGCTTCTATTTTTTCTCCCCCTTTATAGGATAAGGGTAAATGAGTGTGTATGGGAATGTGTTTTATTCATTGTACATCTCTGGAGAAAATCAGGTCACCTTCATTGATCTTATCAGTCAAAGAAAATAGGACTACTTCACAGAACTATTAAAATGAAGAGAATTAAAATGTATAAAAAGCTTTCAGATGCCAGGATCAAAGGGAAAAAGGTCACAGACTAGTCAGGGATTGTTGCCTTTGCTGAAATTCATGGTTTTGATTTACATGAAGTTGTAAATGGCTATAATGTTGTAAGCAGCTGTAATAAAATAAAGTAGGAAACAAAGGCCAAGGACATTACAGAAATGTAGAGGAGAGAGTCAAAAGAATACTTATAACAAGTGGAAAAAAAAAAACTAGAAGAGAATTATAATAATATGCTTTGGGTAATTTATTTATGATTCACAAAATGCTTTAGCATCTACCAGGGAATTTAACCCTCACAAATGAGGTAGATATTGTCATCCATACTTCACAGAGATGTAGACAAAGGTTAAGATAGTATAAATTTGTTCAAGTTCAAACAACTAATAGGCAACAGACTATGGTTTTCCTCCAAGCTTCTAAGACAATCAATAGAATATTGTAAGATCTCCATAAATATTTGTTAAATGAATAAGCTTGCACTTAAGCCTCTTTTTCCTAATTCCAAATCTAATGTTCTTTCCAATTTGCTGACTCCCTCAATAAGTGATTGATCTATGCAAAACCACTTCTATTTTATTTGAAACATTGCTGAGAGAGAAAAAATAAAAGATTTAGTAGAAATCCATCTTTAAAATAGAATAAGTAGGAGTGGTATCTTAGGGTGACAATGTCAAATTAGGAAACAAATTGATTCACCCATTTTGATTGGGGTAATATAATACTATCATTCCACAGATTATGTCTTAATTACATTTAAAGTAGTTAGTTGAGCACTTACATGTTAACACAGAAATAGAAAGATAAGTATGAATACCCATATTTACTTCCCTTAGATTTACCGATTATTAATATTTTGCCACATTTGTGCTTTCTTGCTCTCTTTTTTTGGTGTACTCTCTCTGTGTCTTTCTTTCCTTTTTTTTTTTTCGCTAAATCATTTAGCAAAGTGGTTTTGGCTAAACCATTTATCAAAGACCCCCAGTTTTTGCCTAGGATGTACAGAGCTAGAAAATATTATGCCAACTTTTAAAATAAAAAATAACTAGACAAATTGCAAATTTACAGCTTTCCTCTGACCAATCAGAGAGCTGAGATCCCAGAAATACCAACCAGCCCAAAATCTAAAAAATAAAAACATTGCTACAAGGAGAGAGGATAAGCTAGCATTTGTTTACTTGGTAACAGATTGGTAAGGAAGAATGTGGGCCTGGTGGCTTCAGAAAGAACAGAAATTCTCTCTCACTTTCTGGCTCTAATGTAGGTCTTCCATAAAATTGAAGTGACATAAGGTGAACTCCTAAAGGTGAAGGCTACCTGTACTACCAAGAGACAAAGTAATCAACAGAACCAGGATCGGATATGACGCAGATATTGGAACTATCACAAATAGAACTTAAAATAACTATGATTGATATATTAAAGCTCTAGTGGAAAACACAGATAATATGCAACATCAGCAGGGTAATTTCAACAGATAGAAGGAGAAAATCAACTGGAGATATTAGAAATGAAAAATACAGTATCAACGATGAAGGAAGAATCTAGACTAGGAGATTATGTGTGCTGGAAATGGAATAAATGAAAGTAAAAATGCAGTTCAAGGATTTTTTTAATTGCTCTGAAAGTTGCAGAATATCATATTTCATCTCTAAATTCCTCAGCATTTAGTTGCTAAGAAAAGGATATTATCCTTCAATGGTTATAACATTATCACTATTGAGAAATTTAATATAGATACATTTCATTACAACCTATATTAAAATTTACCCAGTTGCCCAAAAATGTGTATTTTTTTATATCTGATTTTGTTTTTTAGGATCAAATCAATGTCACATTATCAATACAATCTCTTAGTTCCCTTTAATCTGGAGCAGTTCTCCATCATTTTTTACTTTGATCACATTGATATGTTTGAAGAACTTGGGCCATGGAGAAAGTTCCCCAATCTGAACTGTATAGTAGTTTCTTCAAGATCAGTGTTAGGGGTGGATTGTGCACATTTTGACACTGTGGAAGTCTCTTTCTCTGTTTATAATGAAGAAGTAATCAGTGCAGTGTTAATTTGAGATAATGCATAGTATCTTTTATCCCCTAATAAATTATAAATTTTTTAACCCCCATCAAAGCTAAGCATTTATATGTTGGCTTCTATACTCATTGCTTCTGTTTCTACATTGCTCATACAGTAAATTCAATTTTATTCTCTATCTCTTAAATAAATAGATATAGCTCAATTAAGGTATCACATCACACACTTGTCATCACACCTGTAGGTTTCTGTTTTCTAAATTCTCCATTTACTTGATGAATCAATGGTCATACGTGGTTGTCTCCCCTGAAACCACTCTTTTTCTATACTACCTCACCCTTCCATCTAGAAAATCTTGAACCAATATATTCTTTTGGGACAAAGGAAAAAATCCTTAATAATTTATAAAAGGACCTACAAAGTCCTGCTAGGTTTGGTCCTTGACTCTCCCTACTGTCTCTCCTGCTGTTCATCGTATTACTATCTACATTACCTTCTGTTGGCCTTGAGCTACCTGTGTTTCCTCCCCTGTAGTT
Source organism: Camelus bactrianus (assembly GCF_048773025.1). Lineage (NCBI taxonomy): Eukaryota > Metazoa > Chordata > Mammalia > Artiodactyla > Camelidae > Camelus > Camelus bactrianus. The sequence continues at coordinate 12,767,222 of NC_133555.1, forward strand.
TTCTTTGGTTTTATTTTTGCCTACATCACAAATGCCTTTTCTCCACTGTGTCTAATTAATGGTCAGTTTTTATTCAGATTTTAGATAGTGAATTCCTCAAAGTAGTCTTTGAATTTTCCAAAGTGAGATTTCCTGTGATAGGCTCTTAAAGACATGTGTCTCTTGGGGCACTAATCACAGGTGTGTGTGCGTGCTTCTCTGTTTCTGTGTGTGTTTTATAAGAATAAACAATCGTTGGACTACAGGCTTTGTAGGGATTGGGCCATGTCAGTTTTGCTCATACTTTATCAATAGCACAATGCTTGGTATCTTAGTGCAATTTTATTCATCGGGTTCATGCTGTTTACCCCTCACAGATTCAGGCACTGGGGAAATAGAAGTGAACAGCAGAATCCACATGACCAACAGTTGTTAAATGGATGACTGAGATTTCATGAGATTGCCGTGGACTCCAAAGTCCACACAAATACTTACTAATTACACTTCCTACCACAATTATAATCTGGAAAGGAAAAAGGAAAAAAGAGAGAAGGATTTGGTGGTTGTCATTACCATTGCTCAAACTGCTGGGTTGCATTTATGACAGAAAACCTGACAGGGTAATGTTTATGATAGGAAATCTTGAAAGTTCACGAGACATAGCTAAATAATGTAGCTTGGGGTAGAGTCCATTCTGCCGCACGTGAAAAGATTTGATCTGAAAATAGGTCCACTATATCTTTGTATTTAAAGAAATAATTCTTCTCATTACCTCTCAGAGGGTGTTCTGCAGGCTCCCATGCCAATTAAAAGACATTTAGTAAATTGGGTGCCTCGGAAGAGATTACAGATTTGTTAGCTTTTTACCTCTGGCTGTAGCTAAATGAACAGGGAATTCTTAGGAGAAAAAATAAAGCCTTTGCAAAAGCAAATGTATTGTGTGGGCACGAGAGAAATGCCTCAAGCTGAGACTTTCAGAGAAGACCCATTTTATAAAGGGCTATATTAAATTAAGTAAGTGCTTGGAATCTCTGGAGAGAGGCACTGTGGAGATATTTGAATGAGCACAAAGTTAAGTAGCAATGAATGTAGAATTTCCTATTACTAGTATTTCCTCCAGTAGATTTTGTAAGCCCTGTGTGAGGCAGAAATATGCTATGCAACAGAAAATCGTAGAATATCAGAGATAGAAAGGAATCAAGAATTCTTACGTCTAATCCCATCAGTTTACAAATAAAGAAACTGAAGTCTAGAGAAGTAACACAGTTTTTCTGGTGGGAGCAAGTAGTGTCATATCTGAGATTAGAATACTCATCTAGTCCGTTTTTCTAGGTGCCTTCCACAAGAACAATAATGAGAAATGGGCACTTTTAGAGACTATTCTGCTTGTAATCCAATTTCCATGTTTTTGAAGTTTCTGCAGATGTATTCATTTTGTCAACCGCAAAGTAAAATGAAGATGGAAATAACATTAGCAGTCAAGCAATAAAAGATAATCCCAACAGAAATTCACAGGAAGGCAGTGTAACAAAGTGGAACAACTTTGGGTTTGGGGATTAGATTGATCTGGGTTCAAATCACACCTGTGTCACAGACTAGCTATGTGAAATTTAAGGGCTGTTGAAGTTCTCTTCATTGATTTCTTCTGTCTAAAATAGGGATAATAATGCCTATTTCCCTTTAGAAATTTCTGAGAATTAAATGAAGTCATTCCTGTAAATCAGTTAGCAAAATATTCGGCACATGTTGAAAAGGTTAGTAAGGGGAGTTATTTTTACTGGAGTTTTCACAATGAAGTCTATGCAAACTGCCAGATGAGGTAAGAGCATATAGGATAAGGGATGGATTTCTAAACAAGCCAGAGATGCAATAAACAGAACTGGACTGATTAATTCCTACTGCAAAGAAGTATATATAACCACTGCCTATAACTGTGGTGAAGATGTTAAACTCTTTCAGGATGAAACAAATAGAGTGATCCTTAAAAATGTCCTCTCTGTCAGATTTTCCTGGAGAGATGTCACAGCTGGCAGTAAGGCCAGAAGGAAATGAACATCTCCAGATAGGAAGACAAGTAGGTTAAATGAGCAATGGCACTGAGTCAGTTTGAGTGTGATATAAATAGTGCTGAGTTCTGTCTCTGTTTTGCAAGCAGAGACCTTGGCCTGAACTCATCCGCTTCTGGAGAAAGATCTTCCAGAAGGAAGACACGTACCTTATGTGAAATGGGCAGAGATTCCTGCCTCTGATGATGAATAGCCAAGTGAGACATTAACGGACTAGCAGACTGGAGGCCAGATGCCTCTAAATCGTTTTAAAAAAGAGACAGCTTGCCTCATGACAGGTCTGTAGATAGAAACTTGCCTTCTCTCCAAAGTGTGTAAGAGTTGCTTATTGAGAAATCTGACTGTGCTCTGTGATCCTCTGGGACATAGTTGATTCAGGGTTTTAGTGAGATGCTTAACATTTCAAAAGCCTGGGTTAAGTTGTTAGATACACACAACACACACATACACATACAACACATAAATATGGTCACCGCAGGCTGTCCCCACTTTTCACGAGAATTCCTAAACACTGTTAGAAATGGTACACTAAAGTAAACACAGAGTATTGAGTCAGGCAGAACAATCTGAAATGGCTGCTTACTTACAGTACATTGTTACAATCCACCTCAGTCTCAGTTTCTTCATCTAAAAGTTTTACTCTAAGGATTAAATGAGATACTAAGTAATCTAGAAGCCAGCACATTGTACACGCTTAATCATTGTTAGTCCCCTTCTTTCTTATCTTTCCCCTTCCAAATACACTGTTTTTGTATTAAAAGCCTGCTTTGTTTTTTATTTGTTTGTAACTAGTAGTATCTGCAGAAGCCAATATAATCCTGCTGTTTTTAGAGGGCCTTAGAGAATTTATGGAAGAGTGAATTAGAATTCAGAGAAGTGAAAAATATTAGGCACCTCTGAGAAAGTAGGTGCATAGTTGGAAGGGAGAGAAGTGCCAAGTTTGTGTGGTTACTCTTCCCAGAGGCAATAAGGGGAGTGGGTTTGATGGGAGAAGTCCTGGAGCAGCTGTCAACCTCCATGGAGAGACCGTCCAATAGGAGGTGGGTAGGAGTTCCTGGATCAGAAGCCTCAACAACTGCAGTAGGTTTGGATGGTGTGAAATCAGAGGCTGAGCCTTTGCTGGAAGACAAAGTATAACTAACGGTTGCTTAACATTAGGAGAGTTCTCAAGTCAAGAGTATACAGAAGTCATCCCTAACTGGGGGCACTTTTGCTCTCCGGTGGGCTTTTTGAGTTTGGAGACGTTTTTTGACTTTCACTGCTTTGAAGGGTGTTGTTCCTGGCACCTAGTGTGTAGAAGACAGGGATGGCACTAAATATGCTACAGTGCACAAGACTATTCTAGACAGCCAAGAATCATCTGGCTCAAAATCTGATTATTAGCTGGTCAGTAGTGTTGAGGTTGAGAAACTCGGGTTTACAAATTGGAGCTTAAATGGTTCTGTAGCCAAAATTTTGAAGAGACATTTTGGGTTACTGTATTTGTATTTTCTCAGTTCCTCCCAAATCTTTCTGGCACCTATAATGGTTCCTTCATTTAAATTTTGTGTTTATTCTGTGGTCATCACAATCTAGTTATTCACTTTTGATAATTAAGATGGAGCTGGATCCCCTTCTCCATTTTAATATGGGATATTTGATTCAGAGCAATGAGGAGTAGCCATGCAAAGCCCAGGGATCAAAGAAAGACATGTGACTGAGTTTTAAGATCTCATCCTTAGAGCTGCAAACACAATCTAGCAGTAAGTGGTGTTGGCTATCGCAGCTACTTCAGCTGTTAGTATTAATACAGCTCTTAGCACTACGTTTACCATGATCCCACTAGCTATCATTTTTTGAGCACTGTGCTAAGCACATTGCATTTCTGCATATCTGTACAAATGAATAGTATTGTGTAAAACTCGCTCTATGAACTATATTTTAAACCAATTATGAAGTGAAGAGATGGTGCTGAGAAAGGTGTGAAGCTTGTCAGAGGGCAGAGACAGGATTGTTACCCAGGTATGAACTTTTCCAAAGCCCGTGTTTAGAACATGGCATTGTATAGGAGGAAAGAGAAAGGAAAGGAGAAAAACATTGGAAAGGTCATGGGGTATGCAACCTTCGATGCTCTTAATTTGATTCTGTGTTCCCTTGTGTTAGGGCCTGGATAATACAAGTGATATAGAAAGAAAATACTTTCAGTTTTATACAGATGTTTTACGTTTCACTTCGGTTATTATGATCTATGATACGATCTCAATCTGTATCTTCCTAGGATATCAAATTCTTAAAACCAAAGGGCTCTAGAAGTGTTTCTTCTCCCAAGGAAGCTTTCAATCTACATAGATGTTCTGGGTTTTAGAGTCAGTTCTGTTATTGTTAATATTTCTGTTGTTAAGCCTACTTTACTCATTTTTTGTCTATGTAATGTTGAGAGTAACATCTTTCCTTTCTGCTTAATAATTTTTTGATGATTAATTATGATAGTATAATTAAAGAACTTTGAATAGTGTAAGTGAATAAGAATATTAAAAGTATTCTTTTCTAATAAAACTTAAGATGACTTTAACATATGCAATAGATGTAACTTGAGAGTTCTAAGAAAATAACATAAAATAGCTAAGTATTTGATTATTTATCAAAGTCAAAATTCTTGATGGTATCTGAAAATTTAGAGTGGTCAGGGTTTACCAAATAAAGTGGAAGGTATGGTTCAGCTGTCTGATTAGCTTGGTGAGGAAAATGCCTCAGCTTCTCAAGTCATCTATTTAATTAGCACAGCTTTTAAAATTTATCAGTTTTTATTTCAAAGATAATATAAACTCATGTAGAAAATTTAGAAAAGTACAAAGAGGAAAGAAAGTTCACTGAAATCCTGCTACTCAGAATGACTTCCAATTCAGCTCTGAAACTTGACAATAAAGCTTCTTTATATTATTTTTAGCCTTTTGTTAAATACAATTTATGCTAAAGAAATAAAAATAATTCTCATCATTATCTGCAGCATCTCTGAAGAGCTAAATATCCAGTCAAAATCTGAATCATCACAAAGCATTGAGGATTAACGTTGGACGTGGACAGAATCAGTGGTACAGTAAGTTAAGAGTGTCATTTCTAAACTCAATCTATGCTAAAATGCAACTTTTGTTACTTATCTGCTGTGTTTCCTTGAGCAAGTCATTTACCTTCTACAACTTTGATTTCCTCATCTCTAAAATAGGAATAATAACAATACATATCTCATTGTGTGGGGAATAGGTAAAGAACTAGCAGGAACTTGTAAGAACTTATCCCAAGCAGCCTAAGTGAGGGGTAAAGAGAAGAGAAAACAGAGTAATAAGAGTGGGAATGTGAGGAACAAGTGGTCTCATCTCAATAGAGTACCAGCGTGTTTCAGTGGAACAAACACTAGAGTGTGAGCACCTGGTTTGTGTTCATTTCCTTCAGGTTACACAAATAATCACGGGAAGGCACGTAACTCTGCCCTTCAATAACCTTAGGAGACGTCATGAGCAGTGAAGGAGATGATGTGTGAAAATATCCTCTATTCTGTATAGCACTGTATATGTCGCTATTAAAAATAAACATCCCTATAACCTTATTGCAGCTCGATACCCTCCTACACTTATTTGCGTTTTTCTTTCTTCGGGTTAAACCACTAAAAATCATGGTCAAATCAACAGTAAGTCAACCCAGAGGCACAGTGATATAAAGTACTCTCAGCCCTTTGTTCTTAAGTGTGAAATAGCACACTCTCTAGTTAAAGCATGCAACTTGGGGAACTTTTGGGGATAGTGAAAGAGGTTAGAGCAGCTAAGTAAGGACTGCTACCTGAGAACTAAATGGCATGGGAAGACTGTAGGCTTCTACACACAGAAGCTGAGACAAAAAAAAAAAAAATCACTACTCTGAGTATTATACTTTGATAATAGTTGCAAAGGATATATTCACTATACCAGCCACACTATATGTGGAAAATCTAGTTCCCTGAGAACCTCAGCATTCATCAGACATCCCAGGGGAAACCACAGTATAGTGATTTGGATGTTGTTCCCCCACCAAGCATGATGGATTTGAATTGTATTAGTCAGGGTTAAGTCAGGAAAGCAAACTCACTATAATAATATAGTACAGAAGATTTATTTTGGGAAGGAGATCTTGTACAATTGAAAAAGAAACTGGAGTATTAAGGTTCCAAAAGTGGGAGTTGAAGGATTATAGTAAAATCACCAACAAGCCCTCTTGGGCACCAGAGCAAGTGGACAGGTCAGATCTTTCAAGTGGATCTGGAAAGGTCGCAAGTCCAGCTGCTGGAGTGGACATGAGGATAACTTTGTGTAGACTGTCTTCTCTGAAGCTAGAAGTGGGCCTGGGGTTGCTGTTCATCATCAGTGCCAGCAGCTGGGAGAAAAGCTCAATATGAAGAAGGAGACAGGGGCTAACTGTCAGCTTACCAACATGTCTCTCTCAGCACAGTTACTTCCATGTAGCTTTCAGGGAACCTTGTCACTTTCATCTTTGGAATCTCACCCAATTTCCCTTTTGTAATCAACTCCAATCTAGAGCCGTGCAGGGAAGGGAAGTCTCGGAAACGTACTTTTAGCTAAGCCAAGTTTGTTGGTGCTTCTTATCTCCGGATTTAGATTTCCCCTGATCATCACTCAGTTTTCTAATGAAAATAAGCAGTAGTGCACATCAAGAAGAATCAAACAATTATAGATTGGCTAAGTGTTTACATTCTTAACACATCAGCCACTAAACATGTATTTCAGGCTGTCTCCTCACATTAATAGTTTGTTTGGCGTGTCTGGGTGTCTCACTGAATTAACCAATTGACCACATTGACAGACAGGCAGACTAATCAATGAACTTTGAAAACTGGGCTTGGGAATAACACAACCTTAGCCATGGAATTGTAGCATTCAACAACTTGACGACAGCAGTAGAGCTTTTAAAAATTATTACCCATCTGTGACCAAATTCTATCAATGATATTCTTGAAAATAATTTCAAAATAACAATCAGAAAATGTGTGATGAAAGAATAGCACAGAGCAATTCACTCATAATTACCCAAGGGGTAGCATAAGATGAATAAATATAATTCATGGTGAGTCCCAAAGAGCCTTTCAGCTGAAAGAAGTGGTGTTGTCTTCGTATGTTATGTCAAAATATGGTAAAATTGGATAATGCTTTGCATCCTAAAATCATTGAATATCAGGACTGAAAGGGTTGTGGTCCTCTGCTGGTACAGAGATTGCAGACTCCAGTTATATCAAGGGCCAAACCGGAAATAATCTGAGAGGGTAGTCCCCAGGTATAGATTATAGTTCATGGTCTCACTTTTCTTCAGCATCTCATTTCTTTTCTATTCCTACATCCTCATTTGGAGTAATTTTGATGTTATAAAAATATAGGCAATGGGCAGATGCAAAGGAGTAGAATGTCCAGCTTGGAAGTAAACAGAAAAAGCTGGCAGCTGAATAGAAGATGATTTTTCTGGAACCAGTTCTCTGAGCAGCCCATCTGCATCATCAGTCCTCACATGCTTTGGGCTCTGGAAATGTGTTCTCAAACACAAAACATGATCCAGCTTTTACAGATATTTCATCACACAGCAACAAATCATTTGGCAAATAATCAGCTTCTATTTAAGATAGACTGTGAGTCTGGGTAAGAAGCAACATGAGTGCATGGCCATGAACTTAGATATATCAAATTACACCCATGGCCTTGGATTCAGTTTAGTGATGGGAACTGTATGAAGTGCAAGGACAGTTGGCACTTATTAAAAAATGCTGTGGCCATGCAGTTGATTTCAATAATTTGCTCCCAGAAAGTACTCTTCCCTCAGTTATCAGTGATTCTGAATAAGACTTAGTGAAGAAGATGAGGGGCTGCACCTCTCTCCCTTTCCAGTTGTACCACTGCGGCTGTGTAAAGCTCTCATCATAGATGTAGTACCCCTGTGTCCTTTGATGCAAGTGCTTTCTGTTAATTCTCAAGCATGCAAATACAGGTAAAACACACTATCTAAAACAAACAAATATTCCTGCCCTTTTTTGAAATAGAAATTGTCATTGTTTCCTGGTTGAAAACTGATGCCAGAGCTGGTCAGAGCATTCAGGTAGAGTTTGTTTTTTATGCAAATACTGACTTTAGTTCTGTATATACCGTATTTCTTCACTGTGAGTTTCTGGCAAAGTGAACAGACAACACCTGTTGTTAGTTGCAAGTTTTAGGAAATGCAAGTTTGATTTTTTAATTACGAAGATGGAAATAAATTCTGTTCATCTGTTTTTCTTGTGGCCTAATACGTATATTTTCAGATTGAATTTTTTTTTTTTAGCAGAATCAAAATCTGATATCTTTTTTCCTGAAATTAGCACTAATTCTGTAGGGTAAACAAAATATCAAAATCTAAATTAATGCTAAAAACCCTCCAAAACAATTACAGTATCATCTCTCTCCGTCTCTGTAGAAAGTTGATATGTAATATATTGATATATAATTTATCTATTATGTATATTCATGAGGTCACCATGATCTGGGTCCCTAATAAATCTGTAAATATTGTATACTTCCACTGAAAAATGGCTAAAACGTTTTTTAAATGGTTCAGTGAAGCAGCATAGTATCAGATGTTTAACAACCACCTCTTTGGAAAACAGTTTTTGTGTATACATATGCATGTGTTTGTGTATCTATATACCTATGCACATGTATATATATACATATATGTTTGTTACCAGTTTTACTAATTCAGTGAGTATGTAGCAGACAATTTAAATAGAATAATACAATATACAAACCTGTTTACTATAAATTCCATAAAGGCAATTTATTCTCACAGAAGGCTTTTGTTAAGTTTTACTAAATGCTTATATCCCTAGCCAATCTCTTGTTGCAGTTCAACAGTGACTTGACAGCTGGAGTTGCATTCCAGTATACCTAAAATTGCATTCCAATACATTAACTCTATTCTAGGTCAATTTATTATCATTAAATCTGATATGTTATATAATCTTAAACTATTTGTTGCCCTCATACAAATTATTTCATTAGTGAAAACTCTTTCAGCATCAGCACTAAATCAAGCCCTGATTTGTAGCATTTGCCAATTTCTATGGTATAAATACTCCCATGGCTGATTTCAAGCTAAAAATGTGACATCACTGTGAATGAGGATTTGGGAAGAGACATATAGTAGTTCTTCTTCATGATAACAGTATTTCCACCATATAGGTATGCTACATATAAACCACTCAAGACCATAAATAATAGTAAAATGTAGTAAAGTAATTAGGAAGTAATGGATTTTGAATATTTATTACCTTTTTAAATATAATTATTTTACTTTTAAGGTAACATAATTTAACTTTGAAGAATGGCTGTGTTTTATAACTTGTTTACAATATTCCTGAGAGTAGCACTCAGGACTCAAGAGCTGCCATAATTCAGGTGAAGTACATCTCTAGCTAAATAAATTATTAGTAAGTATATATGATTATACATAAGTTTTGTATTGCATATAATTTACATATAAAATGAACAACTAATCTATGTGATTAGAAGTCGGATAGTGATTATCCTGTGTCTCAACAGTGATTGGCAGGCCTTCTAGGATAACAGCCACAGTCTGCATCCTGATTGGAGTTCTGGTTACATTGGGTGAGTTCAATTTGTGAAAATTCATTGAACTTACATTTATACTCAATTCCAATAACCAAACTGAACGTGATTAAATCTGAATTGTGGAGTGTGGGACTTTGACACAGTATTTTGAAAGGTCCTCCATGTGAAGCTAAGTTTGAAAACCAGAATGTTTCCATATAGATTAGGAAGGTCTGTCAATTTACACTAGTTTAAAATATACTAAGGCATTTATTTAAAAAAGTAAAAGAGGATGGAATGAATTATAATACAGTTACCAAAAAAATCAGCTATAGGTAACTGGCACATATATCTACAATTTTAAACAATATCTGAGTAACCTATAATGAAAAAGAACATGAAAATGAATATATGTGTGTGTATATTCACATGCACACACATTATATATATTGTAATATATATATTGTAACACTGTGCTATACACTAGAAATTGATACAGCATTGTAAACTGACTATACTTCAATTATTAAAATAAAAAAAAAAGTTATATGCAAGGTGTCAGGGGACCACGGAGGAGGGACACATAGCCAATATGGGGTAAGGTGCAGAATTTGGAAAAAAAAAATATGATTTCAAAGATGTTCTTAAGGTTTGCCTATATTTTCATGAAATAAAATACATTGAATCTGTTTTTCCCAGTTTTACCTACTTTTGCTTGAATCATGGTTTTGCAGTTGTGACTGCATTTCTACCCCAAATTCCTCTGTTAATCTGGTGAGTTGAGAATTTCTGTAAATACAGATGGTTTTCTGTTTCCCTGTCAACTCCTCCACTAAGGAGTTTGTACCTGGAGATTATTCAAGATGAACTATTTATGGTGAGGGAAGAAAATATTAGAAATTCTACACCTGTTTTGTCTAATACTTTGGTTAATTTTTATTTTTTGTGTTTCGTAATGTATATAATATAAATATAGATATGTTGGGTTTGTATGCTTATAATTATTACTTCTTTATTTGTTGGTACTAAAATTTTGGAGACTCTTTAAGTCATATTACACTCTAAGCAGAAGCTAGCCTCTACACACAATGGATACCAACTTGAGTCAACTATTATATAAAATTGAGTTTATGTCAGAAAGCAAAGTCTTGAATAAATACTGAATAAAGTTTTCATCTAAGTATTGAATTCTTATTATAACCTCTGCCATTTTCTAGTCCTATGGTCTTTGACGAGTCTTGCACCTCAGAATTTCAGATTCTCCAGTTATAGAAGAAAGATAATAATCCTCCCTCCCTGCTTTCAAGCACAGGTGAACTACTACACATAAATCACTTTATAAACTATGGAACACTAGGTATAAGGTATAACTAATCAAATATTAAAGCTTAGTCTGTTTTCCCTTTACAACATGGTATTCCATGATTATAAACTTATTTTCAATAAGAGCTAATACCATATACTTCTCAGAATGAGCATGTATTTGAGAAAAATGACCTCTTCTAAGCAAAGTGTATAGAATGACTCCTCTGAAGAGTTAAGGAGAAAGGGAATTATTGGTTAGTGGGAGGATTATTCAGAGTAGAGCTTACATCTGAACTTGGCTGAGAAGAGTTGGATTTGCCTTCAGGAAGGAGTAAATTGATCTGAAGGAAGACAGTGTACATGGAGTCATTCATATGAGGAAAGACTTGGAAATTAAAAAAAAAATTCTGCCGAGATCTTACTAGTAGTACAATCTGACTTAAGTGAAGGATACATGAAGGAGAGTAAGGAAAGACATGGCTCATAACACAGGTGGAATTGAATTAATTGGAGAACTTTCAATATTTGTTGAAGGAAATTGAATTTGAATGCTTGATTAGACAGTTTGAACTTCATAGGAAATGGGATCTGTGAAGGTCTTGACACAGAGTAATGACAAAACCAGCTGTACTTGATGAAGATCTGTCTGCCCAGGAGTCTGTGTCAATAAGCTGTGTCTTGGAAAGGATGTAGAGGATGCCTTGAAGTAGGGAGAAGTCTTAGGAGGCTACTATAAAAGACTCGGGCAGAGGTAATGGGGGATTGACTTCACTGATAACCCTAGAACTGGAAATGAATGAACAAATAAATCATGATGTAAAACACAGCGTAGGTTTTCTTTTATTTGGGGGGGGGGAATTAAGTTTATTTTTATTTATTTACTTTTTTTTTTTTTTTTAAACAGAGATACTGGGGATTGAACTCAGGACCTGATGCATGCTAAGCATGTGCTCTACCAATGAGCTATACCCTCCTCCATCAAACGTTTTAAATGTTTAGATTATTTGTGACACAATATCAATTGGTATTTGCTCCCCAATAATATAAAAATAACATTGGCTGTGTGTTAAATATGCTACTTCCTGAACAAACACTAAAATTATGCCTGCGTAGGTCAAGTGTGTCTGAATGAAGTGTGTTAGTTCACTTTACAAATTAGAACTAGCTTCATGTGTTCATTTTGTATCATGATTTGTTTTAAAAGCAAAAAAGTACCTGAAACCAAATTACATTTTGTGATTAAAACATTTGTGCCTAAAAATGGATTCTAATAATATGCAGTAAAATTCTAAAAGTTTTTGCGAACATTGAATTAGCCCCAAGTAGTCTTAGTGGCTTACTTGGAGAAGTCAAACATATATTCATTTATTTTAAAATATTTATTGAGTGCTTATTATGTGTGAGGCACTGTTCTAGGCATGAGAAATGCAGTCATATATATGAGTAAAAATAGTGTTACCTACATAGAGCTTGTATTCTACTAGATGTAGAAAGAAAATGGACAAGTAATAAACAAATGTGTAAGTAAGTTAATTTCAGGTAGTGACAAGTGCACTGAAGACAGTGCAAAAGGTTGATGAGAGTGACCGGGGCCAGCGCTGGGACCAGGTGCTGGCTACCTCCAAAGAATTCTAAGTGAAGGCCATTCTGTGGAGGTGACTGATCTGAGGTGAGTGTAGTGGAAAGAAATAGTTGTAGAAAGATTTGGAAAAGAGTGTTCTGGGCAGCTGAACAGCAGGTGTAGGGGCCCTGAGCAGAGAACAATCTTAATATTTCTGGGAGCTTAAGAAAGAATTATGGCTCTAGTGCGATGGAAAAAGGGGAGTTCAGTACAAGTTAAGATGGAAGAGGTTGACAAATCAGATTTCTGTCTAGTGTCTTGCTAGCCATGGTAAGGAGTTTGATTTTAAATCTCAGGAGTGTTTTAAGTAGAAGAAAAACTCTTATCAGTCTACCTATGCTATTTCCAACTTGTGGCATAGCTGTTTATGATACCCTTAAAATTAAAAAAAATTGCCTAATGCTATCAGCTCCATAGAAAACTTAGGCCTTTTTGTCAAAGACTTCAAGTTAAAAACACAGTTTCCCACATTCCCTTCTACTAAGGGCCTATATTCCCTATGAAATGTTTTGTCTGCATACCAATCATTTCCTTCCAATGCTGACAAAACAGAAAAAAAATTGTATGTGTTGTTACCAGTCTTAAAAAACAATTTCATTTAGAGTTTAAGAATCAATTACATTGGGGAAAGATTTGATAATCATACAACTACCTATATCAGTAGGCATTGCCTAAAAATGGTATTTTCAGCATTTCTAAATTGGACCATCTCTATTAGAAATTACAAAGGTGTCACTTGACTTAAAAGTATAGCCTGGTGTTCCATTCCTAAAGGCGCTATTATGCTAACAATAAATCTGAACAAGACCGTAGGCAGAGTGTGGGTTGTGATGTACTCAATATTCATCACACTCTGACCCAAAGGAATATCCATTATGTGCTTCTGGAATCCTTGAGCAAAGCAGGTTTATTACATCTGCCAATTTTCATGGGTTTGCTGTGTGATACATCGTCTTCTTTGAAGAAATCTTGGTCACGGTGCATATTTCCATTCTTGTGGCTTTCTTTCTCAGGTAGTTCAGTTACTCTGCTTCTCAATTCAATAGAAGGCTATGTTTCAAATAGAGTAAAATTCAAGCAATCATAAATACTTTTCAGTGTCTCCTTACCACAGGCCCCTGATCATGAGTATTTAGAAGGAAGTAGATTTTCTCCAGTGTCACTTTAAAGCTACTCCATTTGTAAGATGGCAAGCTTTGTAAAAGCACGACAAAAGAGGTTTTTTTTTCCCCCCATTGGTGTAATCCCTGAAAACAGTTTGATTCAAGTTTTAAGAATCAGTTATTTTGGGAGAAGCTTTGACAATAATATAACCACATTTATCAATAGACTTTACATAAAAATAGTGGCAGAAACAACATCTTATAATTTCTAGTCTCAGTTTATTCCTCAAAAGTAATTAATGCAGTGGGAGAAAGCAGCTCATTAGGCCCTGGTGACATAATACAATAGTTAAATGCCTAAAGGAGGCCTTTAATTCTTCTCTGTTAATAAATATGACTAGCTCTGTATTCACTTCCTTGAATTGTTCAGTTTCTCTATGGAAAAATCAAGTCACATTCTCATAAGTAGTACTTTTTCAGTACTAACCAAATAGATGTTCAGATCATAATTTTATAAAATATGGGTAGAAGTGTTCAGCCCATAGCAAAACAAATAGAAATGTCACACAGATAAGCCACTTGCATTTATGAACCACATGGCTTCATAAACCCAATCCAAATGGGTAATAAAACTACCATTTAAATGATAATATTTTTTTAAAAATAACAGACTTAAAGGAGAATCTGTTCGGCAGAAATTCTTAAGATGATGTAAGTACTGAATGTCATAGAAATAAAATTCCTTGTAACTAGTGATATTTGCTATTTCTTATTAGGTTTGAGCCAAAAAAACAGCCATTTGACCTTCATTGACACTATTCTTAAGAACTACAGAGCTTTAATTAGATCCTGGGTTTAAAACTGTGCCATCTCTAAGCCCGAATAACTCATAACATATATAGCACAAGATTTAGCTGATCATCGCTTTTACCCTATTAGTCAAGTGTTTAGTATTTTTTAAATTACCAAATTTTTAAAGATTTAAACTTAAATTTTGAAATCTTCTTAAAATTTACCAAATTTTAAGAATCACAAGTTTTTATCCATTTATTAATGTGGTGTCCAGTTATCCCATTAATGTATATGTTTTTTCCTACTCTGAGTCATATAGATGGTCCAGTAATTTGAGGGCTTAAAATCAACCTTCTGAGTCTGTATTAAACCTCTTGATGCTTTTTATCCTTCCAGAAAGAATTGTGCCTTTTTTTTTCATTCCTTTATTTGCTCTGTTCCTCACTTCCAGCAGGGAGTATACATTTCTCCCAAGTGGAATTCTATTTCTAATCTAACTTCTTCACTAATCTTCTCCGATTTACATTAAAACAACTTTTATTTTTAAAATTTTTTATTGAAGTATAGTCTCTTTACAATGTGTCAATTTCTGGTGTACAGCATAATGTTTCAGGCATACATATACATACATTTATTAGTTTTCATATTCTTTTTCATTATATATTACTGCAATGTTGAATATTGTTTCCCTGTGCTAAACTTACTGTTTCTCTGTTTTATATATAGTAGTTAGTATCTGCAGATCTCAAACTTCTAATTTATTCCTTCTCACCCCTTTCCCCTCTGGTAACTACAAGGTTTAAAAACTAATTTTTCACCTGTATGAGACAAAATTCTTTCCACCACAACGATCAGAATTTCAAATTAGACTAAAATAGGAAAAAAGGCACCTTACTGGCTTATATTACTTCAAGTTCCAAAGATAAAGTTAAGAAGCTGTGCCTTTCTTCCCTTAGATATCCTGCCTCTGTGTTACTAAATTTCCAAGTGGACTTTTCCTCCATAGTGACCCCTGGTACATCTTTATACTAACTAGAACAGCAAAAAGAGATTATCTTTCTGTCATTTTATTTTCACAAAAGCCCAGGGATTTGTTCAGATGTAATATATATCCTGAACCAAATAGTATGGTGAGGGAGGATGGAGTATGCCTGTTGACTGATCATGAGATTGTACCAGTCTCACTGAAACCACATGAGTGATAGGAAAGAGTAGCTGCTCAATAAAAATCAAATATTCTTGTCAGAGGAGACAGAAATGGATTGAGGGCTGACAAAAGCAGCAGGTGTCCTCTTAGAACATTTCTATGTTATGTACTCCCTACTATGTTACTCAAATAGCAACTTGTACTTTATTGAAATTATCGACTTGCTTGCTGGTTTCCATTTTTAGGCTGTTGTCTGAAGAGGGCAGGGACCATTAGCCCTCTTATTGGCTAATCTAGCTCAGTGCCTGGCACATCTCAATCAATTTAACACTTAAACTATCTGTTGAATTGAATGGAATTGCTTTATTTAATTCATTTGATAACTATTTACAGACCATCTGCTAGGTGATGGAGAAACAGGAAAAAAAACAGATGGAAATCTCTGCTCTCATGGAGTTTACATTCAAATAGGGCATAGTTTGAAACTTTTAAATGTTACTGGAGTTCCATATCTAAAATTCTATAATAATAACATCATAATAGAGGGGCAGTGGTATAGGGATAGAATGGACCAGTTGTTCCTTAGAGGAAATTATATGGCTAAATTTTCTCCACTTAATGATGTTACAAATAGTACCAAAAACACCAAATCTAATTCATTCATTTGTTCATTCAACAAATATTTACTGAATCTCTACCAAATGCCAGGAAGAAACAGTCCTGGCTCTCCAAAGCTTGAAGGTTAGTGAGGATGAAACATACTGTATTCATTTCCTATGGCTTCTCTAAAAATTGCTACTTGATGGCTTAGAACAACACACATTCATTTTCTCACAGTTCTGGAAGTTTGAAGTCCAAAATGAGTTTCACAAGATGGAAACCAGGGTATCCATAAGGCTACACTCCTTCCAAAGGATAAAACATCTGTTTCTTTGCCTTTTTTAGCTTCTGGAGCATCAGTCCTCTCATTTCTGGGCCCATGATCCCTTCCTACATACTTAAGGTCAGTAGCATAGCATCTTCAAGTCTCTCTCCTCTTTCTCTCATATAGCCTTCTGCTCTGTGTCAAATCCCCCTCTGGCGTCCTCTTGCAGGGGAACTTGTGATTTCCCACTCAGATATTCTAGGATAATCTATTCATCTCAAGACCTTTAACTTAATTACATCTGCAAAATCCATTTTGCTATTTAATGTAAAATTCACAGGTTCTAGCTATTAGGACCTAGATATATTTGGGGACAGTTATGTAGCCTACCACATACATTAATGCAGTAATTAAAAAGTATAACTAGCAACCATGTTTCTTAATTAAGTGGATCTTGATTTTCTTATAATATTTTAAAAATACTGAAATAGAACAATAGAACTCTTAATACTCATCATTTCAAAAATGTTCCAGAACCTTAATGTTTGTGTAGATAGATTAAAGCTCATGGTAAAGGTTTAAGGGCCAATGTCCATAGCAAAGATGTTAGAAGAAGTAAAGTTAATTAAAAGAAAAAAATACAGGAGAGACTGGGGGCAAAATTTTAAATTTTAATTTAGAATCTGAAGAGATTTAAAATGTCAACATTTTGAAAAGAATGTAACAGTAAAAATGGAAAGGAAAAAACACATAATTGTGAAAGATTTGGTAGTTTTTCAGTACAAAACAAAGCTAAGTCTTGGGAAAACAAAGAAGATTATACCTACACACACACACACACACACACACACACACACACACACAGAGAGAGAGAGAGAGAGAGAGAGAGAGAGAGAGAGAGAGAAATAGCACTATATCATTAGGGAATCTAATTTTCTAAACTACCATAGTACCTGCAAGTAGAGAGAGACACCATGAAATCTCTAAAAAACAAACATTTAAAGCAATGCTCTCATGTTTATAATTATCAGCATCTTACCTCTGGGGCAATGTTTAACTCAGATTATGTTATTTAAATAGCTATGGCTTTTAAAAAAAAAGATACAATCTGTTCTTTCACAAAGAAATTGTACACCTGGGATATATGATTATTTTTTCCCTTTAGGATAAAGGAAAAGGACATATTGAATCACATCCAATTTAGATAAATAAAACTTAACAGAAGAACTAGAGACTTTCTCAGATCTGTTACATGCACCGAGAATAATAATTTATTTTAATTTAACATAAAATGTCTTTGAGGGATACTATGCTGATTCAATATAGATATTTAAAGAGCAAAATGTTAAAGTTAAATTTTGATAGGAAGCTGAAATTTGAGGGTTGGGATATAGTTCTTATTCACATATGTATAATTTGGGGGCACCTTGATGACTGCTGTTTTTTCATCTATGAAAAATACATTGTTATTTAACTCTGATTTTTTTGTTACAGAGAGTTAAAAGTGACTCAGATCAAAATAGTGTAATAACTTTGAATAAATATGATTAACACTTCTTGCCAGTGAATTCTCTAGAAGTGAAAATACCTTTATTTATATGGTTTTCTGATTCTAATGGTTGATTTCTGCATATTTTAGCCTTCTCATAGCTTTTTAAGATTATTATCTTTCCAATTCTTGGAATTTCTATTAATATATATCTTATAATTACTGTGTTTCTGGCTTGTAAGTTACTATGGTTGTTCCTGTTTCTCCCAATATATTAGGGCTTTGTTATGAATATATGAAACTTCAATACTACTCATTACCTCAGCTGATGGAAAGCAGTATGATGTGGTAGAAGAGCTGCTCTTACAACCACATGACCCAGATGACATCCACAACTGGCAACTCACCAGAGGTAAGCTTTACAATTCAGAATAGAATTCTTCCATGTCCTTAACAGACTATGGTGGATTATTTACAAAAAGATCTGCTATTATTCCCATTTACACTGTAACTTTGTAGCTTTTCTATTAAGAGACTGAGTATATTTTCATATCCATTCAATTTGGATTGATCACGT